>NC_140183.1:26623344-26733846 GCF_963971535.1 Notolepis coatsorum
CCAGAGTCGAACCCGGAGTCTCTTGCGTGGGTGACAAGCGCAATGTCCGCTGCGCCACCCAGCCGCCTGCATTTAACATTTTGATTGAGACCATATTCCACCCATGCAATGAGCCCTTCATAAAATGGAATAAACAAAGTACACCTGAAGTATCCAAACAGCACATCATGTGACCACCACCAAATACTCATCAGTGCTTATACCAGCTTGGATGTTCCAATACTAGCAGAGATATTATTCACATCATATTTACTGTTTGTCATGTCATCAGTTTTTTTTTACCCAGGGACAGTGCACATTAATCAACATCTTCAGTTTCCACATCAATGTAAATGTGCCAGATTTGAGCTAATTCGCTAGTTTCCATCTGTAGTCCCTGCCGCGTCTATACAAATAGTAGCTCTAGTTCTGCAGACCCCTCTCTGATTGGTTGAGCTCCATTTCTGCAGCCCCTCTGCTGGGAGCTGTCGCGCAGAAATAGGCTGTCTATTGCCATTCTCTAAGACAAACTCTAACCTTAACCAGCTCCTTAACAGCGCCTAAACTTAACCGTTCTAACCTTAACCAACTCCGAAACAATGCCTAACCTTAACCTTAACCTTAACCATGCCTAACCTTAACCATAGAAAGAATATTGCCATTCTCTAAGACAAACTCTAACCTTAACCAGCTCCTTAACAGCGCCTAAACTTAACCGTTCTAACCTTAACCAACTCCGAAACAATGCCTAACCTTAACCTTAACCATGCCTAACCTTAACCGGCGAAAGAATACACGTTAAAAAAAAATCACGTTAAAAAAAAGAAATTGATGGGATTCGAACTCGTCAACAACGGACCGCAGGACCGCTGCTCTGCCAGGTGAGCTGAAGCGCTGAATGAAAATCATGGCGGATTCCGCGATAAGCACCTCAAAGCACCTCGATAACCTTACGCGCGAGGGGCTTCGCTCAACCAATCAGAGAGGGGGCTGCAGAAATGGAGCTCAACCAATCAGAGAGGGGGCTGCAGAAATGGAGCTCAACCAATCAGAGAGGGGTCTGCAGAACTAGAGCTACTATTTGTATAGACGCGTCCCTGCCTGCATGTCTTCATGGTGTGGGAGGAAACTGGAGGAAACCCACGCGGACACAGGGAGATCATGTGAACTCCTCACAGAAAGGCCCCCTGCTGGGGTTCGACCCCAGGACCTTCTTGCTGTGAGGCAGCAGTGCTAACCACTGTGCCACCCACCCCCCCGAAGGTGATTAAGTGAAGATGCACTTAATCACCTTCATTCTGATGAGAAGAAGAAGCACATGCTAGATTTTTAACCTGAATCATCCTGTTGTGAGGAGGACGTACAATCGGACATAAAACGTACCAACATGCTCTGTGTCGACTGCATTGTAGAGTAGAAAAAACTCCCAGGTTCACAAGTTTACACTATGTCACTGTATATAGTTCACAAGGTTATACTATGTCACTGTATATAGTTCATAAGTTTACACTATGTCACTGTACACAGTTCACAAGGTTCAGTGAAAGAGAGATATATAGAGAGAAAGAGGGAGAGAGAGACACAAACCCATGCAACCCCGCAGAGTCAATCCATCCCCAACCCTATACAAATGGGGGTGAGCGGGTAACCACAGGAACGAGTGATGACAGCACAAGATGGATGGAGAGAGATATAGAGAGAGAGATATAGAGAGAGAGAAAGAGAGAGAGAGAGAGAGAGAGAGAGAGAGAGAGAGAGAGAGAGCGAGAGCGAGAGCGAGAGAGAGAGAGAGAGAGAGAGAGAGAGAGAGAGACACCACATGCTCCCCCTCGGTCGTGTCATCGGCAGACATGGAATGTCCTTCCACTGTTATGCCGATGACACACACCTCTACATAAAAACGGCCCCAAACCCCTCTGCAGCTCTATCCTGCCTCACCACCTGTCTTGAGGAGACAAAGGCATGGATGAACAGCAACTTCCTTCAACTAAACAGCAAAAAAACCGAGGCACTTCTCATTGGCACCCCTCACCAGGTTCAGTCTTCATCCATATCCCATCTCACCTTTGATGGCCATGTAATCCCCCTCTCCCCCTCAGTCACAAATCTGGGGGTTCGATTTGACCCCCACCTGACCTTCAACATCCACATAAAACACCTCTGCAAGACCTCATTCTATCATCTAAAAAATATATCCAAACTCCGTCCCACTTTAACCCTGTCAGACGCAGAGAAGCTTGTCCATGCCTTTGTCTCCTCAAGACTGGACTACTGTAACGGACTCTTCATCGGGATTCCTGGCAAGAGCATCCAAAAGCTGCAATACATCCAAAACAGCGCTGCCAGGATCCTGATGAGAGTCCGTAAACATGAGCACATAACCCCCATCCTCCACTCACTACATTGGCTCCCCGTCTCATCCCGGATCAACTACAAAATCCTGATGCTCACCCATAACTGCATAAACGGACACGCACCCCTCTACCTTCAGGAACTCATCACTCCACAATCCTCCATCCGTACCCTCAGATCTGCAGGTAGCCTGCTCCTTCGGGTCCCCAATACCCGGCTCTGCACCATGGGGGGCCGAGCCTTCTGCACGGCTGCACCACGCCTGTGGAACAGCCTCCCCATCCAGCTGAGGGCACCACAGAGCCTGGACTCTTTTAAATACTATGTTTTTAACTATGTTCTATTTTTATCTTATTTTTATTCTGTATTTCATTTTATTTTACTAATAATTATTTAAAAAAATTACTATGTTTTAACCCTGTGGCACTTTGGGATCCTAGTGCACAAGAAGTGCAATACAAATTCAATTTATTATTATTATTATTAATAGAGAGAGAGAGAGAGAGAGAGAGAGAGAGAGAGAGAGAGAGAGAGAGAGAGAGAGAGAGAGAGAGAGAGAGAGAGAGAGAGAGAGAGAGAGAGAGAGAGATGACACGTCATATGGAGAGAAGGGGGGAAACGAGAGACGAGGAAAGTAAAGTCAAGAGGAGGATGAGAAGAAAGAAAGATAGAGAGAAAGAGAGAGAAAATGAGAGACTAAAGAAGGTAGATGTGTTAGGAGTCAGAGTCAATTCCCCTTTTCGGAAACACTGACTGATGTATGTGGAGTTGGCTGAGTCCTAGTCAACTCCCCTTATCAGAGAGAGTGGCTGATGTAATTGGAGTTGGCTGGGGCATGCAGGGCTCAAATGGCCACACTTCTCTCTGCTGCTAACAGGCTTTTTTGTTTGACAAATCGACAGTAGTGTTTGCCATACGATACGGCGATGACAAGGGGTCAAGGAGTGGGTGTCAGAGTGAGCTAGAGTGGCTTGTGGAATGCTAGAATAGGAAGGTGTGCACGGTATGGAGACGCGTGCGTACTGTATGTGTCCTCTTAGTCGATAGTTGATGCATCAGTCATTTATTTTTTGTAGTAGTAGTAATAGTAATAAAGGGGACATATTATATAAAATGGGTCTTCAGATTAACTAAATAGGCTGTTCAGAATTATTGCAGTTTGTGATGTCATATTAATCAGTTAACCTCTTAACGTTCGGCATACCGAATACGGTACATCACGCCCGGGCGCGGGACGCGGGCACGTCGCGGCACGTCGCCCTCGTCTTTCGGCTCCGGGCTGCATTTTTTTGCCGTGCAACCAATACATTGTTGGAAAGTTTAATTTGGCGCCTTTCGATCGTCACCACACTCAACCTATTGCGTGCTTCAGGTCTCGAGTTACAAGACGAAATATCCGGCGAACACCATTTGACAAGCCGTTCCGACGAGTGACCACGTCCGGTTGTAAACGGTCCTGAACTGAACCAGTCACCGCTGATGGCGAAAATGATTGACCGCCGTTGTAGCCAAGGAGCATCTCCTCCAAAAGCGATCACAGACAAGCACTGATTGCAACGAGAAGGGGGCAGAAAAAGACAAACAAGTTCTTTGTTTTGTTCTTCACGCTTCTGAATGAATGGAAGTGGACGGCCATTTTGGATAATCACGCTGAATTACTTCGGTACACACATTACAAAAAACATTTTTTTTTTTTTTTTTTTTAAACAAATGTTTGATGTTTTACTCAAAACTGTACTCCTGAATTATTTGATCCTTTAGGGCCTTTTTAAATCTCCCCTGAGAAGTACACAACTTCAACCCGTCACTAAGGCTATTCCACAATTTAACTCCCAAAATTTAAACACATCTAGCTTTTACATTAGTTCTTACCTTTTTACATGTTTTAAGAATACACAACCCTCTTAAATTATACTTTCCTTCTCTTGGTTGAAAGAGACATTGAATACAAACTGGTAGGTTCTTACTCTTAGCACGATTTTTATGTACACCATATCTACACATTTTAATGTGCAGGACTTTATGAATAATGGATTTGTCGATTCAAGGTAACTAGCTTTGTTTATTATTCTAATAGCTCTTTTCTGTAGTTTAATAATAGTGTACTTAATACACTTAATAATAGTACTTTGAGTGTAGTCTTTTGAGAGAAGAGACCCAGGGGTTTCGATAGGCTTTCGAATTAAAAAAAAAACTACACTTCCTAGCTCACACACCAGCCCCTGTCATTATCATCTGACTTCTAGATTGACTTTTTTATTTCTCTTATTTTTCGGGATCATATCCCACAAACCTGAACGTTATTGCTACAAAACAGAATGCAGTTCGTTTCTCTACCTTTTTGTGAACGTCTAACAAAAAACGGCGTTGCAATCTGATGAAAAATGGTGGAGAAATTTACATTATAAAAAAGTAACTGTACTTACAGTATATTTCATTCCCGGTTTGTGAATCACGCCTGGTGATACTAAATCCAGATTAAACTCTTCCATTGGAAAGGGCCTGGTCCATTGATGTGAGACTTGGCCATAATAAGGTAATTTATAGGTGTTGTGAAGGGCCAGATTAAACCGAATATATATATTTATTTATATATATATATTTAATTGTATTTGTATATTCTCTAATATTCCCTGATATCCCTTGTATATTCCTTGTACAATATGCATTGAATATCCATTCTAGCCTACTGAACATCCCATAATAGTCTCCATTCTACTATTGGTCGAGACCTTGGTGCCAGGCTGCCATACCCCTCAGACCCAGTTCAAACGTACCGCTCGACATGTACGAACAAGTCCTAGTTCCGCGTAGGAATTTGGCTACCGCACCACTAATGGGACTATTTGTTCATAGTGCGTATATATACTGCGCTACTAAAGTAGGACTTTCTTTTCAGTCCAGTTTCTTACCCTCCAATAGAGTCACAGACGTAAAGCCTCCCCGCGACGCCACGTGTGGGAGTAAGGCCAAGTTCGGCCTACCATCGGTATTGAGACATCGTGTATATTAATATTTAAATAGTCATATTTGGCACGATATCGTCGAGTTGGACGTAGTCTATTAAGCTAATAATAGTCTGTTAATATATAGTGCTTCGTGCGGTGAGAATACTACCGTAGTCAGTACCCCATCGTTTCGGGCAGAGAACTGGCTGCTTACCCAGGGTGGTTGACCCTATGTGAAGCTGCACCCGAGGAGCCCCAGAGCCGACGAGCGAGTGGACCTGTATACCGGATTATTCTACCGACGACAGCCCGCCTTCCCAGGCACGGATTATGCTTTGGATACTTTGATTATTCCATGGATAAAGACCCCCGACACTGCCGTGTGTTGGAACCCCCCCCCCTGGAGAGGACGCAAGGTGAGGAGACGCTCTGCAAGACGAGGTCTCTTCACGTCTCTCCCCCGTGGACCGGAGAGAGCCGGCCCACAAAGAGTCCACCTGCTTTCATCTGTGGTCCAAGGATCGCCGGCGCATTGAACGGCACTACAGTGGGTTCACCTGGGATACCCTTGGCCGGACGAGGCAGCTGGATTCTACCCCCCCCCCCCTTCCTACTCCTGTCGGCTTACAAGCGACCGGATTAACCTCCTCTAGTGTATCCAGCCTATAATCATTAAAGTATCATTGCTGTTATTCCTTAACTATTCCAGGTCGTATATTTACCACCTGCGCCTTCAGAGATTGGACATTCTCTATTGATATACCGACGAATACTCCTTGCCATAAAAGTGCATACTATTTCAATTCATAAATGTAATTAAGTGATTAAGTGCTTATTCTACACACCATCGCTGTGTAGGAAATAAAGACCTGTTTCTAATTCGTACATTTGTGTTGGATCCGTTTCATCTACGTGAGAGTGTTCATGATAATATATTTATGCCGTGTACTGGGTGGCCGAATATTAAGTACAAAGGTAGTGGTAGTAAGTATCATATCTAGTAATACAGTCAGGGAATTGTACCCCTCAGTTACAATTGGTCCTTCGAGCCGGAGGGTAATTAGTGTAATATTAATATAGTGTTATTAATATTGAAATGGCCTATGATGAACACTCCACGAAACGATCCTCCTAACCAACGCCCGCAGCGCGAACGACGGCTCCCTCAGTACTTAGAGGCTTACGCTGTCAGTCAACAACCTAGTCTTCTACTAACAGTAAACGCGGTAAAACTAGAAAGTAAAAGTATGTCTAACCCCAACGCCCAGACTACCCCGACCATAGAGGCCCCTACGGGCTCTAATGTAACTGACCAAGTTCACGGTGGGGACCAGTGGGAACCAGACATGACTTCACACCCCGCCAGTACTGAAGAAGTAGTCCCCGATGAGTCCCGGGAGGAATACAACGCTACCGAGAGAGAACTCGGCACGGAAGAAGACGGGGAGAGCACCGTGGAGATAGAGCTCCAAGGCTCCGCAAGGAGTACCCCGAGGGAAGGCTCCCCTATACAACCGCCTTCTCCAGAGGCAGAGAGGACCCTACAGCAGGCCTTCCTCATCAGCCTGAACGCCGCTGCTGAACGCGACCGACTGCAGATCCAGCAGCGAAGCGAACACGAGCAGATACGTCTAGAAATAAGACGCATTCAGATGGAAGAGAATGTGGCCCGAGAACGAGCCGGTGCTCAACGGGACGCAGCGCGCGACAGACAGCAGTCGCAACTAATAGAACAGCTGATCAGACGGACAACACCCTCTCCCTCCGCCAGAGGCTCCAGGAACTCGTCTAGACACACCTCCAGGGCGGCATCCCCTAGCCGAGTAAACAACCCTGAACTTGACCAACAGACGAGGTCTATACCCCCCACAGACCACCTCCCCCCACCGGTCCAAGCGAGACCTAGCAACCGGGAAGGAGCAGCATATC
The DNA here is from genome assembly GCF_963971535.1 of Notolepis coatsorum. Lineage (NCBI taxonomy): Eukaryota > Metazoa > Chordata > Actinopteri > Aulopiformes > Paralepididae > Notolepis > Notolepis coatsorum. The sequence continues at coordinate 26,630,553 of NC_140183.1, forward strand.
CTGTGGAGAGGCTAAACCAGAGACTACAAGCACTGGATGACCTAACTGAAGACGAAGAGGAAGAGGAGGAGAACCACGCCCGAAGACAGCACAGTACTCTACCGGACCAGGAGGTCCGGTACAGCCCAGGCTATACTCCCGCGGAGCTGCGCTACAGACCCCCGACTCTATACACGGGTGAGCACGACGCACGACCCGCACCGAGGAACAGCACCTGGACAAGCGGGCCATGGTACACTGCCGGTACCAGCCCATACCAAGGAGCGGGAGGAGACTCGCCTAGGAGGCCTCTCCCCCAACGCTCGCCGATGTATCCACAGTCAGCGTCATACATTGGCACGCCTATGGTACCCGACTTCACCCAAGAGAACCGGGCCCAGTATACAGAACTCCGCATGTGTCTGGAGACCATGTTGGTGGATGTATTGGATGAACGCCATAAATACGCCATCCTACTGAAGCACTTAAAGGTACCCCGCGCACATAATATAGCGCTCGCCTACGCGACTTCCACCACCCCATACACAGCAGCGCTGGTAGCATTGGACCAGAGGTATGGGCGCATATGGGATTACGTGATCCAGGAGATCCGACACATCGACCGCTTACCCCCAGCAATAGACAATCGAGCACTGGACGACCTGTCCATCAGAGTGCAGTCCCTGGTAGGGATGTTGGGAGCGCAAAGAGAGAAGGGGAGGCATGAACTTTACGCCAACTCAAATGTGGAAAGGATCCTGGAGAAGCTGCCGCCCGCTCGTCAGGAGCGCTTTAGGCGGCAGAGGGACCACAGAGACCCGAATGGCCCCGAACCGAACCTCCTCGATCTAGCAGACTTCCTGGCGAGAGAAGTCAGCAGCCTACGGCTAGATACATTCGGACGGAGCACCCCTGGCTCCAGAGAAGGAACCAGACGACTAAATGATGGAAGATCGGTGACTGTGATGCACCAATCGGAGTCAGTACCGAGCAGCAGGAGCCACAGTACCCCCTCCAGAACGGAGAAGTGGAAGATAGTGTGCCCCTACTGTGAGAAAGAACACTGGCTAGCGCAATGTGACTCCTTCCCCAAGCTGAACGCGGAGGAAGCAGGTCAATGGATAAAGTCCAACAAGCGCTGTTTTCGCTGTGCGCGCTCACACATGGCAGCCGAATGCCCCTTAAAGAAAAGGTGCACCAAGTGCGATGGAGCCCATCTGGACATACTTCACGACAGTAACAGACGGCGCCCTTCACCTGCACCATCCAGCCGCAAAGCGAGCGTCATGTACATCGATCCCGCCAGCAGCAGTGGAACCCGAGTACTCCTAAAAGTAGTGCGTGTGACACTAAGCTACCAGAATAAAGTCCTGGACACTTACGCCGTCCTCGATGACGGGTCAGAGAAGACCCTGCTGCTCGCCTCCGCTGCGGCCCAGCTAGGGCTGCGGGGAAGCGAAACCCAAATGACAATTCGGACAATAAGACGAGATTTGAAGACGATAAAGGGCGAGAATGTCTCATTCTCTATCGCAGCAAGCGGCCAGCCTGAGCGACGGTACCAGATTGCAGACGCTTTCACCAGCCAAGAAATAGGACTGTCGCGGTACACATACCCCGTCGCCAAGCTGATGGAGAAATATGCACATCTGCGCAAGTTACCGATCCCGCTCATAGACAATGCTATGCCGACCCTGTTGATAGGCTCCGACCATGCAGACCTCATTGTCCCGATAGACCGGGTTCATACCGGACCCCGAGGCTGTCCTGCAGCAGTCGAGACCCGTTTGGGATGGACTCTCCAAGGCCCGCTCGCCAAATCTCTCAACCGAAGTACAGCCACTAGATGTCTCCACTCCCGAGTCACAGAGGGAGAAACCGCACTCCTGCAACACGTAGAGCGGCTATGGACCCTAGAACAAATGCCCTTTAAGAACGGAAAGAAAGACATTCGCTCTAAAGATGACATTTACGCAATTCACCTCCTCGAGACAGGGACCAAGAGAGTCCCGGTCAACGGCGTGATGAGATACGCCACGCCACTCCTGCGGCGAGAAGGAATGCCTACTTTCCACGCCAAGACAGACGCCACAGAACGGTACCTGCTGAACACGGAGCGGCGCTTAGCCAAGAACCCCGCCCAAGAGAGTGTATACCGCGCTGAGATTGAGAAGCTCATCACAGCGGGACACGTCACAAAGATGGACATTAAAGAGGCTGACCAGACCACTGAATCGTGGTACGTGCCCCACCACAAGGTCCATCACAACGGTAAAGACCGCATAGTATTTAACTGCAGCTACCAGATCGGATCCCAAAATCTAAATAAAGAGTTACTGCCCGGTCCCACACTCGGCCCCTCCCTACTCGGCGTTCTACTCCGCTTCCGCCAGGAAAAGGTGGCCATCAGCGGGGACATTAAAGGAATGTTCCTGCAGGTGAGATTAGTAGAGGCGGACAAGCCCCTGTTACGGTTCCTATGGAGAGAGAAGCCAGGAGATGAGCACCCAGCCATCTACCAATGGGAAGTCCTCCCCTTCGGAACGACGTGCAGCCCCTGCTGTGCGACATTTGCACTACAGAAACATGTAGCAGAGGACCCAGCAGCGGACGAAGAGGTCCGACACAGCGTAAAGAACAGCTTCTACGTAGACAACTGTCTACAAAGCCTTTCAACCCAGGAAGAAGCCGAGGCTCTCCTGATTAAACTCCGCGCCTCATTGATCAAAGGCGGCTTTGATCTCAGGCAGTGGGCCAGCAGCGATCCGCAAGTACTGCGCAGCCTCTCCTCCGAGGACAAGGCAGCCAGCAGCGAGACCTGGATGGCTACAATCCCGGGAGAAGCCCAGGAGATGACCCTGGGATTGGTGTGGCGATTCAAAACAGATTCGCTTCACTACAGACACAAGCCCCTGACTACGGAGCAGGGAAGGCCGGCGGCGGCGCCGACCACCAGACGGAGTGTGTACACAACACTCGCCCGACAATATGACCCGCTAGGATGTATTCTACCGTACACCACCAGGGCAAAAATGATTGTACGAGCATTGTGGGACAAGGACCAGGGCTGGGACGACCCCATTCCCGCACACCTTGCATCCACCTGGAGAGAGTGGGAGATGGAGCTCCACTCACTCCCAGGCGTTGATTGATTGATTGATTGATTGAAAAGTTTATTAACAGATTGCAGAATGGGTACAGTACAGTACATCTCAATACATACAATTGTTAAGGGGATGCAGACCAGAGAAAGACTTTCGTCTTGTTTACACCAGGGTCCCCCATTTTCAATTCATCATATATTAATATTAATTAATTGGATTAGTTAATATGCACCGAAGCTACTTCCCACCCACGGTGAGGCCAGAGACATGTAAAATGGACTTACACGTCTTCAGTGACGCCTCAGAGGTCGCATACGGATCAGTAGCCTACTTGCGGGCCCAAGACCAGGGGGGAGAGATCTACACAGCATTTGTCCTCGCCCGCTCGAGAATAGCCCCACGCAAGCAACAATCTATCCCACGTCTAGAGCTCTGCGCAGCCCTAGCCGGAGCGCACCTAGCCACGTTCATCCAACGTGAGCTCACCATACCGGTGTCTAGAACAATCCTGTGGTCAGATTCCACGACGGTACTCGCCTGGATCAAATCGGACTCATGCAAGTACAAAGTCTTCGTGGGAGTCAGAGTCACCGAGATTCAAGACTTAACCGAAGAGTTAACCGGAGAAACAGAGTGGCGCTACGTTGATACAAAACAGAACCCAGCTGACGTCATCACCCGGGGGATGCCCCTGGATGACCTCACCCGTCGCAATGTCTACAGTGACGGCCCCGCATTCCTAAGACTCCCGGAAGGACAGTGGCCCATGCCTATCCCGAGGGAAGCAAGTCCAGAGGAGGTGGAAATTAAGAAGTCTGTGTTCTGTGGATTGAGCACCGTAGCCTCCACCGACCCTAACATAAACTATTGCACGTCCATAGAGAGTGCACAACAAAGAACATTCCTGCGGTACCACCCGGAGTGCAAGTCCCCCGCTGATATGTCAGCAGCTAACTACGAGGAAGCAGAATTGCTTCTACTGCAGCGAGCCCAGAGAGACTCGTTCCCCGATGAATTGGCCTGTCTACAGGGAGGAAAGCCCGTCCCATCCGACAGCAGATTAATTCACCTGGCCCCCGAGAGCGACGCTCACACCCTCATCAGAGTGGGTGGTCGCCTACGCAGAGCCCCCAATCTACCGGATGACATTAAATACCCGATCGTATTGAACAGCCGACACAAGGTCACAGAGCTGATTATAAAGAAATACGATGAGGATGTACATCACGCAGGAGCAGAAAGAGTCTTCGCGGAAATCAGACGTCGTTACTGGATCCTACAAGGAAGAGAGGCGGTACGACGCTTCCAACGAACATGTCTAGACTGCCGCAAGTGGCGAGCGCAGCCCAGCATACCAAGGATGGCTGACCTTCCTCCATGTCGCCTCCGAATCGGTGACAAGCCATTCCACTCAACGGGTATGGACTGCTTTGGCCCGCTGCACATAAAGAAAGGAAGAGGAACCGAGAAGCGGTGGGGTATTGTATTCAAATGCATGACCACCAGAGCGATACACATCGAGCTTCTCCCGACCATGAGCACAGACTCATTCCTTATGGCCTTCCGTAGATTCACATCACGGAAGGGAAGACCGTCTACCCTATTGTCCGATCATGGGACAAACTTCAAAGGCGGCGAAAGAGAGCTGAGAGAGAGCTTCCAAGCTATGGGCCCAGAACTTAAGACCCACCTCGCTCCAGCACAGGTTGATTTCCAATTCAACCCCCCAAACGCACCCCACTTCGGTGGCACTTGGGAACGAGAAGTGCGCTCCATAAAAACAGCCCTGTACGCAGTACTTGGGGCCCAGACTGTGGCGGAAGAAGTCCTAATGACAGTCCTCACGGAGATTGAGGGAGTACTTAACTCGAAGCCCCTCGGATATGTCTCCAGTGATGTGGCGGATATCGACCCAGTTACCCCCAACACACTCCTGATGGGGCGGCTAGATCCTGCATTACCACAGACAATGTACCGGCCTGAAGAAGCGAACGGCCGACGAATGTGGAGGTACAGCCAAGTATTAGCCGACAAGTTTTGGAACAGTTTCCTACTGCACTACCTACCGTCTCTACAGACCCGCCAGAAGTGGGTAAAGGAGAGAGACAATTTGACAGAAGGAACAGTCGTCATGATTATTGATCAATCACTGCCCAGAGCTATGTGGCCGGCCGGCCGCGTAAGCAAAGTGATCACCGGTGCCGACGGCAAGGTCCGAGCAGCTGAAGTGCTCGTCCAGGGTCGCACTTACACCCGTCCCGTGGCAAGGCTCATAGAACTGCCTCGACTCCCAGACACAATCGATGATGACCATGACCCTACAACCCTATGACTTTGTGAAGTTGACTGACCCCTACAGCAAACCCTTATGTGTAAATAGACAACGCGATTAATCTGTCTCTGTTTAACTGATTAGGTCTGGGACCTATTCAGGGGGTGGCTGTTGTGAAGGGCCAGATTAAACCGAATATATATATTTATTTATATATATATATTTAATTGTATTTGTATATTCTCTAATATTCCCTGATATCCCTTGTATATTCCTTGTACAATATGCATTGAATATCCATTCTAGCCTACTGAACATCCCATAATAGTCTCCATTCTACTATTGGTCGAGACCTTGGTGCCAGGCTGCCATACCCCTCAGACCCAGTTCAAACGTACCGCTCGACATGTACGAACAAGTCCTAGTTCCGCGTAGGAATTTGGCTACCGCACCACTAATGGGACTATTTGTTCATAGTGCGTATATATACTGCGCTACTAAAGTAGGACTTTCTTTTCAGTCCAGTTTCTTACCCTCCAATAGAGTCACAGACGTAAAGCCTCCCCGCGACGCCACGTGTGGGAGTAAGGCCAAGTTCGGCCTACCATCGGTATTGAGACATCGTGTATATTAATATTTGAATAGTCATATTTGGCACTATATCGTCGAGTTGGACGTAGTCTATTAAGCTAATAATAGTCTGTTAATATATAGTGCTTCGTGCGGTGAGAATACTACCGTAGTCAGTACCCCATCGTTTCGGGCAGAGAACTGGCTGCTTACCCAGGGTGGTTGACCCTATGTGAAGCTGCACCCGAGGAGCCCCAGAGCCGACGAGCGAGTGGACCTGTATACCGGATTATTCTACCGACGACAGCCCGCCTTCCCAGGCACGGATTATGCTTTGGATACTTTGATTATTCCATGGATAAAGACCCCCGACACTGCCGTGTGTTGGAACCCCCCCCCCTGGAGAGGACGCAAGGTGAGGAGACGCTCTGCAAGACGAGGTCTCTTCACGTCTCTCCCCCGTGGACCGGAGAGAGCCGGCCCACAAAGAGTCCACCTGCTTTCATCTGTGGTCCAAGGATCGCCGGCGCATTGAACGGCACTACAGTGGGTTCACCTGGGATACCCTTGGCCGGACGAGGCAGCTGGATTCTACCCCCCCCCCCCCCCTTCCTACTCCTGTCGGCTTACAAGCGACCGGATTAACCTCCTCTAGTGTATCCAGCCTATAATCATTAAAGTATCATTGCTGTTATTCCTTAACTATTCCAGGTCGTATATTTACCACCTGCGCCTTCAGAGATTGGACATTCTCTATTGATATACCGACGAATACTCCTTGCCATAAAAGTGCATACTATTTCAATTCATAAATGTAATTAAGTGATTAAGTGCTTATTCTACACACCATCGCTGTGTAGGAAATAAAGACCTGTTTCTAATTCGTACATTTGTGTTGGATCCGTTTCATCTACGTGAGAGTGTTCATGATAATATATTTATGCCGTGTACTGGGTGGCCGAATATTAAGTACAAAGGTAGTGGTAGTAAGTATCATATCTAGTAATACAGTCAGGGAATTGTACCCCTCAGTTACAATAGGCCTGATATTCTATATTCTATAATCATATTTCAAATTGCATGTGTCCGGATGGCAGAATTCAGTACTGTCTCTACAAAATGTCTGTACTTTTCTGTACACGTGTTATTCACTGTCAAAGATGCAAAGAAAAATCATAATTTATATTCTCCTTTGTTGCATCACAATTTACTCAAGCCTAGTAACAGACACAATATTTCTGACACTGTATATACATTCCCTGAGATCCATAGATGTCCCTAGATACCAAGAACATGCAAATGGTCCTTGGAGAAGTGGAGCAATCTTCCATTTACTTAGGTATGTATTCATTGTTAGGTGGATTTTCAGAAAATACGGCTAGGGCTTAACAGGTTAAGAGGTTAAAAGTGATGAGCGTAACTTTCACAAATATGCCTTGGTCTTTGATAAGTACTACATTTGAATCCTTTTGTGTGAGGGTATTCATCTGCAGAGGTAACAACAATAATGTAGGAGACCGATTTGTTAACTGACTAGGGAAGCAACAGTTGTGATAGGAGGATCAAGAGATAGGTAAATTCAATTGACTGATTAGTCACCAAAATCCTACAACTATTAGTTTGATTGATTGATTGAAAATTGTATAGAATGGGTACAATACAGTACAGCTCAATACACACAATTGTTAAGGGGATGCAGACCAGAGAAAGACTTTCGTCTTGTTTACATCAGGGTCCCCCATTTTCAATTCATCATAACATAATATGACATACATGACATACAGATAGACAGTACTGCTACATCTATACATTTATGACATACCAGATTTACAAATACAGTACTGTTTGTGATACAAAAAGAGTTTAAAAAAGAGAGTATATACATTTGACGAAGAAACTGTACATTGGATGAGGTGGGGTGGGGGGTAACTGTACATAGGAGGGGTAATTGGGTAGGTGGGGTGGGGTGGGGAACTGTACATAGGAGGTGGTTGGGTGGGTGGGGTGGGGGGGGGGGGTAACTGTACATTGGATTATCAACGAAACCTTACTTGGTCCCAAGAAGAGGGTCTCGTGTATTATTGGGTTAGGACATTTACTGTACATTGGAGGGGGTTGAGGGGGAGAGTGTCTTTAGTCGAGGTGAGAATGGCCCTAATATAGAGGCAATAATGTGTACTCACACACACACAAGAAATAATACACACACCCACATAAACACAGGTGGAACTGTAAAGTCAAACCTCTCTCCCTGGTAACCCCCGTTCTAAGTCATGGCCCCTGATCTGCCATCGCCTGCCATGTCATTCACACACAATCTTAAGCACATGCCCCCCCCCCCCAAACTCCCTGGACACACGCATGCATAAAACCCCAACCATCCAACACACACAACCCCTCAAAACAGTCTCTCTCTCACACACACACACACACACACACACACACACACACACACACACGTACACACGCGCGCGCACACACACACACACACACACACACACACACACACACACACACACACACACACACACACACACACACACACACACACACACACACACACACACACACACACACACACACACACACACACACACACACACCATCAACCCCCTAAAACACAGTCTCACTCACACACACACACACACACACACACACACACACACACACACACACACACACACACACACACACACACACACACACACACACACACACACACACACACACACACACACACACACACACACACACACACACACACACACACACACACACACACACACACACACACACACACACAAAACCCAAACCACTCAAGTGTGTGTATACATGTGCACACACACACAACTCCAAACCACAAACATGCAACACGTATACACACACTCAAACAACCGACACAGACCCACAAAAAAAAACACACAAACATGTGTAAGCACACACATACACATACATGTACACACACATACACCCACACACACACGCGCGCGCGCGCACACCCCAAAGTCCCTCTAGAGCAAAGGGCTTTTCAAAGGAGGGGGAATTCGCTGGTAAAGATTGGTGTGTATTGATAAAAGGGGGCTGGTCTGCCAAGCCAAATGGACTGGCCTAGTCAAGGGCTGCATTGTTAGGCGGGGGTCCAGCTCTATATAGGCTCTGATTGATGCCAGCTGAGCGAACACAAAGACACATTTAGCCTGGAAAGAGCAGTGCCGCACACGCACGCACGCACACACACACACACACACACACACACACACACACACACACACACACACACACACACACACACACAGGGAGCGAGATGATGGGGGCAGACTTGAAACAAGGGTAACATGGTTACATGTGAAACCCCCCTCTTCCAAGGTGGGAGCTTTTCTTAACCCGCGGCTGACCTTAAACAACCTGGTGGTGTCGGCTTGTAAGAGTTAGCAGGGATCTGACTGAAGAGCTGAAAGAGGACACGTTTTCAACAGCTGGACCCCCCCCTCCCCCACAACACACACACATTTTGAAAGCGATGTGAAATAAAAAAAATATATCATTTTAAATTGCAAAAATCTTTACGTTTTCTTCTTTTTTAGATGAGTGATGTTTTCACGTCTCATTATGTGAAGCCTGTATGTTGGCAGTGTTCACGGTTAAAGGCAGCTAAAAGTTGTGTTATTTTGGTTGAGTTTTGACATTTTCACTCCAGCCCAGACGGCACAGAAAGGTAATTTGCAGAGTACACTGGTGGTTTCAAGGAAATTCGGAACCAACATTATTGATATAAGGTGAACTGAATATGTGTCACTGGGTTCTTGTCCCTATTTAGTGATTTTGGAAAAATGTGCCCCACAATGCAAGCCAATAAACTGTTGTTACAATGCCTAATGATTGTTTCCTATTGGTACTACCCATAATAGCAAATACAAAACACAGTGAACTTGTTAATTGTAAGCATTTTACGCCTGCTTTGATGTGGTACTCAAATGTGTACAATTTATTATTAATATTAAAGTCTGCCTCATTTCAGGGGCGGCTGGGTGGCGCAGCGGACTAAGCGCTCGTCACCAACGCGAGAGACACTGCATGGTATCGAATCCGGCTGTCAGCGTTGCCTCCGGCTTGGCCGGCCGTCATACTGGCTCGATTGGCAGAGTCAGCGGTAGGGAAGCCGGTGGGTGGGTCCGGGGCGTTGTAAACAGCGCCTCCTACAGTTCGGTCGGGGCGCCTGCACAGCGAGGGAAGGATCTGGGGGAGGTAGTGTGACCCTTCCACATGTTACACTCCCCCAGTGAGAGTCCGCGCTGCCAGGTGAAAAGAAGTGGTGGGCTGGGTACACATGTGTCGGAGGAAGCATGTGATAGTCTCCTCCCTCCCAGACCGACGGTAGGGGGTAGAGTGCGCAACGACCAGGAAGGGGATTGGGAATTGGCATAACGACTAACATTGGGAGGGGAGAAAAACGGAACAAGAAAGGGGGGAAAAGATAATAATAAAAATAAATAAAAAATCTGCATCATTTCAGCCTATCGACATTCAAATGGTATTTTTAGGGACAATTGAACCTAAATACTGTTCCACGTTTGAGGGCTTTAATGATCAGAGTTGAGTTTTGAATTAGACTACCTCAGTCTGTTTTGTTGACATAGTTCTGGCGAAGGCAGTCTATACATTCCTGCCTGTGTATCTGTGCAGCCGTTACCCCAGTACACACATGCCAAGACTCTGCTAAAGTAGTAGCCGTCCCTCCACCTCCCCAGCCTCCGCCTGCAGTGGTCTATTCCACCTCCCCAGCCTCCGCCTGCAGTGGTCTATTCCACCTCCCCAGCCTCCACCTGCAGTGGTCTATTCCACCTCCCCAGCCTCCGCCTGCAGTGGTCTATTCCACCTCCCCAGCCTCCGCCTGCAGTGGTCTATTCCACCTCCCCAGCCTCCGCCTGCAGTGGTCTATTCCACCTCCCCAGCCTCCGCCTGCAGTGGTCTATTCCACCTCCCCAGCCTCCGCCTGCAGTGGTCTATTCCACCTCCCCAGCCTCCGCCTGCAGTGGTCTATTCCACCTCCCCAGCCTCCGCCTGCAGTGGTCTATTCCACCTCCCCAGCCTCCACCTGCAGTGGTCTATTCCACCTCCCCAACCTCCGCCTGCAGTGGTCTATTCCACCTCCCCAGCCTCCACCTGCAGTGGTCTATTCCACCTCCCCAGCCTCCGCCTGCAGTGGTCTATTCCACCTCCCCAGCCTCCGCCTGCAGTGGTCTATTCCACCTCCCCAACCTCCGCCTGCAGTGGTCTATTCCACCTCCCCAACCTCCGCCTGCAGTGGTCTATTCCACCTCCCCAGCCTCCGCCTGCAGTGGTCTATTCCACCTCCCCAGCCTCCGCCTGCAGTGGTCTATTCCACCTCCCCAGCCTCCGCCTGCAGTGGTCTATTCCACCTCCCCAGCCTCCACCTGCAGTGGTCTATTCCACCTCCCCAGCCTCCGCCTGCAGTGGTCTATTCCACCTCCCCAGCCTCCACCTGCAGTGGTCTATTCCACCTCCCCAGCCTCCGCCTGCAGTGGTCTATTCCACCTCCCCAGCCTCCACCTGCAGTGGTCTATTCCACCTCCCAGCCTCCACCTGCAGTGGTCTCTCTACTCCTGATTGGCGTATTAGGTCTTTTAATAGTATCATGTCCATCATCAGAGGATGTGTATCTCTTAGCCTCTGTTCTAAATATGCTACCAATCATTATGGAAGTCATCGATTCCATCCCATGATTATTTCATAGATTAATCCATGCATCTAAATGAAAAACCCAGACAATTGAACATTTACATAACTTTTTGCTATTTGCATCTTATTGCATTTCCCATGAATGCACACTGACGTCAAGCTGAAGCAGCACTTGAACAGGGTCTACTTTTATGAACAATCTTAGTGCTTCTGAATGAAATTCGTCTTTTGTATTTTCAGGCTAAACTCTTTGGAACATTTAACTCCCACCAATGTATTGAATTGTTTCAAAATACTGATGCAGTAATTCTTTATCTATTATTTCAATGCATTTTTGTGACACCCTACTCTGTTAATTACTCATGGGGGGTTACAATTATTGGTGCTCCCAGCCAAATGTGTTGCAAGGCTTGCATCGCTTTGCACTGAGAGCATCTTGACAGCAGAGCCTATACCACCAAATTGTATAATAATTTGTTCCTGTACATTGTTTAGTTATGGACTAAACTTACTATAGATATATGTTGTTTATGAACTCTAGCCTGTCAGCAGAAAAATAAATAGACAATCACTAAAAGGTACTCATCGTCTCGTCCTCCTCCGTCTCTCTATCCCTCCCTCGTCTCCCTCCTTCTCCTCTTCATCCTCCCATCCGGACAGAGCCGCAGAACATCCCGCTACCACTTTCCCCAGTGGAGCCGCTCAATCCAAATTACAGCCGGGCTAAAAATACCCTGTGTCAAACTCTGGTCCCCGCCGGGCCAATAGCTCGCTAGGAGCACATCCCAGACCCATAGCCTCCTAGACAGCCTCTAAAGCTGGCCAAGAACTGATATTATTCCTGGAGGAACCCCACCACAAACACACACACACAGATGGAAAATATGCATGGATACATACGACACACACACACACACACACACACACACACACACACACCTACACACACACACACACACACACACACACACACACACACACACACACACACACACACACACACACACACACACACACACACGCACATACAGTACACACACAAGCGATGATGCACACTCACAGATACATACATGTTTGCACACACGCAAACATAATACAGTATGTATACACACACTCCAGAGCATTATGTGCACATGCTCAGAAACACAGAGGCATGTGCATACTCACACACATACACAAACACAAACACAAAACAGTATACCAAAACGCGCGCACACACACACACACACACACACACACACACACACACACACACACACACACACACACACACACACACACACACACACACACACACACACACACACACACACACACACACACACACAGACACAAACACAAAGCAGTATACCAAAACGCACACACACACACACAGACACACACACATACAGGGAGAAAATATGTCAATGCGGTACAAACACAGTATAATTTTAGCTGCGGGCCTGGCTGATGGGTAGAATGGGGTTTGGTGGTTGCAACAAGCACCTTGAAGAACCAACAATCAGACGAGTTCGGTCTGAAGAGGCCTGTTGCTAAGAGGTCTGTTGCTAAGAGGTCTGTTGCTAAGAGGTCTGTTGCTAAGAGGTCTGTTGCTAAGAGGTCTGCTGCTAAGAGGTCTGTTGCTAAGAGGTCTGTTGCTAAGAGGTCTGTTGCTAAGAGGTCTGTTGCTAAGAGGTCTGTTGCTAAGAGGTCTGTTGCTAAGAGGTCTGTTGTTCAGAGGTCTGTTGCTAAGAGGTCTGTTGCTAAGAGGCCTGTTGCTAAGAGGTCTGTTGCTAAGAGGTCTGTTGTTCAGAGGTCTGTTGCTAAGAGGTCTGTTGCTAAGAGGTCTGTTGCTAAGAGGTCTGTTGCTAAGAGGACTGTTGCTAAGAGGTCTGTTGCTAAGAGGACTGTTGCTAAGAGGTCTGTTGTTCAGAGGTCTGCTGCTAAGAGGTCTGTTGCTAAGAGGTCTGTTGTTCAGAGGTCTGTTGCTAAGAGGTCTGTTGCTCAGAGGTCTGTTGCTAAGAGGTCTGCTGCTAAGAGGTCTGTTGCTCAGAGGTCTGCTGCTAAGAGGACTGTTGCTAAGAGGTCTGTTGTTCAGAGGTCTGTTGTTCAGAGGTCTGTTGCTAAGAGGTCTGTTGCTCAGAGGTCTGTTGCTAAGAGGTCTGCTGCTAAGAGGTCTGTTGTTCAGAGGTCTGTTGCTAAGAGGTCTGTTGCTCAGAGGTCTGTTGCTCAGAGGTCTGTTGCTCAGAGGTCTGTTGCTCAGAGGTCTGTTGCTCAGAGATCAGTAGTCCTTTAGGATGACCCAGTAGTCCTTTAGGATGTTGCAGTAGTCCTTTAGGATGGTGCAGTAGTCCTTTAGGATGGTGCAGTAGTCCTTTAGGATGGTGCAGTAGTCCTTTATGATGGTGCAGTAGTCCTTTAGGATGGTGCAGTAGTCCTTTATGATGGTGCAGTAGTCCTTTAGGATGGCCCAGTAGTCCTTTAGGATGGTGCAGTAGTCCTTTAGGATGACCCAGTAGTCCTTTAGGATGGTGCAGTAGTCCTTTATGATGGTGCAGTAGTCATTGTGTAAGTGACTACTTACTGGCCTGGGTATACAGCTGTAATTCACCCACTGTATATATAAGGACAGATACATTCCTATGCTGCAGAGGAATGAAATATTTTTAAATGAGACATATCATGTATCTTTTCAACAATTTGATATGACTTTCTTCAATTTGTGGGACATGTTAATGTTTATATTATAAATCTATTTATATATTTTTTTACAAATTCTAAAAACCCATTTTACACAAGATTTTCCCTTTAACTCAATCAGCGCCAGAGGGATATGTGTAATGTGTGGTTAAAAGGCCAGCGTTCTAAAGTATAGGAATACGTGGCGGTGTTTGCAGGGCTATAACTATATTATATATTATAGCTATGGATACAATACTATGGCCCATTTGACATTGAGTATCTATCATTCAATATGTGAAAAATAAATACTTTTTTCATCCATACATTCCTGTTTTATACCGTGGTGAATATAAGTATGGTTTTAGAGCGGTCTAGGGTCATTCCTGGGAGGCTGGTAATAGCCCGCAACATGTATTATACTAAATGCATTGGCATTCCGTCCCTACACACGCTACAATTAAAAAATCAAATGCATATGATAGTTATTATGTTCCATCATGAATGCCTGAAAGGGTGGGGTGGGGGGGTCGTTTTTTTTATGCTTTGATCGTCACCAACGGAATACGTTATGGACTAGCGTTACACACATACGCTCGGATCGCAATGAAGGCATGCTTTGATCAACGCAAGATTGATATCATATAGCCCTTACCTTGACTAGGATGTGCCCCAAAAACAATATTCCAATTATCTGACCGCGAGTCCCAGTATTGGTGTCAATCGTGTCGCCAACATAATCCGCCACACATCATCCATCTGGAGCATTTGACGCTCCTCAAGCCGATCGGGACAACCGCTCCCCTTGCCCGACATGGAAAAATCAGACCGGAGACTTTAGATCGACGCACAGCCCAAGACACAATGTTTCAAAGGGTGCTCGATACCGCCGCCTGGTAGGATGCAGCCGGTATTGCACTTTTGCGATCTCAGACTCATTCCCTATGATAACACCAGGCTCCCTGGATGGATAATGAATGCAAATATAGAATAAAATAAATAATGATGAAAACCCGACTTTTCTCGGGTTTGGCGCTCAAGCGTCGGCGAGTTAACCCTACTTATCTCGGGTCTGGCGTCCAATGAGCTAATGCACTCTAAAACACAACATTCCTGTGTTTTAAACTATGGGGTCACAAAGATTCTCTAACCTCAATGTGGGGTCACCTGGCATAAGGTCCAGAACCAATGGAGAAATGTTCTGATTTTGAACTCATTAAACTGTACTATACATATAACTACATATGAAGCTCATTTGAGTGTATTATTTGCACCACGCTTCTACTGCATTCCATCCAGAATGTAGTAGAAGGGACATGTTACACCAACACTGGAGTCCTCTATATTTCACCCAGAATGTAGTAGAAGGGACATGTTACACCAACACTGGAGTCCTCTATATTTCACCCAGAATGTAGTAGAAGGGACATGTTACACCAACACTGGAGTCCTCTATATTTCACCCAGAATGCAGTAGAAGAGACATGTTACACCAACACTGGAGTCCTCTATATTTCACCCAGAATGCAGTAGAAGGGACATGTTACACCAACACTGGAGTCCTCTATATTTCACCCAGAATGCAGTAGAAGGGACATGTTACACTAACACTGGAGTCCTCTATATTTCACCCAGAATGCAGTAGAAGGGACATGTTACACCAACACTGGAGTCCTCTATATTTCACCCAGAATGCAGTAGAAGGGACATGTTACACCAACACTGGAGTCCTCTATATTTCACCCAGAATGCAGTAGAAGAGACACCAAGGGGTTGAGTGGATTTGGCTTCATGTGAGACACTGAGAAAATAATGCTATGTTGACAGTATTTTCACCCTAGAACACAACGATGCAGGCAGGAAAAATCTGTGTAGGAGAGAGTGTGTGTGTGTGTGTGTGTGTGTGTGTGTGTGTGTGTGTGTGTATACTCCGTTGAGCTGGCAGATTAGATGCTTCCTGCTCAGTTAGCCGCAGCAAGGAGCGTGGACGCCCTCCAAGCCACACACACACACACACACACACACACACACACACACACACACACACACACACACACACACACACACACACACACACACACACACACACACACACACACACACACACACACACACACACACACACACACACACACACACACACACACACACACACACACACGTACTCTCTATCCCTCTCTCTTGCTCACACACATGCCATGTCTTCCTCTAACTCATGTACATACTCTTAGTCACACACATATATATTATACACACAAACACACTTTATCTCACTCACATAGCTGACATACATACCTTCTATTACACAAGTATGCACTTGTGAACACACAAGCATTATCTTACTCTTGTACACACACAAACACACACACACACACACACTCCATCTCTTACAATCATGCTCGCATGCATGTACTACCCACACACGCACACGCACACACACACATACACACACACACACACACAGATACATTACACACACACACACACACACACACACACACACACACACACACACACTCCATCTCTTACAATCATGCTCGCATGCATGTACTACCCACACACGCACACGTACACACACACATACACACACACACACACACAGATACATTACACACACACACACACACACACACACACACATACATACATACATACATCACTCCCTCTTGCCTCAACAGGTGGTTCACACACACTGTACTACAGTATCTATGTCAGTGGAAAACGACAGTCTGGCAAAGAGCGACGTGGCAGAACTCATCCCTCACTCTCTGGAGGAAGAGGAGGATGACTCGAGGGGGAAGGAGGAGTAAAACATCAAAGGAGAGGAAGAGAGAGAGAAAGAAAACACAAGAGATGAAGGAGTGAGAACAAGGTAGAATAACGGAATAATGAAAGTGGGGTGGATGTGGGATGTGAGTGCCGTCCTTCAGATGAGACGCTAAACGGATGTCCTGACTGCCATCAAATACTACACGCCATTGTGTAGTGTGATGTGTGCCGGGTGCCAGTGTATGGCAGCCATTGAGCCTGCGTAGCCCAAGGTTGGGTGCTACCAGCGGTGGTGAAGTAGGCCATTTCCACCCTATATTGTGGGGGGCACTTTGAGTGTCTAGAAAAGCGCTATATAAATGTAATGAATTATTATTATTATTATTATTATTATTATTATTATTATTATTATTATTATTATTATTATTATTATTATTATTATTATTATGTGGGGGTGGATGTGGGATGTGGGGTGGATGTGGGATGTGGGGTGAGGTGGATGTGGGATGTGGGGTGGATGTGGGATGTGGGGGTGGATGTGGGATGTGGGGTGGATGTGGGGTGTGGGGGTGGATGTGGGGTGTGGGGTGAGGTGGATGTGGGGTGTGGGGTGGATGTGGGGTGTGGGGGTGGATGTGGGATGTGGGGTGTGGGGTGGATGTGGGGTGTGGGGGTGGATGTGGGGTGTGGGGGTGGATGTGGGGTGTGGGGTGAGGTGGATGTGGGGTGTGGGGTGGATGTGGGGTGTGGGGGTGGATGTGGGATGTGGGGTGTGGGGTGGATGTGGGGTGTGGGGGTGGATGTGGGATGTGGGGTGGATGTGGGGTGTGGGGTGGATGTGGGATGTGGGGTGGATGTGAGGGTGGATGTGGGGTGGGGGTGGATGTGGGATGTGGGAGTGGATGTGGGAGTGGATGTGGGGTTGGGTGGATGTGGGGTGTTCACTTTGTCCAAATACACCTCCATTCATAGACAAATAGTGTGTGTATGTATGTGTCTGTATGTTTTGCCCTGTATTACCAAATTAATTATAACTGTATAAAGTTGAGCGTGTGTGTGTAGCTCCATTAATAGATGAATGAGCATCTAGAAAAGTAAGTGTGTGTGTGTGTGTGTGTGTGTGTGTGTGTGTGTGTGTGTGTGTGTGTGTGTGTGTGTGGAGCTCCATTAATAGATACATGGACATCTAGAAATGTGTGTGTGTGTATCATTCACCAGAGGGTGGTATTTTGAGGACTCGTCTTTCCATGTTGTAATAAAAAAAATATATATAAAAAATACTTTATCCATAACTAGAATCAGTGCTTCCATCTCCTGCAGGACTGTGACATAGAGAGTGGTGCAATGTTAGCAGAGAACCAGCTCAGAGCATGGATAAGGTTTATGTACGCACATACTGGGGCCCCACACACACCCACCCACCCACCCGTGCACGCGCGCACACACACCCAGACACAGACACCCAGACACAGACACAGACACAGACACACACACACACACACACACACACACACACACACACACACACACACACACACAATCTTTATTTACGTCCACATAAAGACAATGTTTAAAGGCCACAAATATTATAAGTGCACTTGTACATTGTGGGTTATTCTGATACATTCATGCCCAAATTGACAATGGCAACCAAAGTTACACACACACACACATGGATGATGAACCTGACAATCAACACACAGCTCATGGATACAGATAGCAGCGTCTTCTCCAAATTGCACAGCTGCCAATAATTGCTGACACTGAGCAATATCTTGCTAATTGTTTGGCTCTTCTCTTCGGGAGACCGGCCATCTGAAGGCCTCTAACAGCCAACTTATGAACATGACCCAGGCTTCCAAATATGAAGACTAAAAGTTTACAGTTGTAGCCGAGTTGTGATATGGTATGCTCTAACAGTTGATACTTTAACATTTAGGTTGTAAAGGCTTCCTCTAGACCAGGGGTGGGCAATTATTTTTCCCAGGGGGCCAAATGAGCAACTGAAAATATGTTGGGGGGCCGGGCCAAAATTCCAAACTCAATTATGCATAATATACATTTTATTTCTATATAAAAAGCAGTAAATGGCATTGTTTTGACCCCTGGTAAGAGTGTACTGTATGTTATTATTTGGCAATTAAAAGGTGAGGTTAGCTTTCAAAAATATCATTTATTCAAATATAATTTATTTCCAAAATGATAAACAAAATGTGAAACATTAATAACAAAGGGCATTTTGAGTTTCATATACTATTGAAACAATGATTTTCTTAGCTTTCTGAAGACATCACATCATCTTATAGCAAAAATAACAAGACATGTCACTGAACTGTGTAAAGAAAAGTGTCCCAGTTTTGTAGCCTTTTTTACTTTACATGCCTATATTAACACTTTGGCTGCCGTAAAACGCCTAAACACGTCATTCCCGGCCATGCTCAAGTTGCCGAAGACGCCTTACAGCGTCTTTAATATCAATATTTCAAAAATCTGGGATCGGATTCATATTTCCCCTCCGCTGGCCTGAGATCCACCAGGAGGACCCACTGAGCTCTCTGGCGGTTCAGGAGCGCCATCTGGTGGCCGATCGGCGCAATCGCTTAACAGGAAGTGCTACGGAGATTGTGCTGGTCGGCCGTATTACTTCCGGGCACTAGCTATAGGTTCCGGGACTCGATCTCGACACACTACATAGCGATCGATTGCCAATAACTCGATAAACAACATGATTTGGACGTATATACCATTATACAAGCTGGAGATGGACCGGGTAAATCTACATCCCATAATGATAAAATGTCTACTCTACGATGATCGCCCAACGGCGCGCGGAGACTGGGGTGAGTTTTAGCGTGTAAAGTTACCGTCTTCGATACTAACTGCTATTATCAACATTTGACCCACATTAGATGATTGGTATAACGCTGCCCACGGAATTATAAACGCCCCCTAGCCCATCCGGTCAACATCAGATGACGTGTAGTAACTTCTAGAAGTACGTCTAGTTGGAATTTTTTATATCGCGCTGATTGCCATAAAACTGTATTGCATCATCAATATAATGTATTTGGGGCTATAGATCACGTTCTGGAGAAAGCTGCAGAAAGAGATGAAAACATACTTATACATTAGACCATACTTTACTATGAATATGTGAATGAAAAAGTTTAACGTTGCTACACAATGAACAATACATATAGGACTTTGAATGGGCCCTAATAATGGCAATGTAGCAATAGAATTTAAAAAGTTATAGCCCTGCAAAGAAGGGGACTTTCTCTATAGACAAATAGAGCCGGCAACCTACGGTTGATAATGAATTTAACCCATGGCAGCCAAAGTGTTAAACATTTAATGTTTTCAGAACTGTGCAAAAAAAAGAAAAAAAAAATCAAGTGTCCCATTTCACTTGTTATATTTCCACATTTTAGTGTTCTTCAGTTCTTTTTTTTTTCATTCAGTGTGAGAAATCCAGTCTCTGTTGAGCTTTAACAAGTCAATCAAAGTCAGGTTGCATGTCTGAGGTGGAGATGCAAAGCACAGCTGCCAGATGTTCATCAGTGAGAGAGGATCTGTACCTGGACTTGGTAAACGTCATACTGAGAATGTCTGTTCACATATGTAGGTGGATCCAAAGAGAACCAACATCTTCTGAGCATGTCTCCTAAGCGTATATTGTGCGTGTGAACATTGACATGAAAAGAAAAAAGTAAAAAAAAAAAAAAACATTTCTATTAATTTCTTTTCTTTTTTTTTCTTATCATGTAATCTTTCACGGGCCGGTCAGAATCATCCCGCGGGCCGTATCCGGCCCGCGGGCCGTACAATGCCCAGGTCTGCTCTAGACTGTAGTCAAACGTGCAGCCAACTTCTAGGATGAGAACCTCTCTGTTATTCTCATTAACAACAACATCGTGTTTGCTGAAATATCAGAGAACAGTGAATTGTCCCTACACAGATTGAACATATATGGCTTCACACTGGTGTGCTTATACAGCTTATATGTTGCAGGTGTCCCGAGTGTGGAACTGACACTGTCTGCAATCAGATCCACGATCCTATCATGCCTACAAATGTAGAGCCCTTTGTATGCATGACAGCCATTGAGTATGTGAGACATGGTTTCTGTTGTCTGTTCGTGACCATGGTGTATGCAGTGTGGGCTATGGCTGCCAGGGAACCAGATGGAAAGGTTGAGCTTCGATGGTAAAACCTGTAGCCTAGCTTTTAAAGTGAAAATGATGATGCTCTCATCAATAGCTACATTTTTTTAAACTGCGTGCGAGACAGAGTGGTCAGCGGCAGGGAGACAGGCAAGCTTCCCTTGCAGTTTAATCTGAGTCCAGTGTTGGCGTTGTTGTTGTGCCGACATGAGATGGCCACGGGCATTGGTAAGTGGCAGTTCATGCCACGTTCCACAGATGTCAATGGTGGCCTTCACGGAGATGGTAGGGTCAGAGATGATCTCCTCAGAAACATTAACAGTGTCTGAGTCCGGCCCCACCCACTCCAGGGCCACGTTGGACCAGCCGCATAGGTCATTCAGGTCTGGCCAGTCAGACCACACCCCGAATCCGGGGGCGTGGCTGTCCAGCTTTCCACTTGGTTTTTTCTTGTAACCCAGGAAGTTTGGATCCGACCCACACGCCAGGGGGACCTTGCGTCTCTGCAGGTCTAAGAACAGAGAGGCTCTGGCCTGCTCTCTGACATGCTGGTCGTCACTGTTCAGCATGTTGAGAAGATGACTGAGTCTCGTGGCAATGTACGTCCATTCAAAGTTGGGAACACCCAGACCGCCCCTCCGCATGGTATGGAATATGATGTCCCGTGTTGAGTGAGTGTTCAGTCCAGTCTATTGTCTCACCATCTGTAAGGTTTTATTGTTCATCTCACAAAGAAATTTGCAAGGAATATGTACATTTGAGAATAGGTGCTGAACTTTGACCAGGGCTATCTGTCCGACTGCTTCAAGTTTCATTATGAGTGGCAGGGGCGATTAATCAATTAAATCTAATCTGGTTGAGTAATCAGAGATAATTTCACTCACTTGTTGTTCCCATTCACCTGCCACATTAAATGTATGACACAGATATGTATATGTTTCATGACGTGCGTAGACTCTCAGTGGCTTGTTATCAACTGTAAATGTGGGAATTATATCTGATTTTGCCCGGTAGTACCGGTACCAGCAGTTTCCCCCGCTCCGCCTCTCATAGAATACAGCACATTTCGCATATTTGACCTCTAATCCAGCCACTCTAGGAAGGAGTCGGTTCTGGAGAGCATGGTGTTTATGACATCCTCCTGTCTGGAGGCTATTATTACATCATCTGCATACCCCTGGACGGGGTTAGGGGAAATTACATTGGGGGGAGCGCAACTACAAAGCCATTTGAACCATGAGTTGATAGCGAGTACAAAGTTGACTGCACTCCATGGACAGCCTGTCTTTATACCTACTTGGAGTGGGATTGGGTCTGTGAGCTGTTTGCCACAAATCACCTGTATGTATGAACCAGAGTAAACATCCCTAACAATGTCAATGTAAATGAAAACCTGGGGTAGATGTATTTCCTCAAGGGCTGTCATTTTGTGCTAGGGTTCCAAAAGCATCACGGAAATCCAGAAACACTGAATAAGATTTACTGGACTAGTGTTTGAAATCATCAATGCCTGTTTTGAGACAGAACACATGCTCATTCATGCCCCCCCCCCCCCCACACACACACACACAGTTTTCAGTCTCCATTCCAAATTGTTAGCGAGGTAAGATGCAAAAAAATCATGATCTTCTCAGAATTCTTTGATGTGGTTGTTGGCCTCTCACACACACACACACACACACACACACACACACACACACACACACACACACACACACACACACACACACACACACACACACACACACACACACACACACACACACACACACACACACACACACACACACACACACACACACACACACACACACGCAAACACTCACACACACTCACACACACACACACACACACACACACACTATTAAAAGGACACAAACAATATATACACAGTGACATTTGCTAATGCATCACGCACACTTATACACAAACGCAGTCTCCCAGGTGTGAGGTGAGTCAGAGAAGGGCGTTGACCTAAACAGACTAACATAAACACTCACAACATGTTACACACTGGCTATCAAACATGTGCGCTGTATACCAGGAGTACGATCAGCCAAAAGGCATAGCTCATTCATGTCACCCTCCTTGTGTGATGTCACTAGGTGCATTCGGACCAAACCTGAGAGGACATACCCACTGGGGAGCTCCTCTGATAACTACTGAAGTGACGTGAGCCGGCTGCTGCCTTCCCCAGAGCAGGACAGGCTGGGCATGTTGTGAGCCGGCTGCTGCCTTCCCCAGAGCAGGACAGGCTGGGCATGTTGTGAGCCGGCTGCTGCCTTCCCCAGAGCAGGACAGTGGCTGGGCATGTTGTGAGCCGGCTGCTGCCTTCCCCAGAGCAGGACAGGCTGGGCATGTTGTGAGCCGGCTGCTGCCTTCCCCAGAGCAGGACAGTGGCTGGGCATGTTGTGAGCCGGCTGCTGCCTTCCCCAGAGCAGGACAGTGGCTGGGCATGTTGTGAGCCGGCTGCTGCCTTCCCCAGAGCAGGACAGTGGCTGGGCATGTTGTAAGACAGCCTGGCTGCTGCCTTCCCCAGATAGTCCATGGGCCAGAGGCCAAAATGTCACTTGTCGGTACCACTCAGGGTGACGAAACGTACATATAATTTTTTCAAAGATCTATGTCTGTAGATGATATTTTGGTATGATAGCCGTTCCAGAGTGGTAGCTTTATCATAATTATCAAGTGATGAAGTATATCCACCCCCTCAGGAAATTGCATTTCAGATGCTGGCGCATATCCTGTTTAGACTCACATAGAGGACATCTGTCAATGTTTCACAATATTGTGTTTGGTATCATTTTAAAGGGGACTATGTCATCTTTCATTCAAGCTAAGATGTGAATCTTTCTGACCAATATAGAGGTCACTGGAGCTCTTTGAACAGTCAACAACACAAATCTTTACACGATTTTCGCCTAAATGATATACTATCTTTTAGCCTTGTGTCATGTGTCAGCAACAGGGACACAAAATACAGAATTTACAACACTTGCAGGACCATAAGGATTCAGGAAATGTATAATATGCCTATACTATTTCATTGTTACAGGTCATTTTGAGCCTTAAATTAGAAGAGCAGTATTAGGCTCCTATTAAACTATACAGAACAGCCACTATAGTCTAGATCTAGATGGAAACATAGTTCCACCTGCATAGGGTGGATTTTCTTTCACCACCTGTTTTTTTTATTAATCCTTGAAGTGTCTATTTTAAGATTCTGACAGGTAACAGGTTGGAATAATGTCCCATGGGGTTTATTTTTAACCCTTTATTACACCTATCCTGAACCAAAACCTGAAAAATAAGCATAACTTTTTTTTTTGTATCTACTTTCTTTCTCCTCCTTTTTCTGTAAATTTCCCTCCCATCCCAATTTACCTCTCGTGCCAATTCTCCCTCCCCTGTCCTGATCGTTGCTCGCATGTGCCCCCCCACTAGCCGGTCGTAGGGAGGATAGAAGCTCATCACATGTCCCCTCCGATACATGTGGAGGCAGCCAGTCACATCTTTTCACCTGCCAGCGCGGACTCTCATTGGCGAGGAGTAACGTGTAGGAGGCTCACACTGCCCTCGCCATTTTCCTGTCTTTGCTGTGCAGGCGCCCTGACCGACCTGTAGGAGACCAGACTACCACCCATCGACTCTCCTCCCACTGACTCTGCCAAATTGAGTCAGTATGACGGCCGGCCCAAGCCGGAGGCAACACTGACAGCCGGATTCGATACCGGTGTCTCTTGCGTTGGTGACGAGCGCAATGTCCGCTGCGCCACCCAGCCGCCCAAACAGCATAACTTTTGAAGTTAACAACATATAGAGACAAATTAAAACATTTTCCCAAACAAGTTTGACCCAAGGAATTCAGTACAATTGTTATTTTTAAGATTCAAACACATCTTGATTAAACTTTCAGGACAAAAAAAGCAAAAAACGCTGAAAAAAACATATATCACATCTGTATTTTCCCTTTTTACAAAAATGTAGTGCATTGGACACGATCGATTTAGGTTAATATTGGAAATAATATTGTAATA
The DNA here is from genome assembly GCF_963971535.1 of Notolepis coatsorum. Classification (NCBI taxonomy): domain Eukaryota; kingdom Metazoa; phylum Chordata; class Actinopteri; order Aulopiformes; family Paralepididae; genus Notolepis; species Notolepis coatsorum. The sequence continues at coordinate 26,655,805 of NC_140183.1, forward strand.
AAGATTATCTCCATGCTGTTATGCCCTAAATAGTATAGTTTTGCATAAACAATTATATAGAGACAAATTAACACATTTTCCCATGCGATTTTGATCAGTGATTTATTTATTGTTAAGGTTCAAACTATATGTTTTCATATGCACTGGATATCATGGACTGGATATCTTCTTTGTTGACACAACATTCAAGTATTTTTTTCTATTTGTATTTTGTACCCTAAACTACTAATCATTTCACTAAAACAATTGTCAAAGTCTATCTCTTCGATCTCAATCTCTTCCTCCGCCTCATCACACTCGTACTCTCCATCCTCCTCATCCATGTTATTTTTTGCGTAATCTGCCTCCTTATCAAGAGCTTCTTGCTCTTCTGACTCCACTTTCTGGGCCAGTACCTCAACAAGAGAAGGACGGAGGATGGGTCCAACCGTCCAGACAGGTTCCAACACCTCCTCATCCATTGTTTTTCCCAGTCCATACTTTGTTCATAGGCTTTGGGCCTCTTGAATATGGGCTGTTCTGCTCTTTTGTAGCAGGCGACTATGAAGTTGGCTCGCTGTACATGTGGGATGAGACGGACCTTGGGGGGAGGCAGGCGTTCAATGTCTACTTTGGTGTTTGCATCCAGGGCCCTCATTCATCAACGTGACTTACGCACAGATACTGTATGTGCTTAAGCTGTGCGTACGACCATTTCTAAGCAAAGAGTGGGATTCATCAATTTCAACTTGAACTTGACTTCGTGCTTATGTGTACTAGTGATGTGACGATTCATCGATTTGCATCGGTGCGCCGGCATACACGTTCACGATGCAAGTGCACCGGTGGAATAAGTCCGCGTCGGCAAAATGTCAGGCTGAACTCGCGATGCATCTTGTTGTAGCGTCTTTGCATCGTCAAAAACCGATGCATTGATATAATTTCCTCTCATCCACTTGTCAGCAGTGCACTGTGACTGCACACACACACAGCAGATACTATTGCTTCGCTACTACATATAAGGCGAGAGCCACGTCACAGTTATCAACAAACAGTGGAAGTCGAGGAGACATGAATAGAATTGCTCAACATGCTAACGCTAGTAGCCTCTGGCTAACGCCAGTTAGCCGTTCAGCTAACGCTAAACTAGTGTCTAACTAAAGTGACTCTGCAACACCAGTACCATTAGTGAGGGGGGGGGGGGGGTATATTGAAGACGCTTGACAACAGGGGTTCAAAGATAACTTCACATTTATTGGTTATTCATTTCTTAATTATATCGCTTCATGCAATCCATCCAGCCGGGCTCCGTCTTGTTGACATAATGGAGCTACGGTCGGAAAGTATAGACGGCGCATCCTAGTGACCTAGTCTAGTGTGTGACATCATCAACTGTCGACGACAGCTCAGACGGGGAGGGGCTGGCTCTCTCTCTCTCTCTCTCTCTCTATCTCTCTCTCCCTCTCTCTCTCTCTCCCTCTCTCTCTCTCTCCCTCTCTCTCTCTCTCTCTCTCTCTCTCTCTCTCTCTCACCGAGAGAATGAATGTGGACTGTTCCATCGGGGGGAGAGAGAGAGAGAGAGAGAGAGAGAGAGAGAGAGAGAGAGAGAGAGAGAGAGAGAGAGAGAGAGAGAGAGAGAAAGAGAGGGGAGAGGGGATAGGGGGGAGAGAGAGAGAGGGGGGAGAGGGAGAGAGGGGGGAGATAGAGATAGAGAGATATATAGAGAGAGATATAGAGGGGGATAGGGGGAGGGAGAGATAGGGAGAGGGAGAGAGATAGAGAGAGGGGAATGAGAGAGAGAGAATACGTTATTTTATTACAGTCAAATCCATCGCATGATTTCTGTCAAACATGGATCAAAGTCATATTTATCAAGACAGGTGTGCGTAGACGGAATTAGAATCTGTGCACGCACAAAAAAAAACGGGATTTACACACGTGCGTACACAGGTTCTACGCACACCTGTCTTGATAAATATGACTTTGATCCTACGTTTGAGCTCGTGCACTGTTTTAAGTATTTGCATACCAGAACCGCCCCGATTAACCATATACGGTAATGGAATACCCCCATGAAATGTGGAAAAATGGACTAAGCCGAGGGAAGCGTGTTATGTGACAGGCTGACAGACGTGTACACGTACGGTGATGTCGGATATGATATCTATTAACCATGCTGCCTGGGCAGCGCAAACACTAATAAAGACCGTGCTGGAATATGACTGCCTTTTCCCGTTTTGTTTGATTAATACCCAGGGATTAAAGTTCTCCTCAATTTTATTCCAAATCGCGACGGATTTTCCGTCGATTTTCTACCTGCTGCATATGATTTCTAGAGGCATACAATCTATTTGATGTCAGTATTGGGTAGCCTATATAAACAATAACAGAGAGAATATAAGAACAATGAATCTCACTGCCATGTATGATGTAGCCTATACGACATGTGTAGCCTGCCTATATGTGATCAATACAAACTTGAACTTGAATTCCATCATGTCTGTGTGCGGGTCACTGCGGGAACTCACAAGGCTGTTGTCACAATGTAAATAAGAACGTGCACTGAACAGTTACAGTATGTAGTTGGTTGATTATTTGTATAACAGTCAGTAAACCCTTGCGAAAAGTATCCGTTTTATTAATGAATTGAAAACATGCAGCATGCCTTTCCTCCCGGCATGCAGCAACAACAGTATCAGGCAAATGCGCATCGCAACATTGACTGAGTGGAATCCCTTTCTATTCACATAACTGCATTTGTGATGGAGCTTTGACAGCTACAGTAACAGTCTATTGCTCGATCCATCTCCAAATCACGATGGACCGTGCCGGTGGCAAAGACCCGAGGGTGGAGAGACTTGAATGAATTCCATCATCATATATGTTGTGTCTGTCCACTATGTTTGTTACTTTGTTATTCCCCCCCCCCCCCCCTATCTATGTAAAGCGACCTTGGGTCTCTTGAAAGGCGCTATATAAAATGAAGCTATTATTATTATTATTATTATTATTATATTATTATTATTATTATATTATTATTATTATTATTAATATTATTATTATTATATTATTATTATTATTATTATTATTATTATTATTATTATTATCACATCTGTGCGGGAGCTCACAAATAGACTGTTAGTCTCAGTGAAGTTCAACGGAGGTCATCTATTCTAACCAACAAATTGAAGTAGAAAGCATTTCGTGACCAATCTTATTTGGAAACATGACACACAAAATAATTGCTTTTTATTTTAAACAATATTTAATCGCGTTTGGAGGTTAAGTGTTCTGCGTCTGCCCCCCGTGCCAAACAAGCAGGCCAACCTCTTGTTCGCGTGTGAGCCCGTTATAATTACACTACTGTCGCTATTTTACAATGAACTATAATGAATTACGGGTCATACAGAGGTTGAACACGCCAGTGTTGAAACTAATGCACGGAAGCCTATTTCCGCGTTGAAACGAATGCATGAACTGAGCAGCGCATATGCCGTAGTAACGATATTCTACCACTGGGCGTCAGCTAAGCATGCTCAGAGCTGTGCGTACACATAAGCACGAAGTCAAGTTCAAGTTGAAATTGATGAATCCCACTCTTTGCTTAGAAATGGTCGTACGCACAGCTTAAGCACATATCTGTGCGTAAGTCACGTTGATGAATGAGGGCCCAGGACTTTATCAGCACCCATAACTTTCTGCAGCATCTTGGCTCACACAGCATCAACTGACTTCATCCAACCATGGCCATCCATAATGCATGTGAAGGACTCCATCTCCTGTTGGAGCTCATCTGTTACCAGCGACATGTGCCAAGCTGACTAAAAGCCTTCTGGAATCTAGGGTTCTTCTGCAGATTTATTCAACTGATTCACCTGTCTCTTTCCTTTCCGTTTTAAAGTCGTAGTGAAGATTGATTTATACTGTATGAAAACCGATGTATGTATAATTAGTTAGCTCGTTAACATTACTGGGATTAAAGCAAGCTTAAAAATGTTAAAGAATTCTTTTTGCTTTCAGGAGGGGCGTGGGTCCCGTTGGCGGGGCGACCGCGCCTTCAAGGCAATGGTAGGGGAAACACTGCATTGGTTCTTGTGTATTATTGCTTAAATATACCATATATATATATATATATTTATTTATTTATTCTCACCATATACATACATACATAAATATCCACACTGTCTGTACTTACCTGCACATAATAATGTACATATATGTAGATAATATATCTATATATATCCCTTAACCATACTACTACTACTACCATACTGTATTTATACCTGTATCACTCTACATATTATATTACAATATATATATATATATATATATATATATATATATATATATATATATATATATATATATATATATATATATATATGATTAGCACTGCACTCAGTAGTATTAATTTATATATTTTGTACCCAGTTTAATCACCTGTACATTGTAATTACTATTGCACTTTACAGTTACATTTGCACTCACTGGTTGGATGCCAAACTTATTTTCGTTGTACTGTACTTGTGCTGTATGATAATAAATCTACAAACATGCGATTGTTCTGACAATAATATTGATGCAATTAGCTGGGAAACATGTTTTTAATGCATAATATGTATTTCAACTACAATACGAGGTTGACTTGGGAATTGGCATGTCTGTCTCTCCCAGCCCCACGCAGCAGAGCACACTGGATCTGGTTCCTCTGGGAGTGTCTACCCTGGACTAGGAGCTGATGGTTCCTCTGGGAGTGTCTACCCTGGACTAGAGCTGACGGTTCCTCTGGGAGTGTCTACCCTGGACTAGGAGCTGATGGTTCCTCTGGGAGTGTCTACCCTGAAGTAGGAGCTGAGGTTCCTTGGGAGTGTCTACCCTGGACTAGGAGCTGGTGGTTCCTCTGGGAGTGTCTACCCTGAAGTAGGAGCTGATGGTTCCTCTAGGAGTGTCTACCCTGGACTAGGAGCTGGTGGTTCCTCTGGGAGTGTCTACCCTGGACTAGGAGCTGATGGTTCCTCTGGGAGTGTCTACCCTGAAGTAGGAGCTGATGGTTCCTCTGGGAGTGTCTACCCTGGACTAGGAGCTGATGGTTCCTCTGGGAGTGTCTACCCTGAAGTAGGAGCTGATGGTTCCTCTGGGAGTGTCTACCCTGAAGTAGGAGCTGATGGTTCCTCTGGGAGTGTCTACCCTGGACTAGGAGCTGATGGTTCCTCTGGGAGTGTCTACCCTGAAGTAGGAGCTGATGGTTCCTCTGGGAGTGTCTACCCTGGACTAGGAGCTGATGGTTCCTCTGGGAGTGTCTACCCTGAAGTAGGAGCTGATGGTTCCTCTGGGAGTGTCTACCCTGAAGTAGGAGCTGATGGTTCCTCTGGGAGTGTCTACCCTGGACTAGGAGCTGATGGTTCCTCTGGGAGTGTCTACCCTGGACTAGGAGCTGACGGTTCCTCTGGGAGTGTCTACCCTGGACTAGGAGCTGGTGGTTCCTCTGGGAGTGTCTACCCTGAAGTAGGAGCTGATGGTTCCTCTGGGAGTGTCTACCCTGGACTAGGAGCTGATGGTTCCTCTGGGAGTGTCTACCCTGAAGTAGGAGCTGATGGTTCCTCTGGGAGTGTCTACCCTGGACTAGGAGCTGATGGTTCCTCTGGGAGTGTCTACCCTGAAGTAGGAGCTGATGGTTCCTCTGGGAGTGTCTACCCTGGACTAGGAGCTGATGGTTCCTCTGGGAGTGTCTACCCTGGACTAGGAGCTGATGGTTCCTCTGGGAGTGTCTACCCTGGACTAGGAGCTGACGGTTCCTCTGGGAGTGTCTACCCTGGACTAGGAGCTGACGGTTCCTCTGGGAGTGTCTACCCTGGACGCGTCTATGCTTTCCACAACAAATTCGTGTTTCCGCGTTCGAGTTTTGCGCTCTGATTGGCCACGCGCGTTTCTGGTCATGTGACATGTGCGCCAATCGTGGGACGGCAAGTTCTGCACCTATTTCCGGGTCTAACAGCCTGCAAACTACCTAACGCCTAGATTATCACTGGTTAAGCTTAGGCGACTCTTTTGCAGTTGGTTAAGGTTAGAGTTTGGAATCAGGGCAGGCGTTCTATCGCCATGCTCTAAGACAAACTCTAACCTTAACCAACTTCGAAAGAGCGCCTAAGCTTAACCATCCAAAAACGTGCGGTCCCACGATTGGCGCACATGTCCAGAAACGCGTGTGGCCAATCAGAGACGCGGAAACACGAATTAGTTGTAGAAAGTATTCAGGCACCCTGGACTAGGAGCTGGTGGTTCCTCTGGGAGTGTCTACCCTGGACTAGGAGCTGGTGGTTCCTCTGGGAGTGTCTACCCTGGACTAGGAGCTGGTGGTTCCTCTGGGAGTGTCTACCCTGGACTAGGAGCTGGTGGTTCCTCTGGGAGTGTCTACCCTGGACTAGGAGCTGGTGGTTCCTCTGGGAGTGTCTACCCTGGACTAGGAGCTGGTGGTTCCTCTGGGAGTGTCTACCCTGAAGTAGGAGCTGATGGTTCCTCTAGGAGTGTCTACCCTGGACTAGGAGCTGGTGGTTCCTCTGAGCTACGAGAGTGTCTTCCCTGAAGTAGGAGCTAAAGAAAGTCTCTGAAAAGGGTGTTCTAAGAACTAGGATCATCCTCAGTTCCTGCAGTGCGGACACACACAAAAAGAGGTTGTTAGAACTATGGTCTGAAAGCGCCTACTGTTCCCACCCTGCAGTTCAGTGTTGTTGTTCTTTTGCTAGTTCGAGGAAAATATAAATGTAAGAATTGAAGTCCCATGACTTCTAGTCAATAAAAAATTTATTTAGTTGAGGACAACAGTCTAAACTTAAAGGGATAGTTAACATTTTATTTTTCTTAACCCTATTTCTTATCCTGTCTGTATAAGCTGACCCCATTGACCTTGCATTGATATGGCTAACTTGCCAGAGTTAGTATGAGGAACAGCATGGATTGTGGTGAGAACGGACTCTACCAATCAACATCAGCACTGGTAAATAGCAAATAGGGCTAGGGTTCCAAACATCTGAACTGAGTATGGAATCGCTATAAGCTGAGATAGAGAGATATAGAGATAGAGAGAGAGAGAGAGAGAGAGAGAGAGAGAGAGATAGAGATAGAGACACAGATAGATAGAGAGAGACACAGAGAGATAGAGAAAGAAATACACAGCGCACAGCGAGATAGAGAGAGAGACAGAGAGACACAGATAAACAAAGATACAGAGAGACAGAGAGAGAGACAGAGAGACAGAGAGACAGAGAGACAGAGAGACAGAGAGAGAGAGAGAGAGAGAGAGAGAGAGAGAGAGAGATAGAGAGAGAGAGAGAGAGAGAGAGAGAGAGAGAGAGAGAGAGAGAGAGAGAGAGAGAGAGAGAGAGAGAGAGAGAGAGAGAGAGAGAGAGAGAGAGAGAGAGAGACGGAGTGCCTCGGGACGTAAACAAGGCCTTGGAGACTGGGAGACTCTTGCAGCTTGTCAGTTCCAGGGACTCCTGGCTCTGCAGTGATTAGGATCGGTCTCTCTGTGGCTGATAGGAGCTGAGAGGGCAGACAGACACACAGTAACGGCTTTTGTCTTTGGCCACGGCCCACGAGACAGCTGACCGAGATAACACTGTCTTCACTGAGGCTGATAAGGGGAGAGGACAGGAGGCGGGGAGGGAGGGACACACACACACAGAGAGAGAGAGAGAGAGAGAGAGAGAGAGAGAGCGAGAGCGAGAGCGAGAGAGAGAGAGAGAGAGAGAGAGAGAGAGAGAAAGAGAAAGAGAAAGAGAAAGAGAAAGAGAAAGAGAAAGAGAGAGAGAGAGAGAGAGAGAGAGAGAGAGAGAGAGAGAGAGAGAGAGAGAGAGAGATAGAGAGAGAGAGAGAGAGAGAGAGATGTTGGCACATGGCAACATTGTTTACAGAGTCTGGAGGGAGAGAGAAAGCAGTAGGAGAAGACAGAAACGTGGGGGATAAGAGTGATATGATCTGGCAACCCACAGAGGGGGCAACCTGAGATGCTTTATCAGCTGTGGTGGAAGGCTCCGGAACACACTGAGATGATAAACATGTCTCTCCTCTTCTTCTCTCCTCTCCTCTCCTCTCCTCCTTATTTCCCCTCCACGTATCCTTATCTTCTCTTCTCTTCTCATCCCATCTCCTCTCTTCTTCCTCTCTCCTACCATCTCCTCTCCTCCAGTCTCCTCTTGTCCCCTCTCCTACCATATCCTCTCCTCCATATTTCCCCTCCACGTATCCTTCTCTTCTCTTCTCCTCTAATCCAATCTCCTCTCTTCTTCCTCTCTTCTTCCATCTCCTCTCCTCCACGCTCTCTTCTCCTCCAGTCTCCCCTTGTCCCCTCTCATGTCATCTCCTCTCCTCCACTCTCCTCTTGTCCCCTCCTCTCCTCCATCTCCTCTCCTCTTGTCCCCTCTCCTCCACTCTCCTCTTGTCCCCTCTCCTACCATCTCCTCTCCTCCCCTCTCCTCTTGTCCCCTCTCCTCCATCTCCTCTCCTCCACTCTCCTCTTGTCTCCTCTCCTGTCATCTCCTCTCCTCCACTCTCCTCTTGTCCCCTCTCCTACCATCTCCTCTCCTCTTGTCCCCTCTCCTCCACTCTCCGCTTGTCCCCTTTCCTGTCATCTCCTCTCCTCCACTCTCCTCTTGTCCCCTCTCCTCCATCTCCTCTCCTCCACTCTCCTCTTGTCCCCTCTCCTCCATCTCCTCTCATCCACTCTCCTATTGTCCCCTCTCCTCTCCTCTCCTCCACTCTCCTCTTGTCCCCTATCCTACCATCTCATCTCATCCACTCTCCTCGTGTCCCCTCTCCTACCATCTCCTCTCCTCCACTCTAGGTATAGACAACTTAGACAGCAAAATACTTAAACTTGTGGTTAACTCTGTAGCTACTCCTATATGTCATATATTCAACCAGTGCTTAATCAGTGGGGTTCATCCTACAGCATGGAAGGAAGCTAAAATCATCCCACTTCCGAAAGACAAAAATAAAACATTTAACGGTCCAAATAGCCGTCCGATCAGTATTTTACCATTGCTAAGCAAAATAATAGAAAAAATAGTATTCAAACAGGTCATGGATTACTTTTTCAATAACAATCTGCTCTCAGCCTTTCAGCATGCATACAGGGAAGGTCATTCTGCGAGCACTGCACTCTTGCAAATGAGTGATGACTGGTTATCAAGTATGGATGACAAGAAATTAGTAGGTGCCGTTATGTTGGATTTCAGTGCAGCATTTGATTATTTGATTAATACCTTGATCATACCTTGCTTGTAGATAAGCTACAGTGTTACGGTTTCACCTCCAATGCACTATCATGGTTTATTAATTATCTCTCAGGGAGACAACAGAGAGTCTTCTTTAATGGCAGCTTTTCAAAATGGAATCCCATTAACTGTGGGGTTCCACAAGGAAGCTGCCTAGGGCCTTTGTTATACTCCATCTTTACCAATGATTTACCGTTGGCTGTAAACATTTTTAAAACAATTATGTATGCTGATGACACAACATTATACAGTGCAGCTACAGCTGAGCAAGATGTAACTGACACCTTAAACAGGGCCTTAACAGACATTTATGAATGGATTGAGTGCAACAAGTTGGTGTTAAATATCTCTAAGACAAAGGCCATTGTGCTTGGATCTAGACACATGTTGGGCATGCATCCTCAATTAAAACTGTCAATTGGCACCACACAAATTGAACAAGTGAACACAATAAAACTTCTCTGAGTTACTATTGATAGCTCCTTATCTTGGTCTAAACATATAAATAATATTGTCATTAAAATGGGTAGAGGAATTTTTATGACTAGGAAATGTTCTGCTTTTATCACTCCCTCCATAATGAAATCTGTTATTCATTATTTGGTTTTGTCTCATTTAGAATATTGCCCTGTTATCTGGTCGTCAGCTACAAAATCGAATTTAAAAAAGTTGCAGGTTGCTCATAATAAAGCGGCTCGCCTGGCAGTAGGCTGTTCATACAGGACAAGTATTGGTTTTATGCATGAACATCTGGCATGGCTAATGGTTGAAGATAAAGTATCGATGAGTCTTCTAATGCTGCTGCAGAACATTATTAGCACTGGTAAGCCATCTAGCTTGGCTCAGCAGTTAGAAATGACTTCTGAGCATGGTTACAACACTAGAGGGGCCGCTTGCTGAACAAAATCAGCACCAAAATCTAATTTTCTCAAACTCACTGGCATATATAGGTCAATAGCACTCTGGAATGCTCTGCCGAAAAACATCTCATCCACAATACATAATAAAATTACTTTCAAAACAAATATTAAGAGATATCTTGCAAATATGTCATGTATGTAACTGTTATCTGTGTATTATATATATTTATTTTTTTATTTTGTTTGACTGGAATGTTAGATTTTATAATGTGAATTTGTATATTTGTATACATTTTTTATTTGTTTTGTCAAGTATGTAACTGTTATGTGTATTTTATCTTTTTTTTTTTTTTGACTGGAATGTTAGTTTTTATAATGTGAATTTGTATATTTGTATTAATTTTTAATTTGTGTTTTGTTTAATTTTTTTATTCGTATTCTTTTGTTGTACATTTGTATTGTATTTGTTTTGTCTAGGACCCCAGGAAGACTAGAGGCTCTTTCATGAGTCTCTAATGGGGATCCTTTAATAAACATAAACTCTCCTCTTGTCCCCTCTCCTCTCATCCACTCTCCTCTCCTCCACTCTCCTCAATCTCCTCTCCTCCACTCTCATCTTGTCCCCTCTCCTCCACTCTCCTCTTGTCCCCTTCTCCTGCCATCTCCTCTCCTCCACTCTCCTCTTGTCGCCTCTCCTACCATCTCCTCTCCTCTTGTCCCCCCTCCTCTCCACTATCCTCTTGTCCCCTCTCCTCTTGTCCCCTCTCCTCCACTCTCCTCTCCTCCCCTCTCCTCTTGTCCCCTCTCCTACCATCTCCTCTCATCCACTCTCCTCTTGTCCCCTCTCCTCCACTCTCCTCTCCTCCACTATCCTCTTGTCCCCTCTCCTACCATCTCCTCTCCTCCACTCTCCTCTTGTCCCCTCTCCTACCATCTCCTCTCCTCCACTCTCCTCTTGTCCCCTCTCCTACCATCTCCTCTCCTCCACTCTCCTCTTGTCCCCTCTCCTACCATCTCCTCTCCTCCACTCTCCTCTGGTCCCCTCTCCTCCACTATCCTCTTGTCCCCTCTCCTCCACTCTCCTCTCCTCCACTCTCCTCTTGTCCCCTCTTCTAACATCTCCTCTTCTTTCTGCTTTACACATTGAGAAAGCTTCTTTTTTTGGCATTAGATGTTTGTCTCACATTTCAATGTATTAGCAAATTGAGAATGAACGTTATCGTAAGCAAGTAACGTAACACAACTTGACATTTAACCTCTAAAACACTACTGTTTTTGTCACACGCCTACACAGAGATTTGGACAACACCTCTGCCCAAAGAGGAAGTCAACTAACCAGTGCTACTTTTCTTTAATATTATATTAAACATATTTAATAAATAATATAAACATCTTTATAAATAAGAACCGAAAATGAGTTAAAAGTGTAAAAAGTTAAAATAATTGAATTTCACGCCATCTGGTTAGCCTTGTTTATTCACTGTGTCCATGGAAACTACGACGAATGTGGCCATAAAGGTACGGTTTCCTTACACAGAAAATACTTTTCTGATAACTACACCACTGCATGATAAGATAAGATAAGATATTCCTTTATTGATCCCCTTGGGGAAATGCAGGCATCATAGCAGCATGGGGGAGGGGAGGTACAGGTAGTAAAAAAGCAGCGTAAACAATATAACAAATCAATATAATTAACTCTGGACATGTGCATAATTATGGGCAACAAGGTGCGTGATGAGGGTATGTATGCCCTCTCAGTTATATTTGCCTTGCAATAAATCTAAATCTAATATAATATATAATCTGAAGAAAACAAAAAAAAACTAAATGCTAAAATGCTAAATATATGCAATAATGACGAATGGGATACTATGTGTACATGCAATTCCAAGTAATTTTCGATCAAACTAGTTTGGTCGCGGAGGCGAGTCTCAGTAAAAGGGTACTTTAAGCAGAGCTGCTTGGCAGGCTCTGTGCCGTACAGTCAGCTCTGCAGAGGAGTTTTGTTTAGGCTACATTTCATCTGGTTGGCTGGATCTCGGCCTGGATGGCCCCGTGCCTGCGATCACACCACACCTGCGCTGACTTGCCGCGCGGTAGAACGCAGTCCATCTCAGCAGGACACCGCTGTTGCTACTATATTCATCTGTCATTTATTTCTTTTACATTTTAAATGAATTTAATTGACAGCGAGTAGACCCACCGCACACATTTCGCTATCCAATACTCGGCGCTATCCGCGTGCCAGCAGCAACATCGTGAAGAAGCAGAGATCAGATTTATGAGAATGTTTCTGTTGCACATGTGCGTTGGAACTGCACCGGGATCCTGTACAACGCCCTGTCCGCTCTCCAACAGCCGCTCCCATAGGCTGTTTTACTCTGAGGATCTTTATTTCATTATTGGCTGCCTGCCTCGTCTCAGCATGGTCTATTGTGAAACACTGTGCACCTGTTGTGCCACACGGCAACATTCCTTTTCACATCGATGTCCCGGGTGCCTTCAAAGTCTGAGCTGATCTTTTCTTCCTGTTGGGTTTTCCATTGTTTTGTGAATCCATGTTGATGACAAAATGCTCTGGGCGTGGACAGAATCTGATGTGGATTGGAACCAGACCAGGTTCTCAGGTGTGTGTGGTTCAGTCAACTGAAGACCATTGCTGGACAATGGATACTGCACTCAGGTCAGCTTGGTAAATATACATATCTGGGACAGTTGCCTGATTCTAGATTGAGACCCCGATTCCTAGAAAGGGTTTGGTAGTTCTGTGTCATAATAGATCAGCTTTGTCCATTGTCCACCAGTGGACCTTGGATGAAGTAAAGGCTAATGCACAGTATACTGGCTGAAACATTTGGCTCTTCTTTCTGGGGAGTTCCATATGTAATTTATGTGGTGTGCTGCACAACCCTAATATGTGATGCACATACTTTAAAGCAAGCCTGCAACGGATTTGTCTGAGAGCGCAAATAACCCAACCCCCCCCCCCCCCCATGGGGACAGCCTGGACAGAGCCTTAGCGACCGTATCCTCAGATGATGTGATACTGACAACAGAGACATTAAGCCAGCGTGGCATGTAGAGATCGTATCTAGATGATAAAATAGATTGATGCAAGGGGAGGCTGGGCTGGTGCTGGGACTTTTAACAAACGCCATTGTGCAGCAATGCAGCATGGCATGGAAGCAGAACAGCTCAAATGGACCGCCCTGTTGACAAGACTTTTAGCCTTGTTGATTATGATTGGTGAACATTATGACTTCCGTGTCCCGCATGAACTACCGCTAAGCTATACAGCATGTTTGTTGCCAAATGCTGGTGATTGCTGTTTTCTTCTGTTCAACCAATCCAAGATTGGATCGTTTTGGTTTCTGTATTGAATCCTAGGTATTAGTATCGCTACTGGCGTCACAACATTTCAAAACGATACCCAACCCTACCTCCATACCCAGAGCGACCTCATTGACTTCAAACAAATCACTTTGCAGTAAAGAACAAGTCAAGCCTTCGCCATGAAGGTATTCTTAGAGCAGCCCCCAGTCGCTCCTCCACTCTCTCCATCAAAGCTGTCACCGGTGGTTTAACGGGCGATAGGTGGTGGTAAGGACAGGTAGTAAAACACGACTGATTGATTTATGAGCCTGCCGTGGGCCTGTCAGACGCTACGCTTCACTGGTGTTTTCTCTGCGACGCAGAGGGGCAGGAGGAGGCCGTTATGTTTCCCTTCCACATGCGTGTTCACACGGTCACACACAAAGGCCTTTGTTCTGGATTGATCTCTGATATGTTAAGATATGTTAAGATATATATATATAAGATATATAGCCGTATATATATATATATACGGCTGCCCTCCCCTTTCCCTCTCTCACTCCATCTATACTGAATACGGTGCCATATATACCAACAGTTGTCAGATAACACACAAACACACACACCCACAAAAATCTCATAATCCAAAACACACAAATACACACACATATGCAAGCATGCCGACAATCAAAGACACACACACCTCAAAATCTGAAACACTCACACACACACACACACTTGCAAGCACACCAACAGCCAGCCAGACACACACGCACACACAATAATCACCAACACATACTCATGATAATCTCCAACACACACACACATTTGCAAGCATGCCAAAAGCCAGACAGACAAACACACACACACACACACAACACACACACACACACACACACACACACAATAACCTCCAACACACACGCACAGAGCCCTGAAATCAACGACACACACTCACATGTCAAAAGCCGCCAAGGTCAGTGACACCTCCCTGTGTCAGGGTGGTCCCGTCGGCTTGGAGGCCCCAGACAGACACACAGACAGGGGACTAAATTACAGAGCCTGCCCTGCCGCAGTGACACCCAACCTGGGTTTAGCAGCCTGGTCAGAGCTGGAAGAATAGCCTCAGGCGCTCTCCACACACTACCCCCCCCCCCCCTCTAAGTGCTAGGCTCAGTGGTTGAGCACACACCCACCCAGGGGTGAAATAATGGGGGAGTTGGCCTGAGCCAAGTGTGAGGGAAAGAGAGGGGGGGGGGGTGGGTGGGGGTGGGTAGAAGCTGAGTTAGAGATTGTGAGATTCTTTGTTTTCATGTCCAATCAGCCACTCGCTGAGTTTCTTGTTGTTGGTGTCGTCACTGTGACCAATATACTCATCATTATACAAACGTTGTTTTCCTGCAATCTTCCAGTGTTTAAAATGTGCAGATACATAGAAATAGACAGATAAAGAGGGAGACAAAGATATATAGACAGAGAAATAGAGACAGATAGAGAAGGAGACAGATAGATATAAAGAGAGACAGAGAGAGGAGAGACAGAGAGGAGAGACAGAGAGGAGAGACAAGAGGAGAGAGAGAGAGAGAGAGAGAGAGAGAGAGAGAGAGAGAGAGAGAGAGAGAGGGGGGAGGGGGAGAGAGAGGGAGAGGGGGGAGAGAGAGAGAGATAGAGATAGAGATAGAGATAGAGATAGAGATAGAGATAGAGAGAGAGAGAGAGAGAGAGAGAGAGAGAGAGATACCGGGAGAGGGAGATCAAGTAGCAGTAGCAATATGGATACTATCTACAATACATAATGACTTGGCTTTGGACATGAGATTATATGGGGATATCAGGGTGGGTTTCTAAGGGTTAAATTAGACCCCTTAATCTTGAGCTAGTGTGTGTCTATGTGTGTGTGTGAGAAGCCAAACCAGGACACTGAAGACTCTACTTAATACTCGAGAGGGTGGTGAGTCCAGAAAACCACACATGCACATGCACACGCACACAGACGCACCTCATCAAGTGCTCCAATACAGCTGTGTGGAGGTGTGTATAAGGTCAAGGTTCAAATGGATACACTGAAACATACTCGCTCCCCAAGGCATGCCCTGCACACACCAGTATAGCTTGATATACACACACACACACACACACACACACACACACACACACACACACACACACACACACACACACACACACACACACACACACACACACACACACACACACACACACACACACACACACACACACACACACACACACACACACACACACACACACACACACACACTCAGAATGTTAAGGAATAGCTAGGTGCATTGATTACTTATGATGTGAATCTGTGAGGCTGGTTTAAAAAAAAAATACATCTGTGAACTGTGTGTGTAAGTTTTTAATAATAATAATGGCATCAATTAGTTCAGTGGTGCTGAAAGAAAAGTGCATGTGCACACACACACACACACACACACACACACACACACACACACACACACACACACACACACACACACACACACACACACACACACACACACACACACACACACACACACACACACACACACACACACACACACACACACACACACACACACACACACACACACACACACACACACGTGCAGCTGCAACAACCTGGACCTCAACACCCAGAAAACAGTAGAGATGGTGGTGGACTTCAGGCGGAAGGCAGCCCCCCCCCCCCCCCCCCCCCCACCCCGATCATTCTGGGAGGCACCCCGGTGGCCTCTGTGGAGTCCTGCCGCTTCCTCGGCATGACACTCTCCCGGAACCTGAAATGGGAGCTGAACACCATCGGTCTCAACAAAAAGGTCCGGAAGTTCTTCCTACGTCAGCTGAGGAAGTTCAGGCTGCCGAGGACTATGATGGTCCAGTTTTACACCACCATCATCCAGTCCATCCTCACCCTCTCCATCATCACCTGGTTCCCTGCAGCCATGGTCAGGGACAAGGCCAAGCTGCAGCGGGTGATACACTCGGCGGAGAGGGTGATCGGCTGCCCCCTTCCCTCCCTCGAGTCCCTACACTCCACCAGGGCCTTGAGGAGGGTGAGGAAGATCATGGCAGACCCCGCCCACATGGGTCACAACCTCTTCAACATGCTCCACCACAGCTCGCCTGGTAAACGAGTCAGGTGTCTCCCTGCTCCCCCCCTCTATGGCGAGCTGATAGGGCTGGACCTCTGGACTTGAACTGTGCTCCACTGCACTTTTACAGTCTATTGATGTCTCACTGTTCTGTCCTGTTTTGCACTTATTTATTATTATGTTATTCTTATTTGTGAGAAAAAATCATGCACTGTAATGTCGAATCACGTTCCATTTGTATATACAATATCGTGAATAAAGTAATCTGAATCTGAATCTGAACACACACACACAAAGCTCCTGTATAATCTTTTGCACACACCTGCACACACTTACACAAAATCGTCATTTTTCACACAGCTTTCACTCAGCCATAGAATGATTTAATTTGAATGAAGAAATGTCTGTTCGTCTTGGTACCACACACATACAGTACAGTATACTGAAGAGCATTTCACAAAGATCAGAAGGCAAACATAGAGAAACCAAAAACTATCATTTTTCAAAATGTTCTCGCTTGTAGTAGTTTGTTTTTGTTTGGGGGTACATTGTTAAAATGGAAATAAAATGTAGAAAAGAAAAGAAAAGAAAATGTGTGGAACACAATCAGAAAATGAAATATAAGACAAACTACATTAAATATATGTATGCATATGCTCACTACATGTATTTATTGCTCCATCTCTGCCCACTACAAACACGGGAACTCTCTAACCCAGTGGTGCCCAACCAGTCGATCGCGATCGACAGGTAGATCGCGGGCTGATTTCAAGTAGATCTCGATTAATACAATTTTATTATACATTTTTTATTTTTATTTATTTTTTGCAAAATCAACTCTGCCTCTCCTTGTTAACTACAACAAGCAATGCTGTTTGTTATTTAAGGTGAGGTCGGACTCGGCACTGACAGATTTGTGTTCATTACGCTGCTTTTATAAAGCCTCAAATGACGGCTTACAATATACAATTTTGGCTGGTAGCTCTCGGCTAGGTGGTCAATTAAAAAGTAGATCTTGGTTCAAAAAAGGTTGGGGACCCCTGCTCTAACCCCTGTCCCCCCCTGAGTGCTGACCAAGGTGGTGGATGTCTCGGGGTATTGGCCAAGATTGCAGTGACTGTTCTACGTGCACCACCGAGGCCATTGATCAGCTTCTTACCGTCTTCTGTCTGTGGTCTGTCAACGTGGTTCAGACGTTCATTGCTGGGTTTAGTACTTCTATTCTATTCACATAATATGCTTACTACATATATCTATTCTATTCACATATATGCTTACCACTTGTATCTATTGCTATGTCCGCCCATCACAATCACGCGAACTGTCTAACGCCTGTCCCGTCTCCCTGTGGCTGTCTCGGAGTGATGACCGGAGTGTTGGACGTCCCGTGATGAAGACAGGGAGGATGCGACCCTGATGACCGGAGTGTTGGATGTCCCATGATGAAGACCGGGAGGATGCGACCCTCTCTGCGCCGCCCCTTTGCCTCAAATAGATCCGCTATCAGCTCTATCTTTAATCTTTCAAAGTGTTCAGTTAGTATCGCTATCAGCTCAATCTTTCAAAATGTTCAGTTGCTATCGCATGCACTTATCTGTGTTTCACTACACATATGAGTGCATGCTTACCAACTGTTCGCCTGTTTTACTGCAACACTACTATCACCGACATCTAAGAAGGAAGATCCCCCCTTGAATGGCCCTTCTAAGGTTTCTCTCCTTCACATTGCCTGTGGTGCATTTTTTCCTATTGCTAGGTTTTAGTGAGTTTTTCCTTCGCGTGGGGTATGTCTGGGAGTGTTATTTTAAATTGTTTGGACTTTATGGTGTTCTTGTTTTATTCTTGACTTATTGTGATGTTTCTTCTTGACTTGTTTAAAGAAGATGTGTCCGGCCCATGGGGACATTAACGTGTGTTGTCGGGCCTTATAAATAAATTTGATTTGATTTGAAATATATTTTAAATCATCATCAAAATCTAAATGTTTATATACACTAAAGATTATTATTATTCTATAAAAGTAGTTCTCTCTCTCTCCCTCTATCCATCCCTCCTTACATCCCTCTCGTTTTCTTTCTCCCTCCCTCCCTTTCTTCCACATCTCTCTCCCTCCTTCCCTCTCTCCCTCCTTCCCTCAGGGGGAAGACCAGATCAAAGGGAGGTGGTACATTTCTAGACCTTTTTCCAAACCATTGTTTTGGTGTTTTCTCTCGTCTTTAAATAACTGTAAATGCTCTATTATTTTTCCTCATCTTTTCCATACTTGTAGTACTTGTATTATGTCCTCAAGATAACTCCTGTTTGATGGCAAAAATACATCCTTGTATATTTTTGTTCTCTCCACATGTACTGTAGTGTGTTTAGTCTCTGATGCCATATTTAGCCTCTTTAGGTCTAAGTGTAGGCCTGTAATCACACACACACACACACACACACACACACACACACACACACACACACACACACACACACACACACACACACACACACACACACACACACACACACACACACACACACACACACACACACACACACACACACACACACACACACACACACACACACACACACACAGCCTGTCATTAACAACTCACACTCACCTCCCAGGCTGCACGTGCACACTTGAATACACACACAGACACACACACACATAGATGCATAGACACAGCATATGCACACACAACACACAGTCATACATAAAGTCATACATGTAGGCGCGCACACAAACACACACAAGTTAACTTATGGTTAAAATAAAAGCGATGCCGTCCTCCAGACCGGCTCTATGCAGATGCCAGCTGTAATGAAGCACATCCACGGTGGTGCAGTGCTAATGCCCACATGGCGTGCGTCCGGCTGTGTGGGTTAGAAAACCTAGCTCATACTATGGTGTCACGTTGCCGCATGGGTTAACTTAGAAACCCACCTTCTTTGACATATTGTAAGAGTTTTTCAGTTGTTCATGTAAAATGATGCAACACTGGCCTACATTTGATGTATTTGTTTGTTTTATGTATTTGTTTATGTACAAGCTGACTGAAGCTGACTGAAATCTACTTTGTGTGTACTTAAGCATTACATCACGCGCAGGAGTGTGTTATAGGAATTAGATCATGCCTAGGGGTGGTTGTTAGGCCCGATGCGCAGCGGAGGCTCGTTAGACCCCCCTAGGCATGATCTAATTCCTATAACACACGACTATAAGTGGTGTAATGTCTTTTATACAATGGCCGAATTCACCCAACCTTATTGCTATAGAATAAACACACAGTAATTGAAGCATAATGGAGATTTATTCACAAAACCATCCGCAGAAAAAGTAGGTACAAAAGAAAAAAGTTGCCTCCGTGTCTAGAAGCAGAGGGAGGTGCAGTGCTTCAAAGCATGCCATCTAACAACAAACTTCATATAAATCCCGCAATGTATTATTGTTTTGACAATGGGTCATGACAAACCAATTACATAATCCAACATTGTGTAAACAACTAACATATTCCAGTTAACTGTTTTTTTTTTTTTTTTTTTTTTTTCGTTACGAATATATCCATACTTCCATTGTGTCCGGGACATCCAGTGAAATCGCTTCGTGCGACAGTGTCCTTTTGCAGAGGGAGGTTGCTACAAAGCATGCCATCTAACTACAAACTTTTGAATTTTTTTATCAAATCTTTTTTATTTTCCTTTTTTACATGAAACAAAACACAGCACATTACAGTCACCACAACAACAAACAAAACATCACCGGACAGACACAGCAACAATAATAATAATAATAATAATACAATAATAAAAAAAAATATAATAATAAAGAAACCCACATACTGACAAGCCACCTAATAATTCAATGAAATAAAAAGAAAGAGAATAGACATATTACAATTTAATATACCAAGTAAAGGAACAGGAAAAATAAAAAAATTATTATATAGTGAGCCTCTTGAGCCCCCTCCATCTCCAGACACGGCAGCCATGAACCCCAACCCCGGAGGACCCAGAGTCCGGCGCCCCAGCGAGCCAAAGCATCGTGCATCTTTAACACCTCGACTCGCCGAGACCCCGAACCACAGCCCCCCCCAGTCCGAGCCCACGACCACCAGACCCACAGCGGCCCAAAAACCCATCCGCTTAGCTTAATCAGGCTCAGGGCCTGTTATACAGTACCTTGATTCACGTATACAGAACTGCCGAGAGGGGTGTATCCCCCACGGCCGGCAGATACGTTAAAACACAGTTTGTCTGAGTGAAACTTGAAAAAAGTCAATACGCATAAGAAATCTATGGGAAGAAATCTATGCAGAGTTCAATGCGAAGTTCAATGTGCAGACGATGAAAAACAGATACATTAAAACACAGCTCGTCTGAGTTAAACTTGAAAAGAGGCAATATGCATACCCATCGATGAGATAATACAGCCGAGATAAACCTTGAGCATTACCGCTCTATTGGTCATATATGTTATGATGCATTGAAAATGGGGGACCCTGATGTAAACAAGACAAAAGTCTTTCTCTGGTCTGCATCCCCTTAACAATTGTGTGTATTGAGCTGTACTGTATTGTACCCATTCTGCAGTCTGTTAATACAATTTTCAATCAATCAATCAATCAATCAATCAATCAAATAACAACCGGTAACTTCACTGTGCTTCTTAAACAAGATGTAGCAGTACTGTCTATCTGTATGTCATGTATGTCATATATGTTATGATGAATTGAAAATGGGGGACCCTGATGTAAACAAGACAAAAGTCTTTCTCTGGTCTGCATCCCCTTAACAATTGTGTGTATTGAGCCATACTGTATTGTACACATTCTGCAATCTGTTAATAAAATTTTCAATCAATCAAATCTGACAAAATTAAAATACAAAAAATTTCTTTTGTTTCACAATGAGTCATGACAAATTAATTACATAATCCATGTGTATATAACGAACTAACATATTCCAGTTGACTATCTTTTTTGGAGTATTCGTTCAAAAGCTATTCATACTTAAATTTTTCTATCTATGGCGGATTGATTCAGACAGAAAAAAAAAGTAATTCGGTTGTGGGAGGGATCTGGGGTCACGTGGAGTGTGTTATACTAAATAACAACCGGCAACTTCACTGTTTCAGCCAATCAGAATAAAAAAATTTGCATGCCATTGTATAAGTAAGGGATAATGTATAGCTACGAGGTCATTGTCGCAAAATAATTGACCGACATGGAGTTTAGAATACCGAGGCGCCTCGCCGAGTATAGCTATACATTATCCCGCTTATTACATGGCTAACTTACTAACAATATACCTAATTAATTTTACACCATCGACAAGACGAGATCAAATGCAGACGCAGTTGTTCTGTTCTGTGGCTCCGCGCTGTCATCACCGGCAGCTTGCACTGATGAGTGCAGCTGTGCATATGCTGAGCAGCTTTCATGACTGCGATCTAAATGCTTGATTGCTCCGGCTGCGAACAGCGGTCATTATTGCTCGGTTGCCCCTGACAGCGGTCAGTTATCGAAAAATAACTGACCGCTGCTATGGGCAACCGAACGCTATTGACCAATCACAATCAAGCATTTTCGCGAATGTTAAAACGCCATTGTATAATTGTATAAGTGTCAGTGAGCTTCAGTCAGCCTGTACACACATGAGGAACAGCAGTGCTGAGGAAGGACTCTCCCGATCAACATCACCATTGAAATAAGGCTAGAAAATCTGAGCTATCCCTTCATGGTTAAGGTTAGATTCAAAAACATAATTTTAGTTGAAAGTTATCACAATAGGGGGCGGCTAGGTGGCGCAGTGGGCAAGGCGCTCGCCACCAACGCAGGAGATGCTGGGTTCGAGCCGGCTGGTCGTTCATACTAATACAATTGGCAGTATTAGGGGGTGGGAAGCTGGTGGGTGGGGATCGGACATTGTGGACAGCGACTCCTACAGGTCGGTTGGTGCGCCTGCGCAGTAGAATCAGGAAGCGACAAGGGCGGCGTGTCCCTCCCACGCAGACCCTCGCCGCTGAGAGATTGCGCTGTGCAGGTGACGGCTACCAGAGGGGACACGTGATGCAAGGCTTCGTCCACATTGCAGCCGGCTTGTGGGAGGCATGGCCTAACAGCGTTCGAGACAGGGGAGGGTAGAATTGGACAATACGAAATTGGGGACGGGAGAAAAATTGAAAAATGGAGAGAAAAAGTAGATACAAATTTATTTTTTTATCACAATAGCTGGTAGGGGTGTAACGGTACGCGTATCCGTACTGTACCGCCTCAATGTGGTCATCCGGTACAGTACGCGCTGTGCACCGAACGATTGCAACGGTACGGAACCTTTTTTTGCAGAACTTAAATCCCCCCGTCCCAGATATAACGTGCACAACTAACCGGATGTTGTTTGTTCATCCCACGCAGCACGCAGCCACGCTGAGCGATAGCTGTAATTCAGCATAGCATATTAGCCTTAGTATGGCGGGTGCAATACTAACTGACAAGCCAGAGCTAGAAGATGCTCCCACAACATTCAAGTCTCCCGTTTGGGATCATTTCGGATTCCCAGTTAACTACAGCAATGGACAAAGACAGGTGGATCACACTAAAGCTACATGCCGGCATTGTTCAACTGAGATCGGGTATGTTGCTGGCAGTACGTCGAACTGTATCACGCATTTGAAACGGCATCACCCGAATGTGAATATCACTGGTACAAGGAAGAAACAGACCCTAGTGCAAACCCAGCTCCCTGTGGCATTCAAGCAGCATCTAGCTATTAATTCAAACCGGGCCAAAGCAATAACAAACACCATAGGTGTTTTTATAGCAGCAGATCTGCGACCATACTCCGTTGTCGAGAACACGAGGTTTAAGCACATGTTAAAAGTAATAGAGCCCCGCTACGTACAGTAGTTCCCTCTCGTCCGTATTTCAGCCAGCAAGTCATACCAGCTCTGTATAAACAAGCACACGCTACAGTTGTCCACGACTTATCCAAGGCATCTGCTATCGCTCTCACTACCGATGGGTAGACATCCCGAGCTACCGAGAGCTACTTAACAGTAACGTCACACTACGTCACCCCCGAGTGGAACATGGAAAGCCACGTTCTGCAAACTCGCCCCCCCCCCCCCCCACTGTACCGGAATGAACCGTGAACCGTGACTTCCAAACCGAGGTATGTACCGGACCATGGTTTTTGTGTACCGTTACACCCCTAATAGCTGGTGTTTCTGATCTTCTGGTGTGTGTGTGGGGGGGGGGGGGGGTCTCTCTTCATACTGTGAATTAAAGTCACTTAAAGGGATAGTTCTGATATTTTGTAATAATTTGGGGGATGGAAACGGATAAGCCTTGCTTCTTCCATCTCCTTTTCAAACAGTATACAGTATCTGGCTGTTGTTTTTTTGGGCGGGAGGGGGGGGGGGGGGGGGGGGGGGGGATCCTCTTTCATTTATTTTTTCAAATGTTATTTAGCAAGACAATGGAAAATGTAGCCAAACTAATACTGTGGTTTGAAACTATTGAATCTTGTAACCCTAGCCCCTTTTGTTTTTACTTGCCAACGATAATGTTGATCGGTACAGTCCTTTATTAGCACAGTCCATGCTCCTCCAGATAGTTAGCCACTGACTGAGTCAAGCTCCTGTCTGTATAAGCTGACTGGGGCTCACTGAAATGTACTCTACTGTGCACACAACGTAGATCCCAGTTACCCTTAGCCCAGGGTGTAGCAAGGGACAACTTTTAACATGTCCTAGGCTATACCAGTGATTCCCGGCCTTTTTCATGTCAAGGACCCCACACTAACACACAATAATGGTGTTTAGTCTCCTATATATATAACTACCCTTTACCATGATCCCAAAGCCTTTTAGTCTCCTGTATACTGTATAGTAGTAACTACCCTTTACCATGATCACACAGCCTTTTAGTCTCCTATATATAGTAGTAACTACTGTACCCACTACCACAACCCCCAAACGTTTTGCAAAAGGCTAAAGGATGCTAGTGTGGTATAATATATCCTCATGTAAATATATCCCCCTCCCCTGTGTTCCCGTTACCTGTGCCCCCCCCCCTCTCTGTGGAATAAGACACCCCCCTCCCCTGTGTCCCCAAACCTGTACCCCCTCCCCCCCATCTGACCTATCAAATGGGACCACACACCCCCTTTGTTGAACTATAAAGGGCTCTTCCCGACCACAATCAAGGTTCTTACCTGGGTAATTTCAGCTGATCACCTGGGGCGAGAGCCTCAGCCATTCTCTCTATGTATTCTATCTGTTTGGTTAATAAACCTTGTTATTATCCAAGCCTCGGTTGACTGAGACATTCTTCATCAGGATATCCACGAATATCCCACAATTGGCGTCTACGAACTTGTGACGGACTTTTTGCGTCCTCCCGGCGTGCTGTATCATTCAACTATACAGAGAAAAGTGAGTATAATAGGATGGTCGACAAAATGTATGGAAGGAATTAAAATCTTCCCGCTTTTCTCTGTGCCAGGTGAATATTACAGAATGTTGTCCAATATTGAGATCATGGCTGAGTAGAATAATGTGCATTAATATATCTGATCTGTATTGAGAATCGTTACCAGGGCGCGCGTGCACCTGGGTCCTTTATCAGGCGGTTCTGAGAGGATGGGTTATAGTGCTATTCCCAAAAGTTTAGGCACAAAGGTTGAGGTGCTATTCCTGGTCGAGTCGGAGCCGACCGAAAGCTAAGGCACACACAGGTTGTTGGATTGCTACCCCTAGTCTAGCTGATGCAGACTAAAAATATAGGCAACAAAATAAGAAGATACGTGAGCTTATTATGATGTGATATTCATTGTTTCAACCTCAAACTAAGCCCACAATCTCTTCCTTTCCTGAAAACGATGTATTTTGGATTAAATTAACCAATTGATTATACAGATAGCGGGAAGATGACCTGTCTCGGGAGTACGTGAATGTACATTTAACGAGTCGCAGGTCGAAGGGGCCGAGAGTATGATTAAAAGGTATATATAATCTAATATATCGCTGGTAAATTTCGAAGTCAGGTTCGGTCGTTATGATTTTAATAACGATGTGTAGTTATATATCAAGGGTATAAATGCCTTGTCGCAACAGATGTTGGAACAATACAGATGCTGGCCGACTAAACGAACAAGCGATCCAATACAGTCAGATATACACACACGTTAACTTATATGTATTAATGTTTGTTTGTCTGTTTAAAGTCTCGTTTGTATGTGCACAGTATAGAACCCGCCGCGGTGCTGTATTGAGTAAAGAAACCGACGGATAGCGCGACGAGCATAGGGAGACGAGTACCGTTATACAGAGGATAACATTGAGGTGCAACTCACGGGACAAACTAGGATAGTAATTTCCGGAATCAACAAAACCGGCCCACGGGAACGACCATTTGGGGAAGTATAGTTTTATCGTTTCAGTTTGTTTACGTTTCACATATGCACAGGCGCGTTCATTCGGTAACAAAACGCTGGTTTAGGAATTCCAGGCTATTGAGAGCTCGTAAAAAAAAATACTGTATGGATTGCAAAGCGTTATTTCCGAGGCGAATGAGAACGCACGAACGTCGCTTGGAGCGATGACGTCACGCTATGCGCGCCATGGAGTTATGATTTTATATGAAACTATCCATAGGCGAACGTAAAGTTTAATGTGCCCAAGGCCAAGGGTGCGTGAAATCCACGTGTAGTATATGTTTTATTTGTATATGTATGTGCGCGCTGCTATTGGAAAATGTTGAGTTGAGGTGGCGAGATGCGGGTTGCTGACGACACGTAACGGATCCAACCCAACACAACAGCTGTCCCCGGTGAGTATGACAATCATAAATATAGATGCATTGATTGATTGAAAACTTTATTAACAGATTGCAGAATGGGTACAATACAGCACAGCTCAATACACAATTGTTAAGGGGATGCAGACCAGAGAGAGACTTTAGTCTTGTTTACATCAGGGTCCCCCATTTTCAATACCAGATTTGTTTACATCAGGGTCCCCCATTTTCAATTTATCAGAACATATTATGACATACATGACAGACAGATAGTCAGTACTGCTACATCTGTACATTTATGACATACCAGATTTGCAAATTCAGTACTTTTTGTGATACAAAAGGAGTCAAGAAAAGGGAGTCATTTGACGTAGAAACTGTACATATACACAACTATCAGTTAAAGCAAATTACAACTATCTCAGATCACTTGAGTGTTTATGTGCTTTAATTTACACATTATAAGTCACATAAAGCTAATTACAATGTCTGTTTCAGAATTATAATACATCTGTGGGCGTACCGGTCATACTGACCATGGGAGCTAAACAAACACTTCCGGTTCCCAATATATGGCAGTACAGGAATTGTAGTCCACATAAACAGCGTTAGATTAGACTTTATAAGCTTTCAATGTTGAAAACTTGGAACACAAACAACATAGATCATGTTTAAAAGTAAGATGTTTAAGTTATATTCACTTGAGTTAATGTGTTTATCTAAAGAACCAATGAAAGATAACTAGCCCTTTCCATTGTAAGACATTTTAAACATGATTCAAAATGTGTGGGTCCACATTCATATGCTTGTGTACATATGCGATATGATTGATAAATGATAACACTATCATTACATCCAAGAACGGGATGGATGAGATCTAGCTAATGTTTGTTGAGCACACAGACAGTCAAAGAGGATTCACCCAGGTTTTAGAAAAGAGTGGAAAATTAACATGTGTTTGTATTTACAGATCTGGCTCTGAGGCGAGATGCAAAACAGTGAATGACTACACCCAAATTGTATCACAAAAGACAGAAAATCCAACAATTTGCATGTCAACCGAGAGACAGTGCAGAGCTGAGAGACAATCGATTGACCATTTGGAACAAATCTACATCCAAATACCCACATGTAAATTCTTCAGAGTGGGCACTTGGGAGACAAAGCAATGCAAATGCCTACACTCGTGACCACAGACTTGATGAACTCACCTGGCGGTGGATGACAACAGAGAACCACTTAATTAACATGAATTAGACACCGGTGATGAATTTGCAGTTATGAAAATCTACCTAACTCCCATACTAACAATAACTAACCAGTCGTTTTCATCATCTCTTTTCAAAAGACACATGAATTAGAGAAGTGCCTGAGATGAAAGATTAATGATGAAAACAACTACTTACAATCCCCTCCTTCTATTCTCTGTTTATAACCAATAACATGCATGACTTTCCTTAGACTATTCTTTTAACAACTAATACTTTCCATGATTGCAAAATTATCAACCACCAAAATTGCAGCACAATTATCTAAATGTACAAGATATCAACAACATTGATCATTTAGCTGACACTTTTATCCAAAGCGACTCACAGGTTCTGTACGACAGGACATCAGGCAAGGCACACCTCTATCAGCTGAGTAACAATGGTCATCAAAGTGTTGAGTGCTACAGTGTAGATTAGTTTATTAGGACAAATGCATGACAGTAAGGTTAGTTAAAACGTAGATGACAAAACAAATGATTGTTTTTCATGCAAAAATTAACTGGCTACCTAGATTTTATGTTTTTTCCCCATGCTATGCTATGATGAGCCATACTGAGATGTGAAGAACGCCAGAGAAGTCGTGGCGAGGTAAGTATCCTGAGGTACAGCCAACGCATCCTGAGGTAAGATCAAATTAAAATTTGACATCACAGACTATGAAGAAAAATAGCTATTTTATCTGATTCAAGATTTGGCCATTCATTTACTAATTTTATTTAAAGCCTAATGATAAGATTGTAGTGAATGTGACCTTCTTGACGTAAGGAATCACTGCTAATGCAATTGGTTTGCATTTCCTATTGTCAATTAAGTGATTGTATTTAAAATGAAATGAATTAATCCCAAAATGATTTTCCACTTTAGCAGAAAGGCGTTGAATCATTTATGTGAGGAGTTTTCTAAGGCAGTGTTTATCACCCTCAGATCACGAATTGGTGAGAGGACAGGACGAGTGAGACGACGCGCGACCTGAACCACGAAGCTGCGGACACAACCAATGACGATTCGGACAATAAGAAGAGATCTAAAGACGATAAAGGGCGAGAATGTCTCCTTCACTATCGCAGCAAGCGGGCAGCCAGAGAGACGGTATAGGATTACTAATGCTTTCACCAGCCAAGAAATAGGCCTGTCGCAGTACACCTACCCCATCGCCAAGCTGATGGATAAATATGTGCACCTGCGTCAACTACCTATCCCGCTCATAGACGGTGCCACCCCGACCCTGCTGATAGGCTCCGACCATGCAGACCTCATAGTCCCGATAGACCGGGTCCACACAGGGCCCAGAGGCTGTCCTGCAGCAGTCGAGACCCGCCTAGGATGGACATTACAAGGCCCCCTCGCTAAGTCTCTTAACCGAACAGCAGCCACTAGCTGCCTCCACTCCAGAGTGACAGAAGAAGACACCACCCTCCTACAGCATGTCGAGAGGCTATGGACACTAGAGACAATGCCCTTTAAGAACGAAAAGAAAGACATTCGTTCCAAGGAAGACATTTACGCCATAGCACTCCTCGAGCAAGGGACAAAGAGAGTCAAAGTCAACGGAGTGATGAGATACACAACTCCACTCTTGAGGCGAGAGGGTATGCCCACCTTCCACGCCCCAAAAGAAGCGACGGAGCGGTATCTATTGAACACAGAGCGGCACCTAGCCAGAGACCCCGCTCAAGAGACTGTGTACCGCGCTGAGATTAACAAGCTAATCACAGCAGGACACATAAAGAAAATTGACAACCAGAGGCGACGACAACTACCGTGGGAGAACCATCCAACCCAGCCCACAGACATCCCCAAGAAAGTGGAGCAGAGGACCACGAAGGAGACTGACCAAGGAGACACTGACGGAGAGGAGATCAACCTTTGACGGCCTCCACCCCGGCACTGCAGACCAAACCCATCACCTGCAGATGGGAACCAAAGCCCCGACCATCAAGGTGGATTCCCATGACAAGATTGTCATCCGTGTGAGAGAGAGCGTCCTACTGACTAGCCACTACACCGGCGGGCCCTCGCCCTCCATCAAGTGGTACCGCAATGACGAGGAGAGGACAGCGAAACCAGCACAACACATTCAAAAACGCCCTGACCACCATGTCTCTGGGCCTGATGGGAGCCAAGCGTGAGCACAGTGGCAGACATGTGGTGGTGATGGAGAGCAGCGCAGACAAGTGACCCTTGACAGGGAATGGACGGCGACCAGTGAATATTCCCGACTGCATCGTCAAGAAGAGACACATAGCAAATGAGACATGTGGACCAAGAGACTTCTGAATACACATGGTCCAAAAATGTTATGTATTTATTTACTTTTTACTGTCTTACTGCCACACGACAGGCTCACAGAAACATCAACTGAATGTACGATACGTTCAACACACAGCAGGTCACCACAGAAGGACACATCCCCGACCGAGAACAGATGATCAACACTTCACAGCAACTGTCAGATTCACAAACAAGAACTGTAATTTTATAATGACAATGAGAAATGATCACAGAGTCACATTGCAAAATGGTATTGTTAAACAGGGCAGAACCAGTTGGATTGTTCCAAGACACCAAGTTTGTTTTGACCACAGAACAATGCATAACGATTATCATAATCACCTTTTATATTAACCACTAGGTTAACGGTTTCAATTTTATTTTGACACATTAGCCACTAAGGTAATGTCTATTGTATGTATTTATTTAATTTTTATGTGTTACTGTTTGGCCCTGCCACACGACCGACAGAGAACACCTTGTCAACAACGACGCAACATCATTCAGATTAATACCTTCACAAGAAGGAAACTTTTCACACAATTGTATGTATCTGCAAAACGATGAACTAGAGATGTGATGAAAAGAAATCAATGAGAAAGCATTAACAATGGTTAGTAATAATGAGCTAAAATGTATTGCTGAAGGAAGAAGTGACCACATGATCACATTACATCACATTTGAATTACTTAGGTTACAAAATTGTATTGTCAGACAAGAAAGAATCAGTTGTTTTATTCTCTCATAGAAGAGGACATGTAACGTTGTTTTGCACCTATATGGTGATGCACTAGAATTACATACAGAAGCGATGCATAAGACGTTTTATCTCCTCATTTATAGAGAAGAAATGGAGAAAATTGCCTGATTCTAAGTAAAGACCAACAAAACTGAGGCAATCACAGATGAACGTGACACTCAAACTCAGGGTAAATACAACTGGATCCTAAGTAATTTCATCAAGAATCATCATAAAACGTGCAAAAATATATATATATATTTTTGAACAGTTTCCCATAATCAATCATGTTAGTTTTATTTAACCACCAGGTTAACGGTTGTTAAAATGTTTTTGTACACATTAGCCTAATTATGCACACAATTTTGTTTTTTCACCCTGTGCAATCTGACCACACAGACAGTGCATGTATTTAATTGGTTTATTACGATGCCTGTATGCACAACGATCACATTAGCCTCCCCAGAGTCACGACATAAACGACTGAAGGTATGCCAAGATATTTGCACAGCGATAGCTTCTAATGATTATGTTAATTGTTGTTTGATATCAGAGATGAGGACCACTCATTGATATAGGTATTTTGAGCGATTAATAAAAGAAAAGGGTGATATCTAGTCCCACATCTCTGATATCAAAATAACACAGACCGCAGTCCAGTCGATCATGTCATGAATCATGTATGTAAATAATTCTATTAATCATGTATGTAAATAATTCTATTTTTAAACTATTATCCCCACTTTTACCTGTTCCAAACAATCCTGGTATATTATACATTAATCTCACCCACATTATAAGAAAGAAAAGTGAGTATTGTGGTATAATATATCCTCATGTAAATATATCCCCCTCCCCTGTGTTCCCGTTACCTGTGCCCCCCCCCCCTCTCTGTGGAATAAGACACCCCCCTCCCCTGTGTCCCCAAACCTGTACCCCCTCCCCCCCATCTGACCTATCAAATGGGACCACACACCCCCTTTGTTGAACTATAAAGGGCTCTTCCCGACCACAATCAAGGTTCTTACCTGGGTAATTTCAGCTGATCACCTGGGGCGAGAGCCTCAGCCATTCTCTCTATGTATTCTATCTGTTTGGTTAATAAACCTTGTTATTATCCAAGCCTCGGTTGACTGAGACATTCTTCATCAGGATATCCACGAATATCCCACACTAGAAATACAACAGCAAAACAAAATCCCCATTGGAATTTAAACATATTATTCCCTTGTCATTGTCATTTCCTACATGACAAAATATGAGAGAGCTGGTTATTCTCTGCATTCTTTCCATCTGTGGTGTGTGTGTGTGTGTGTGTGTGTGTGTGTGTGTGTGTGTGTGTGTGTGTGTGTGTGTGTGTGTGTGTGTGTGTGTGTGTGTGTGTGTGTGCATGCATGCATACTTGGATAGATTGTGCATTGTCTATCTGTTTGTGGCTGAGACAAAAACAAGGCCGTCCAATCTTGGGCAGACACAACATTGGGAGATCCTGACTACAAATTAGCATCAAACACAGAGACAGAGGGAGACAACACACACACACACACACACACACACACACACACACACACACACACACACACACACACACACACACACACACACACACACACACACACACACACACACACACACACACACACACACACACACACACACACACACACACACACACACACACACACACACACACACACACGCTCTTTCTTATCATCCTATCCATGCAGTGCCTAGTACTAATATTATATTTCCTAAATGTGTTTATCAAAGTGTGGGTCTTTGGGAACATTAAGATGGGTCCCCAAATGATTATCTGAACATATATCAATCTAAACTCTTATAATGATTAAACGCTGCAGGCCATTAATGTCACAGTGTGAATGCAGGGTAGATCGTGTAACGGTAAGCATGTTGGTGGGAGCATTCTAAATTCTGTTGCAGATCAATATTCATGCTCCCTGCTCCCATTGACTTAACATGCTTAGCATCAGTTGCTTGCATTTAAGTGTTTCTAATCGCTAGCAAAAAGCTAATCACAGCTGTCTCAGAAATCCCATCATAGCTATTACTGAATGAATGAATGAATGAACGAATGAAGTTTATTTCGAGCCATTTAGCATGTACAAAAAACAACAATCAATTTGATTCGAAACACATGGTTAACCATCCACAGCATACTTCTCAAGAATAAGTTGTTTGTACTTGGTTTTGAAATTAGCAGTATTTTTACTTTCTTTTAACTCCTCTGCTATATGATTCCACAACTTCACCCGACAGACAGATATGCTCTTTATAGTGGTGTGTACAGTCGGCTGTTTTAAGTTAAATCTCCCTCTTAAGTTATATCCCCCTTCTCTATCTATGAAAATCTTTTGGATGTTGCCTGGTTGTAGATTATGTCTTGCGTTATACACCATTTCTGCAGTTTTTAATTCCACTAAATCCCTCAATTTCAATGTCTGTGATTTGAAAAATAGTCCATTGGTGTGTTCATAATATCCTAAATTATTCACTATTCTGAATGATTGCTCTTTTTTGCATGGTACTTATTGCCTGCTCTTGTAGGTATTACCCCAAACCTCCACACAGTAATTTAGATATATGGCAGAATGAGCGTGCAGTACAGTGTATAGTTCAAGTTTCAAGTTTCAAGTTTCTTTAATAGTTGTCATACAGAAGTACAGAATACTTTCATACAAAATGCTTCTTACTGTTACGCTCCAGAGACTGTGCTAGACAAGATAGTATCAAATAACATAGTATAGCATGTAATTTAGAAGTAGAAAATGAGGTCACAGTGTTCAGTATAGACATATGTACAATGTTCGATGCAGAATAGACGTAACTGAGTTACCATATAATATACAATACTATGCAGTGTACTAATGTACAGTACTATATAGTGCAAAGCAGAAATGGGATGAGGTACAATTTAGGTACAATTTACAGTAAGGTGTACGAGTTGTAGTGCAATCCTTCATCAATAAATATAAAGTGTGGGGAGTGGGTGCTACAGTGTGTTTGTTTAAAGTGAGTGTGTGCTATAAAGTGTGTGGAGTGGGTGCTACAGTGTGTTTGTTTAAAGTGAGTGTGTGCGTGTGGATGTGTGTGCTATGTGCGTTTGATGGTTGTTGTTGTGTAGTGTTCATTGTTCGTTTAGCAGCCTGATGGCCTGGGGATAGAAGCTTCTTCTGAGTCTTTCTGTGCTCGCCTTGAGACTCCGGTATCGCTTGCCTGACCGCAGCAGTTCAAAGAGGCAGTTGTTCGGGTGACTGGAGTCTTTAATGATTCTCTTAGCCTTGCCCCTGCAACGCTTGTTGTAAATGTTCTGGAGGGTGGGGAGCCCCCCTCCAATTGTGCGTTCGGCTGAACGTGTCACTCTTTGTAGTCTGCTTCGGTCTTGTGCAGTGCTATTCCCAAACCAGGAGGTGATGTTGCCAGTCAGGATGCTCTCTATTGTACATGAGTAGAAGTTCTTAAGGATCTTCTGACTGACTTGGAACTTCCTTAGGCGCCTGAGGAAGTAGAGGCGTTGTCGTGCCTTCTTCACAACACTGTCAATGTGTGTGGTCCATGTCAAGTCCTCGGATATGTAGGCTCCGAGGTACTTAAAGCTGTTGACTCTCTCAACCGGTGCCCCGTCGATGCTGAGGGGGCTGTAGTCCTTGACCCCCGACCTCCTGAAGTCCACAATCATCTCCTTTGTTTTGCTGACGTTCAGGGAGAGGCTGTTTTCCTGGCACCATCCCGCCAGGACCTTGACCTCTTCCAGGTAGGCCCTCTCGTCGTTGGCAGAGATCAGGCCCACCACCACTGTGTCGTCAGCAAATTTGATGATTGTATTGCTACTCCGCTGAGCCACACAGTCGTGTGTGTACAGGGAGTAGAGGAGGGGACTCAGAACACAGCCCTGGGGGGCCCCTATGTTGAGGGTGATGGATGAGGAGGTGCAGTTGCCTGCTCTCACCACCTGGGGTCTGCCCGTCAGGAAGTCCAAGACCCACTGGCAGAGGTCATAGTTCAAGCCCAGGTCCCTGAGCTTGGCTATGAGTATGGAGGGGACTATGGTATTGAATGCCGAGCTGTAGTCGATGAATAGCATTCTCACATAGTTCCCCTGCCTCTTGTCCAGGTGTGATGCTGCTGTGTGCAGCACATGGGCTATGGCGTCCTCCGTGGACCTGTTGGGGCGGTATGCAAATTGCAGGGGGTCCATGTTGATGGGGAGGGAGGAGCAGATGTAGCCCTTTACTAGCTTCTCAAAGCACTTCATGGCTATGGAGGTGAGAGCTACAGTGTTTCATGGTTCAGAATGTGCCTAGTTCTTCCCAGTAGTCCAACACTCCTTGCTAACTTGGACCTGACATGGTTGACATGGGGTTTCCAGCTGGAATTGTGGTTGATTATGACTCCTAAGAATGTGTTCTCATACTCTTTCCAAGCTGATGCTATACATTTTTTATTCCACGGGTTATTCAAATGTAGGTTCTGTTTCCCAAAAACCATGAATTCGTTTTATTTTATATAC
This sequence comes from Notolepis coatsorum, assembly GCF_963971535.1. Taxonomy (NCBI): domain Eukaryota; kingdom Metazoa; phylum Chordata; class Actinopteri; order Aulopiformes; family Paralepididae; genus Notolepis; species Notolepis coatsorum. The sequence goes on from NC_140183.1 coordinate 26,690,924, forward strand.
AGAGATAATTTTGTTAACATCAAACCACAACTTGCCCAGTTCTGCTGAGACAACCTCCAAAATATTCTGAAGGTTCTCCCCTGCACAGAAGACATTTGTATCATCAGCAAATATAACGCATTTTTATATATTAGAAACATTACATATATCATTAATGTAGAGTAGAAACAATGCTGTGCAGAACACAATACATGTTATTAAAAATATTCACAGAATAGTAAGGTTCTCTTCTGACAGAGAGAGAAAACATGAGTGAGAGAGAGAGAACGAGAGAGAGAGAAAAGGAGAGAGAGAGAGAGGAAACTAAAATGTTCCAAGTACACACACACACCTTCCTAAGGTTTGACAGTGAACCACACGCTTGATGCAGTCCAGACCAGTGACCCCGGGTAGCCAACACACACACACACACACACACACACACACACACACACACACACACACACACACACACACACACACACACACACACACACACACACACACACACACACACACACACACACACACACACACACACACACACACACACAGCTGAGGTTATGGTTTTGGTCATGGTCCCAGTGAAATGGATGCTAATTTGAAGGTAAGGAGCTCTAGCAAATGGAGCATTATAGCACCACAAACTATAATGACACATGAGCACTAATGCTAACAAGAAGCTAAAGATGCTAATGGAAAGACAACGACATCATTATCTCCACCGGGCAGAACACATCTGTCTGTGGGCAGTGCCGTCTGGGAGAAATGCGAGGCCCTGTGCAAGATTTAAACGCGAGCCCCCCCCCCCCCCCCCCCCCTAAAGGTTAAAAAAAAATTATAATGTAACATAATAAATATATATATATATAGATATATTTTAATACATTTATTATTATATATATTTTTTTGTATCCAGTTAACGTATTCTTAAATAATAGCGCTGCCCGAGGCTGGGCATATGATACAGTCAATGTATTCTTAAATAATAGTGCTGTACGAGGCTTAGTGGCAATGCACCTGTACAGTCGTACACCTGGCAGTAACAGGGAAAATGCATAAAACACCCCTGGAACCTGATAAACAAGCTTAAAGCCAGGTTAATTTTTCAAGCACGACATGCAGATTTGCAGTTTTGCCTTATTTGAATCGAACTCTATAAGCTTAGTACACAGAGAGCAACTTGTAAAGCTGGAGTGATCATGTTGAGCAGTAATGTCCAGGCAGCAGAACAGTGCATAGCATTACTGCACATTCAATATTGATACCGGAGCAGACCCTGTTGCATGATGCAACACACCAAGTGAGAGAGAGAGAGAGAAAGAGCGCGAAAGAGCGCGCAAGAGAGAGCAAGAGAGAGAGTGAGAGAGAGAGAGAGCAAGAGAGAGAGCGCGAGAGAGAGTGAGAGAGAGAGCGCGAGAGAGAGAGCGCGAGAGAGAGAGCGCGAGAGAGAGAGCGCGAGAGAGAGAGAGAGAGATCCACGGCGGGAACAGAATAGATTGCATTAAAAACTCACCCTAACGCAGAATCAGGTTCAAGAGGAAGGAGACGACCGTGGAGATGACAAAGTTCACCAGTCCCATGATAGTCCCCCCGTTGGGATGAACTTGGGAGTCTGTTCCTAGTTTATCTGCCACACGTTAGCACTCGAAAACGTAGCTAATGCTAGTTAGCTGTCCCTGCCGTTAGCTAAGCTACTAGCCGACATGGCTAGCCTGACTGAACGTTCTAACACGCAACAACTTTCATCTTCAGTCCATCTGCCGAACGTCCTCTTCGTCTTGGCATAACCTAATCACTATACTTGGTATTGATAAGCTTACGGCACGCAGCGTTATTTCTTCTGCTCCGATGCTGCACATTTGGTTTTCAAAAGTAGGATGCTCTTGGCCAAGCCATCCACTCGCTCCCGTGGATAGCGCCGAATAGACCCCGTACCTGTACCCCCTCCCCTCATGGATAATACCAGTCTTCTTCACATCTCTCTACCGACTACCAGACCGATGCCAACCAGCTCCCCCTAGTGTTAGTCCTCCCACGATGCTTTGCACAAAAGTAAACGGGTCATTGAATGAAACCAATAGTATATCTGCAGAGCCGCAGAGCCCGGAACACTATTCTACAAACGTGTCTAATGTGAAATATATAAGCATGTAAGCAAAACTAGATCTTAGGTCTGTGATGGCAAGTGATTGTTAACATTCTATTTATTTTTATAAAAAAAAAAATAAAAAAAAAAAAAAATATTATTATTAATTTTTTTCCTTCTCGCGAGGCCCTCCCTCACTGCTCGCACGACCCTAGCGGCGGCCCTGTCTGTGGGTGTGTGTGTCCGGTAGCATATCTCTAAAAGGCTGAAGTGGATGAAACGATGCACGTACTGTAGGCTGTCAGCAGACCAGGGACCAGGGCTTCTTATGCAACATGGTCAACGACAAGTATTTTACTTGAATTAATTCCCATCATTGTCAATTGAAATACAGTAGATTCGGTATTAAGTTACACCTTTTGAACACAAGAGGGCAATACAGGTTCACTGCTCAGAGCCTCTGGTAATCAGCTCTCTGGCCTGTGTTTACAACATGGAAATGCCAAAAGTGAACCTATTGCCATTATCTCCATTCTTGTAGTGTAGTCAATGGGCCACACTTTAAAAGATAGGGATTTTCACTGTGCGTCACAATGTTTGCAGAGCTACAGTATATCTATATTATATATTATAGCTATGGAGACAATACTATGGCTCATTTGACAGTCACTATCTCTCGTCCAACATGTAAAAAATAGTAAATTTTTTCATGTATAGGTTTGCGTGTTATCCCGTGGTGAATATTGTATAGTTTCAGAGTGATCCTGGCTAATTCCTGGAAGCTGCGTTATGGAGTGCTATGTGAATTTTGATAAAGGCGTTCGCATTGCTCGCCTGGACACGTTACTATTTCCAAATCAAAGGTATATAATAGGTATTATGGTAATCATGAATGCATCAAAGGGGGGGGGATCGTTTTTTGATGCTCTGATCGTCAGCAACAGCATACGTTTTGGAGTATGTGACATATGATCGTTGCGATCTATGTGAAATCATTGTTGGATCAAAGTAGGATTGATGTCATATAGTCATTACATTTACTAGGAGGTATCCCAAAAAGAATATTCCAATTGTCTGATCGCGATTTCCAAATGGGGGGGGGGGGGGGGGGGGGGGTTAGCCGGCCCTCCGTGCTTTGATCGCAACCAACGGGACACGGCCCACACACACACAACAGACACATGCTGCGATCGCGGGGAAAAAAATATCGGATCAATGCAAGATTGATAACATATAGTCCTTACCTTGTCTATGATGTACTGCAAAAAGAATAATCCAATTATCTGATCGCCATTCCAAATACTGATTGCGGTCGTGTGTCCAACGTTATCCACCAAAGAAACGGGGGGGGGGGGCAGGGACCCTCATCGATGCCATCCCTATAAGCGCTTGTCTTGCTGGAGTGTTTAGACCCCGCCTGCACGCTGCAGCTCGGCCAGGAAAACAAACCACATAGTTTCAAATGGAGTGCAATAGCGGCCGCAAGGTGTTAGGCGGCGGTATCGGACCGTTGCGGTCTCAGACAGAGTGCGACACAGTCCTACAGCATAGCAGGATGAATTATGAATGGAAATAGCGAATAAAATAAATAACGATCCAATAACAAGTTTACCCGTCGGCAGAATTCGATTGGCGGGCTATAACGAGTTAACTCGTTTTTGGCGGCCATTGTGTTAACACTTTGAGCGCCACGCCGGGTTTTCCTTTTTACCCGCTGAATGCCACCATCGGCGCCAATGTTAACGTTAATATCGCCTAATCTATGTTTTAAATTATGGCTATGTGTCTAATCTGCCCATCGCATTATCAAAGACTATTTTCCAGTCAGTGCTGTCAAGGCAGATTGGTTTTTTATCGCGTCATTTCCGTTTCAGAGCATTTAGAAAAGCCCCCGTTTTGAAATAAAAAAACAGCCCATTCTGGGGCATTCTATGAAAATCGTCTTTTACTGGAATATTCCACAACGTTGATATTCGTCTGCCTTTTTATGAATCGTTTTCAAATAAACGCTAGATGATCAATATTATACGTGCACGCAAGCACATTCGGGCCGCGCACGGATAATCGCCGCATTGATTTCCTCTTGGACTTTTACAGTGAAACCGAAAGAGGACATTTCACAAAACAGCTTATAACTTCATCAAACTTACTCTGATTATCCTAACACTGATAACATAGAGTCCTTACCTGACATCAGATGGTATCCAACTGGTATATTCCAATTCCTGATCACCATTCGAAAAAATCGATAAGTGTATAGATCCAACGCGATACAGTAGAACTCCATGATCAGCGGGGCTCAGAGGATCCAGAATGAACTCTGATAACCCCGGCTGCATCAGTGGACTGGAAAATGTGGAGTACCGGATTTTTTTCCCCATTCATTTTCATTGAGTCCATTCCAAAATCCCTTATGTCATCTGGGAGACGACAGGGGGCGCTTTTTTCCACAGTGATCGCCGGCGCCGCTCGGCTATACTCGGGTAGGCTCGGGTAATGCAATATGATTTCAGATCGCTAAAAAAGAAAAAATTCAGAGAAATCTCGTGAGTGGCTTTCAACCACCTATTAATAAACCCGAGTATTCTCGTGTGTGGCACGGAAAGTGTTAAGAGGCACCCATAAAATCGGCCATGTTTTTTTACTTGAACCTGAGGACTGCATACTTTTTGGATACGCTTAGTTTTATACTTTATACGTATAGCACATGCATAAGCCTGGTCTCTTCTGAAAGATAACATTCTGAAGTTACTAATTCAAAAAAGGAAATTCACTTTTAGTGCTAATGAAATAGAGTAACAGAGGTCTGAACTTGAGTTGAACTTGAACTTGTGTACTAAAATTTTTCTGTAGTGGTTGCAATATCTTGTTACAATCACGGCCAGAGCCTCTCTCTCTCCCCCTGCTTCCACGCCCTTATATGGGCAGCTTCCTGTCGAGGTGTTCACACGCTGTCAGTCAAGCCCTACCTACACACCTGAGACTCGTCTGGTCATCACCAGCTCTGATATGAGCCCTGCGGTTCCTGCCACTCACTGTCCGAGTGTTGCTACACCTACCTAGGTATGAGGACGTAACCTACCTTGCTGCTCTGTCTGATTCCCTGCCTTGTTCTAAGCTCTGTCTCCCTGTGCACAGGACCATCTGCTGCCGGCCTACGCTCATGAGACACCACCCGCCAGGACGTTCCTGTGGAGCACGAGGAGTGCTCCTGCTCACACCTGTCGAACATTCCTGTTTACTAGCCCTGTCTGCATGGTACCTATTGGAACTTGGAAACATTAAAACAACCTAAACCGCTCCTTTCTCTCTCCCTTGTGTTCTGCTATTGGGCTCCAGTTTAACGCTACCCTAACATATCCCCCCCCAAAATATTGATATAATCTGGAAAACACTGCGGATCCATAGCCTGAAGTCTTATGTAATTTTATAAAAATCCGTTCAGAAATGGGTCTTTGAAAGAGATCCGGGTAAACCGTGTGCCAAAGAAAAAGCTCTTCCAAATCCATTTCCTCATTCACGGCAATTCATTCTCAAGTGTGATTGACTTCTGGTTTTGCTCGTCAACTTTCCCATAGATCCCTTATTCGCACCCCCCCACGTAGGGTATCATTGGAAAGCTACAGTACATTCATTGGCTACAACGCTGACCAATCATTTTCGCCATCAGCGGATGATTGGCAGTTCTGGAGCGTCGGGAGTCTGTGGTGGTAAGATAAGATAGGATATTCCTTTATTGATCCCCTTGGGGAAATTCAGGCATCATAGCAGCATGGAGGAGGGAGAAGGGAGGTACAGATAGTAAAAACAAGCAGTGTAAACAATATAACAAGTCAATATAATTAACTAACTAACTCACTGAAATATACAGTATTCACATAAGGTGCAGTATGCATAAGGTAGTGTTATTGTCCTTTGTAGGTTCCTAGTAGTTGTAGTTGGAGGTCTGGCAGCAGTCCCTGCCCACTGTTGTGGAGCCTGATGGCCGCTGGTATGAAGGACTGGCCGAGGCGGTTTGGTAATCTTTACGTTTTCTCTGAACTGGCGCCATGATTAAGAGGGACGGTTACGTGCTGCGTAAAAAGACGCTCACCTGACATATTGTCATGTAACTCGAGAACCGAGGCACAAATTTGGTCAAGTGAGGTGGCGTTCAAACGGCAACACATAGATCTTTAATTCTGTAGTTTACATGTTTGGCGAAAAATGCAGCCCTGAGATGCTAGACGCTCACGAAGTGCAGTGACTTTGTGCATTCCGCCCACGGGCACACCGTCCCGGTGCACGCGAAGAGGTTAATAAATTTGTAACAACAAACTATTGACAAGCAAAATTAATTCCTCCAACATCCATGACACCATTGAAATAAGCCCCACCCCCTTTCATATATCTTCACTTAGCAACTCTGTCCCGATTCTCCTGGACCTCAGATCCTCCTTGCATCCCTCACATGAATGGGAGTTGTAGGCTCTGCACTGGCATCGCTGTCATCCTACCTCCACAACCGTTCCTACCAAGTATCATGGAGAGGCACCCTGTCATGCCCCCTACAGATGAGTGTCCCCCAGGGCTCGATCTTTGGACCCCTCCTCTTCTCTCTCTACACAAAATCTATGGTTAACATTATCACATCTCATGCTGCTATGCTGATGACACTCAACTCTTCCTCTCCTCCCTCAGATACCTGTAGTCTCTGGGCGGATCTTGGCCTACCTGTCCAACCTTTGGATGGCGACCAATCACCTCAAACTGAACCTAAAGCAAACTTTATACTTGAACATCAAAGTGGCTGTGATGATTCGCTGAGGGTAGCGGAGATAGCGGTGAAGGCCATGGCAAGGTCTACGTGCAGCTGGCAAAATTGTTTACATGTAAGTATAATGGTCGGAGAAAGGGGCCACGACAGCCTGTGCAGAAGTACAATTTGGCCTTAAGCAAAGTGGAGCTACTTCATCTGCTGGTCGAATTCTCCCCACTGACCTACCTTTCGATCACAGTGGAGAATATAGATGTGGCTTCATCCCCCATTGCTAAGAACCTAGGTGTAGTCCTTGACGACCAGCTGAACTTCTCTGCTCACATCGCCTCAACAATCAGAACTTGCAGATTCTTCCTGAACAGAAGGATCCGCCCCTTCCTGACAAAAGAAGCCACCCAACTCCACATGCAATCAACAGTCATGTCTCGCCTCGACTACTGCAATGCACTGCTAGCTAGTTTATTGGCTACAGCCACCAAGCCACTTCAACTCATAGAGAACGCAGCGGCCCCCATGATCTCCAATCTACCAGAGTCAGCCAATGTTACCCCACTTCTTACAGAGCTGCACTGGCACTTCCCATTGCTGCACAAATCTGCTTCAAGGTCCTAGATGTGGTATACCGTGCAGCAAGGGGAACGGCTCCGTCCAACCTCCGGTCAATGGGACCTCTGCCAATTGAGATAGTATGACGACTGGCCCAAGCCGGAGGCAATGCTGACACCGGGATTCGAGACTGGAGTCTCTTGCATTGGTGACGAGCGCAATCTCCGCTGCGCCACCCAGCCGCACATATAATAAAATATATGAAATTTTAAAAAATTCTCACTGTCTTTTACTAGCATGTACCTTACTACTATGCTAATATACATACACTATTACCTATCATGCTAATATGTCTATACTACTATGCACTCAGAGTGTAACACTCAAGTTCGACACTATTTGACAAACAATGCCACTGGCCCTTAGCTGCCAGAGATTTGTAAGCCCTTTGCATAAAAGCTAAATGTCAGCTAAATGTATAAATGTAAATATCTCATGAACATTTTATTGTTGAGACCTATGGGAGGTGTCACGGTAAGAACGAGTCACTCACTTCCTGTTTCCTGTTTTGCATTTGCATGCTGATGCTAACAAACACAGACCAACAAACACACTGACCAATCTCCAATTGTAGTTATTAGCTTTAGCTTTAGCATTAGCATGCTAACGCTAGACGGTAAGAACGATTCTGCCCATGCCTCTTTGTTGCATGTTTACCCCAGCTCTGCTTTGTGCTTAGAACCTGTTTCTAACATGCTTCCTATCATCTTTCCTATGCTTCCTAACATCCTACCTATTATTCCTATTAGCATCTAACGCCTGCTAATGCTAATAAATCTAATTGGAAAAGCGGCCAGTGTGTCTGTTGGTCAGTGTGTATGGAATGTCTGTGTGTTTTTAGTGTTTGCATGCTAACGCTAACGACTGTACAGACAGAGCAGTCCGGTGTGCCGCCTGGTGGAGATGTGCACTCCACATGCACCTTTCTAGTCGCTGACGCCGTGACAACGCTAATGTACCGATAGTGGGACTGAGTGATGTGAGGTCGAGCCTCATTCAGAACACCGAGCCTCTGAAGCGCCACAGTGAGGGCCTTGTAGAGTGACCTCTGCTCTGCAAACACACACACACTCTGAAACCCCTGTTCACTTGAACACACACAAACTGGCGGCATCCACAAACCCAGTCTCTCTCTCTCTCTCTCTCTCTCTCTCTCTCTACAACACACAACCTTGCTGCATCCACAAAATCAGTCAAACACACACACACACACACAAACACACACACACACACACACACACACCCTTGGCGGCCGCGTCGCTCCGCTTGCCCCTGCCATGCCTGTTTGCTTTTTCTCTCAATGGTCTCCTTTGAACGAGGGAGCGCTAAGGGAGGGGAGAAAAGAGAGAAAAACGAGTGAAGGGCAGGGAAAAAAGAGGAGGGGAACTCTGGGAATTTACTGCAACAAGATAAATATCCACGCCGTGGCGTCGCGAGGCCAGCCGCACACTCTCACACACACACACACTCTCTCACACACACACACGCACACACACACACACACGCACACACACACACACAGGCTGATTGTAGAGTAAATATGTGTAATCTTATAAATCAGCCATTGTCTGTGAGGCGGAAGCAACACACACACACACACATAACACACACACAGCAAAGAAGCATGCAGACGTGTAGACTTTGGAGAAAGTGCTATGGGAGAGGTGATCAGTCATGGAGTGCAGCACACACACACACACACACACACACACACACACACACACACACACACACACACACACACACACACACACACACACACACACACACACACACACACACACACACACACACACACACACACACACACACACACACACACACACACACACAATTGCAAGGACGAGAGGTTTTCATATACCTGAGCTCACTGCACTCAAATGTATTCATCATTCAATGCTTAGATACATATACATATACACACACACACACACACACACACACACACACACACACACACATATAGCCTACAGACAGACAGTCACACACACACACACACACACACACACACACACACACACACACACACACACACACACACACACACACACACACACACACACACACACACACACACACACACACACACACACACACACACACACACACACACACACAGTTCCAAGGAGAGGTTCTCATACCTGAGCTCAGTGCACCAAAATGTATCCATCATTCCAAGCTTAAACAAACATACATATAAACTCACACACACACGCACACACGCACACACACACACACACACACACACACACACACACGCACACACACACACACACACACACACACACACACACACAGTAACCATGTACATACGGAGGCCATTGTTGCCAAAGCATTTCCTGAACAAACAGGAATGTATTCATCAATCAAAAGAAAATAGTTGCATGAAGTTAATTTCCTCTTCATGCAGGTGTTGATGCTATGTCTGTGTTGTTAACTCTGTGTCTGTGTTGTTAACACTGTGTCTGTGTTGTTAACTCTGTGTCTGTGTTGTTAACACTGTGTCTGTGTTGTTAACTCTGTGTCTGTGTTGTCTGTGTTGTTAACTCTGTGTCTGTGTTGTTAACTCTGTGTCTGTGTTGTTAACTCTGTGTCTGTGTTGTTAACTCTGTGTCTGTGTTGTTAACTCTGTGTCTGTGTTGTTAACTCTGTGTCTGTGTTGTTAACTCTGTGTCTGTGTTGTTAACACTGTGTCTGTGTTGTTAACTCTGTGTCTGTGTTGTCTGTGTTGTTAACTCTGTGTCTGTGTTGTTAACTCTGTGTCTGTGTTGTTAACTCTGTGTCTGTGTTGTTAACTCTGTGTCTGTGTTGTTAACACTGTGTCTGTGTTGTTAACTCTGTGTCTGTGTTGTTAACTCTGTGTCTGTGTTGTTAACACTGTGTCTGTGTTGTTAACTCTGTGTCTGTGTTGTTAACTCTGTGTCTGTGTTGTTAACACTGTGTCTGTGTTGTTAACTCTGTGTCTGTGTTGTTAACTCTGTGTCTGTGTTGTTAACTCTGTGTCTGTGTTGTTAACTCTGTGTCTGTGTTGTTAACTCTGTGTCTGTGTTGTTAACTCTGTGTTGTTAACTCTGTGTCTGTGTTGTTAACTCTGTGTCTGTGTTGTTAACTCTGTGTCTGTGTTGTTAACTCTGTGTCTGTGTTGTTAACTCTGTGTCTGTGTTGTTAACTCTGTGTCTGTGTTGTTAACTCTGTGTCTGTGTTGTTAACACTGTGTCTGTGTTGTTAACTCTGTGTCTGTGTTGTCTGTGTTGTTAACTCTGTGTCTGTGTTGTTAACTCTGTGTCTGTGTTGTTAACTCTGTGTCTGTGTTGTTAACTCTGTGTCTGTGTTGTTAACTCTGTGTCTGTGTTGTTAACTCTGTGTTGTTAACACTGTGTTGTTAACTCTGTGTCTGTGTTGTTAACACTGTGTCTGTGTTGTTAACTCTGTGTCTGTGTTGTTAACTCTGTGTCTGTGTTGTTAACTCTGTGTCTGTGTTGTTAACTCTGTGTCTGTGTTGTTAACTCTGTGTCTGTGTTGTTAACTCTGTGTCTGTGTTGTTAACTCTGTGTCTGTGTTGTTAACTCTGTGTCTGTGTTGTTAACTCTGTGTCTGTGTTGTTAACTCTGTGTCTGTGTTGTTAACACTGTGTCTGTGTTGTTAACTCTGTGTCTGTGTTGTTAACTCTGTGTCTGTGTTGTTAACTCTGTGTCTGTGTTGTTAACTCTGTGTCTGTGTTGTTAACTCTGTGTTGTTAACTCTGTGTCTGTGTTGTTAACTCTGTGTCTGTGTTGTTAACTCTGTGTCTGTGTTGTTAACTCTGTGTCTGTGTTGTTAACTCTGTGTTGTTAACTCTGTGTCTGTGTTGTTAACTCTGTGTCTGTGTTGTTAACTCTGTGTCTGTGTTGTTAACTCTGTGTTGTTAACTCTGTGTCTGTGTTGTTAACTCTGTGTTGTTAACTCTGTGTTGTTAACTCTGTGTTGTTAACTCTGTGTTGTTAACTCTGTGTTGTTAACTCTGTGTCTGTGTTGTTAACTCTGTGTCTGTGTTGTTAACTCTGTGTCTGTGTTGTTAACTCTGTGTCTGTGTTGTTAACTCTGTGTTGTTAACTCTGTGTCTGTGTTGTTAACTCTGTGTCTGTGTTGTTAACTCTGTGTCTGTGTTGTTAACTCTGTGTTGTTAACTCTGTGTCTGTGTTGTTAACTCTGTGTCTGTGTTGTTAACTCTGTGTCTGTGTTGTCTGTGTTGTTAACTCTGTGTCTGTGTTGTTAACTCTGTGTCTGTGCTGTTAACTCTGTGTCTGTGTTGTTAACTCTGTGTCTGTGTTGTTAACTCTGTGTCTGTGTTGTTAACTCTGTGTTGTTAACTCTGTGTCTGTGTTGTTAACTCTGTGTTGTTAACTCTGTGTCTGTGTTGTTAACTCTGTGTCTGTGTTGTTAACTCTGTGTTGTTAACTCTGTGTCTGTGTTGTTAACTCTGTGTCTGTGTTGTCTGTGTTGTTAACTCTGTGTCTGTGTTGTTAACTCTGTGTCTGTGTTGTCTGTGTTGTTAACTCTGTGTCTGTGTTGTTAACTCTGTGTCTGTGTTGTTAACTCTGTGTCTGTGTTGTCTGTGTTGTTAACTCTGTGTCTGTGTTGTTAACTCTGTGTCTGTGTTGTTAACTCTGTGTCTGTGTTGTTAACTCTGTGTCTGTGTTGTTAACTCTGTGTCTGTGTTGTTAACTCTGTGTCTGTGTTGTTAACTCTGTGTCTGTGTTGTTAACTCTGTGTCTGTGTTGTTAACTCTGTGTCTGTGTTGTTAACTCTGTGTCTGTGTTGTTAACTCTGTGTCTGTGTTGTTAACTCTGTGTCTGTGTTGTCTGTGTTGTTAACACTGTGTCTGTGTTGTTAACTCTGTGTCTGTGTTGTTAACTCTGTGTCTGTGTTGTTAACTCTGTGTCTGTGTTGTTAACTCTGTGTCTGTGTTGTTAACTCTGTGTCTGTGTTGTTAACTCTGTGTCTGTGTTGTTAACTCTGTGTCTGTGTTGTTAACACTGTGTTGTTAACTCTGTGTCTGTGTTGTTAACTCTGTGTCTGTGTTGTTAACACTGTGTCTGTGTTGTTAACACTGTGTTGTTAACTCTGTGTCTGTGTTGTTAACTCTGTGTCTGTGTTGTTAACACTGTGTTGTTAACTCTGTGTCTGTGTTGTTAACTCTGTGTCTGTGTTGTTAACTCTGTGTCTGTGTTGTTAACTCTGTGTCTGTGTTGTTAACTCTGTGTCTGTGTTGTTAACTCTGTGTCTGTGTTGTTAACACTGTGTTGTTAACTCTGTGTCTGTGTTGTTAACTCTGTGTCTGTGTTGTTAACACTGTGTTGTTAACTCTGTGTCTGTGTTGTTAACACTGTGTCTGTGTTGTTAACACTGTGTTGTTAACTCTGTGTCTGTGTTGTTAACTCTGTGTCTGTGTTGTTAACTCTGTGTCTGTGTTGTTAACTCTGTGTCTGTGTTGTTAACTCTGTGTCTGTGTTGTTAACTCTGTGTCTGTGTTGTTAACACTGTGTTGTTAACTCTGTGTCTGTGTTGTTAACTCTGTGTCTGTGTTGTTAACTCTGTGTCTGTGTTGTTAACTCTGTGTCTGTGTTGTTAACACTGTGTCTGTGTTGTTAACTCTGTGTCTGTGTTGTTAACTCTGTGTCTGTGTTGTTAACTCTGTGTCTGTGTTGTTAACTCTGTGTCTGTGTTGTTAACACTGTGTTGTTAACTCTGTGTCTGTGTTGTTAACTCTGTGTCTGTGTTGTTAACTCTGTGTCTGTGTTGTTAACTCTGTGTCTGTGTTGTTAACACTGTGTTGTTAACTCTGTGTCTGTGTTGTTAACTCTGTGTCTGTGTTGTTAACTCTGTGTCTGTGTTGTTAACTCTGTGTTGTTAACTCTGTGTCTGTGTTGTTAACTCTTTGGACGCCACAGACTTGATCATCGTTTGTTCCTACCACGCCAACGCTCTAAGAGATAGGAATAAGTGGCTGTGTTTGCAGGGCTATATTCTATATTATAGCTATGGATACAATACTATGGCCCATTTGACATCAACTATCTATCGTTCAATATGTGAAAAATAATACTTTTCTTCATCCATACGTTTGCGTGTTATACCGTGGTGAATATGAGTATAGTTTTAGAGTGATCCTGTCTAATCCCAGAAAACGACGATATGCAGCAATACGTGAATTTCACTAAACGCGTTTCTGATAAATTGATTGTCAATAACGGCATTCGTTAGTACAACAACATATGCTGATCAGGGCGATGGCTATGAAAACAATGCACAATCAAGCAGAAATTTACGTTAAATTGCTCTTACCTGTGGCTGGTGGGATTCCAAAAAGAATATTCCAATTATTTGATTGCCATCTGGTATCAAATTGCCATCTGGTATGTCCATTTGGCCCACGACATAACCCACCGAGCATAATGAATCGGGGGTCCCGAAAACGATTCAATGAGATCGGGTGAAGCCCTAGCTTCAGGTTAGTAGAAAAGTCCGCCCGGACCAATATAATCGACGCACAGCCCAATACACAGAGTTTCAAAGGATGTGCAATACCGGCCACATCCTACCAGGCGGCGGTCTTGGACTTTTGCGATCTCAGACTCATTCCCTATGATAACACCAGGCTCCCTGGATGGATAATGAATGGAAATATCGAATAAAAGAAATAACGATCAAATAACGAGTATACTCGTTGTTGGCGTTCAACAATTGGCGGCCAATAACGAGTTTAATCGTTGTTGGCAATGAATGAGTTAATACTGTGTCTGTGTTGTTGGCATTGTGTCTTGTTGTTAATACTGTGTATGTGTTGTTAATACTGTGTCTGTGTTGTTAACACTTTCAGTGCCGGCCGTGTTTTCCTTTTTACCCTGTTGAATGCCACCATCCACGGCCAATGTTAACGTTAATATCGCCTAAACTATGTTTTAAATTATGGCTATGTGTCTAATCTGCCCGTCGCTTATCAAAGACTCATTTTCCAGTCAACATTGGCAAGGCAGATTGTATTTTTATCGCTTCATTTCCGTTTGATAGCATTTTGAAAATCACCCGTTTTCCGGGGAAAAACAACCCATGCCTATGATAATCACCTTTTACTGGAATATTCCAGAACGTTGTCATTTGTCGGCCTATTTATGAATCGTTTTCAAATAAACGCTAGATGATCGATAGTATATGTGTGCGCACGCACGCTCGTGCTCTTATTTCCTCATGGCTTTTACAGTCAAAACAGCCATATCACATATCACATAAACGCTTATATATCCGTGAAAACGAGTCTGATTATCCTAACACTGAGAACATAGATTCCTTACCTGAGGTCAGATGGTATCCAAATGGTTTATTCAAATTTCCGATCACCATTCGAAAAAATCAATAAATGTATTGATCCATCGTGTGTACAGAATAACACATGATCCGCGCGGCTCAGAGGCTCCAGAATGAACTCTGGTAGACCCCGGCTGCATCAGTGAGAAGTAAAATGTGGAGTCAGAAATCCGTTCTCCCATTCACTTTCATTGAGTCCATTCCAAAAGGGTGATTTACCATCTGGGAGACGATAGGGGGCGCTTTTTTCACATCTGAGCGCCGGCGGTCCCTGGATCTCCAACGGTAGGCTCGCGTGATCCAATATGATTTCAGATCGCTAAAAAAAAGAAAATAAAAAATACCCGAGAATACCCGTGACCGTGGCATTCAACGGTCGGGGCGTAAACCCGAGAAAAGCCGTGAGTGGCACTCAAAGTGTTAATACTGTGTCTGTGTTGTTAATACTGTGTCTGTGTTTTTAATACTGTGTATGTGTTGTTAACTCATTCTGTGCCATTAACGTATATATACGTTATTGCCCGCCAACGCTTGAGTGCCAACAACGTATATATACGTTATTTGGTCCGTTTTCCTTTTTTTTTCGATTTTAATATTATATACACTCTCACGGAACTCATTCTGAGACCCTGAGAGTGCAATACCGACCGAATCCTGCTAGGTGGCAGTATCGCCTACCCTTTGAAACCTTATTTCACACTGTGTGTTACATTGTATATGGTCCGGGCGGAGAATTTAGACCAAGCCAAGTGAAACGCTTCATTCGAGCAACTTGGAAAACACTTGATGGATATTTTGTGCCATTTCATGTCAGGGACCCTATGGACATCAATACTGGAAATCGCGATCAGACAATTGGAATATTAATTTTGGGATACCTCCTAGTAAATGTAAGGACTATATGACATCAATCCTACTTTGATCCAACAATGATTTCACATCGATCGCAACGATCAACGTATGTAGTATTCAAAACGTATGCCGTTGCTGACGATCAGAGCACCAAAGCATCAAAAAACGGCGAGCAACGCAAACGACTTTAGCAAAATTCACATAGCACTACATAGCACTCCATAACGCAGCTTCCAGGAATTAGCCCGGATCACTCTGAAACTATACAATATTCACCACGGGATAACACGCAAACGTATACATGAAAAGATTTACTCTTTTTTACATGTTGGACGAGAGCCATAGTATTGTCTCCATAGCTATAATATAGAATATAGATATGAATGAATGAATGAATGAATGAATGAATGAATGAATGAATGAATGAATGAATGAATGAATGAATGAATGAATGAAAACTTTATTTAACAGATTGCAGAATGGGTACAATACAGTACGGCTCAATACATACAATTGTTAAGGGGATGCAGACCTGAGAAAGACGTTTGTCTTGTTTCCATCAGGGTCCCCCATTTTCAATTCATATAGACATTTATGACATACACAACATACTTGACATTTATGGCATAGGGACATATAGGTATTTAGTACTGATACATTTGTGACATAAACAGTATTCCAATATACAGTACTGTTACCCCTAGATCCTGACAGAGTATATACATATGATGGGGAGGGGACTGTACATTAGGAGGGGGTGGGTGGGTGGGAGAGAAATATACATACGGCGGAGAGGGAATATATACATGCGGTGGGGAGGAGACTGTCTATTAGGAGGTGGTGGGGGTTTTGGGCATTTACGGTGGCCAGTTTCGAATTGCAGCCTCCCGTAGGTGCTCTTTAAGAGCGGTTTTAAATGTGGGCAGGGATTCACATTCCTTTACAGCTTTGGGTAGGGCGTTCCACATTGTTGTGGCATAATTGCGAAACGTGTTTAGTCCCTTGTTTGAGCCGAATCTGGGTTTAACATGATTTGTTGAGCTTCCTCTGGTGTAGTGGTTGTGGTATTCACTGACCTTTGGGAAGTATTTTGACATGTACATGGGCACCCCGGTCGTATAGTGTATCTTGTAGACCAGGCCCATTGCAAGTTGCTGTACTCTGTCGTCTACTCTAAGCCATCCTAGGTTGTCAAAGTGGGCAGGGGTGAGGTGTGTTCTGGGGTTCAGGTCAAGTAGTAGTCTGACCAGTTTGTTTTGTGATGTTTGTAATTTTGTTTTAAGCGCCTTTGAGGTGCTTTGGTACCATGAGGTGCACGCATAGTCATAGTACCCTTGAATGAGTGCTCCTGCCAGAGTCTTCAGGGTATTCTTGTTTACCAGAGAGGAGATCCGGTACAAGAATCTAGTTCGTTGGTTGACTTTTTTTATTACATTGGATGCCATTTTGTCACAGGAAAGATTTGCCTCTAGGATGGAACCCAGGTAGGTAATTTCGTCTTTCCTTGTGACAATATTGTCACCCACTGTAACTGAGAAGCCGTCGGTCTTGCTGAGTTTGTTATTTGAACCGAAGAGAATGGACTCTGTTTTGCCCATGTGTAATGATAGTTTGTTATCAGCGAGCCATATGCAGATTTTGCCTAGTTCCGAGCTGAGGGTTTTTTCAATATAGCTCTGCAAACATCGTGACACACAGTGAAAATGCCTATTTTTAGTGTGGCCCACGGACTACAGGATGAGGATAATAGCTGGCGCTGAATTAGTTAATACTGTGTCTGTGTTGTTGGCATTGTGTCTTGTTGTTAATACTGTGTCTGTGTTGTTGACACTGTGATTGTGTTGCTTCTGAATGAGAACAGTCAGAGGAACCAACGCTGACCAACAGATACACAGAGAGAGAGAGAGAGAGAGAGAGAGAGAGAGAGAGAGAGAGAGAGAGAGAGAGAGAGAGAGAGAGAGAGAGAGAGAGAGAGAGAGAGAGAGAGAGAGAGAGAGAGAGAGAGAGAGAGAGAGTGAACAACGGAAAGAGAGTTGTAAGGAAAGAAGGCATGTGTGCGTGTCATATCAGAGAGAAAGAAAGAGAGAGATAGGGGGAAGACAGAGGGAGAAGGAGAGAGAGGATGGATAGAGAAAAAGGGAGAGGGAGAGAGAGGGGGGGGAGAGAGACAGAGGGAAAGAGCGAGGGAGGAGACAGAGAGAGAGGGTGGGAGAGGAGGGAGACAGAAGGAGAGGGAGAGAGACGGGGATAAAGGGGGGAGAAAAGGGGAGAAGGAGAGAGAGGGGAAAAGGGAGACAGAGGTCAGAGGGAGAGGAGGAGAGGAGGAGAGGAGGGAGACAGGGAGAGAGAGAGAGAGGGGGGATGTATAACTGATAGCTATAGCAACAGTGTGTTGCTGGGAGTTCATCTGGCTTCTTAACACAAAGCTCATGGGGAAACATCCTGTTTTGTGTCATTTTGTCTCATTACATTCACACTGCGGAGAGAAGGTGGGAGGTGCAGCAAAATTCAGCACAGACTCAATGTGTGTGTGTGTGTGTGTGTGTGTGTGTGTGTGTGTGTGTGTGTGTGTGTGTGTGTGTGTGTGTGTGTGTGTGTGTGTGTGTGTGTTGGACAAAGTGTGTGTGTGTGCATGTGCACACTTACATCTCCCTTGTGGACAGACACAGCTGCTACAACAGCAAGCGTTACTGTACACGTTGTATGTGTGCGTGTGCATGTGCATGTGTGTGTGTGTGTGTGTGCGTGTCACTGTGTTGCATTCAAGAAAAGGTAGTTTAAGGTCAACTAGAGAGGAATATACAGGACACAGTGTACACATGCTAGAGTATCTTTGGTGGACAAAAGCCCATTAGAGATAATTACAGCGAGGTAATAATGTAGGTGTAATATGAACCTGTGCCTAGAGAATAACAGCCAGACAAGTAAACAATGTCTCCCAGACATCCCCTCGAGACCATCGCCACACAAACAACCATCCCTCCTCTGAGACTTTGAATTAGGGCGGAGAGCGATAATGGCCAAAATATCATATCACAATAAATATTCTTTCTTAGTTTTGACGGTATAACCGTATTTGACGGTATTTCAGTTCCCAATACAAATTGATGACATGTTTTAATTTTGTTTTATGTTGTTATCTTGTGATTAATTTACATTTAGTCATTTAGCTGACACTTTTATCCAAAGCGACTTACAAGTTCTGTACGACAAGTCATCAGGAAGGGCACAACTCTATCAGCTGAGTAACAATGTTCATCAAAGTGTTGAGTGCTACATTGCAGGTTAGTATATTAGGACAAGTGCATGACAGTAAGGTTAGTTAGGGTTAGATAAAAAATAAAAAAAATAAAAATAAAAAATAAAATATTCATTTCAGATAATGGTTGAAGAAGTGCGTCTTTGGTCGACAGCGAAAGATTGGACGGGTTTCGGCTGTCCTAACTGTGGTGGGTAGTTCGTTCCACCATTGTGGGGCAAAGACTGAGAATAGGAGGCTTCTCCTTGATGACCCTCCCGGAGCTTAGATAGGAGTAGGTCTGAGACGGCCAGAAGATGCAGAGCGTAGGGGTCTTGAGGGTGTGTAGTTTTGACCGGAGGTAGGCGGGAGCGGTTCCCTTTGCCGCACGGTATGCCAGGTCGAGGGCCTTGAAGCGGATTCGTGCGGCAATGGGGAGCCAGTGCAGGTCCCTGAGAAGTGGGGTGACATGGGCCGACTTCGGTAGGTTTGAGATCAGGCGGGCCGCTGCGTTCTGAATGAGTTGAAGAGGCTTGGTGGCAGTGGCCGGAAGGCAACTGCAACTGTCATGGTGCTATTTCATTCAAAATGTATACTGTATATTTTTTTCTCCTCAATAAGATTTTTTTTTATTAACTTAAAAACATACAGTATGTGTCTTTTTTACAATATGTTTATATATCATGGACAACGGTATAGTAAACTTAATTTTTTTGCATGGATCTATGATGGTATACTGTACCTTCATATTCAGTAGACTCCCCCAGTCCTAGTTTGAATCATGAGCTTAGGTGTGTGTGTGTGTGTGTGTGGGGTTGATAACATATTCATCCTTGCAACATGAAATGAAGATTATGTCTCGACATTGTGCACCACTTTATTTCTTATTTCTTTTAGTGAGTATTGTGTCTGTCTCAGTATATATGGATGAGTCGGTCTCAGTCTATGTATATGTACTCAGTGTGTATGTATTCTCTGTGTATATGTATGTATGTATGTATGTATGTATGTATGTATGTATGTGTCTCTCTCAGTCTACTGTATGTCACTCTCTGTGTGTACAGTAATTGTGTGGATGTGTCTGTCTCAGTCTATGTCTCTCTCAAAAAGAAAATTTTCATTCATTCATTATGTCTCTCTCTGTGTTATGTAAGTGAGGCTATGTGCAGGTACTGTACGTCTATGTCTCTCTCTGTGTTATGTAAGTGAGGCTATGTGCAGGTACTGTACGTCGATGTCTCTCTCTGTGTTATGTAAGTGAGGCTATGTGCAGGTACTGTACGTCTATGTCTCTCTCTGTGTTATGTAAGTGAGGCTATGTGCAGGTACTGTACGTCTATGTCTCTCTCTGTGTTATGTAAGTGAGGCTATGTGCAGGTACTGTACGTCTATGTCTCTCTCTCTGTGTTATGTAAGTGAGGCTATGTGCAGGTACTGTACGTCGATGTCTCTCTCTGTGTTATGTAAGTGAGGCTATGTGCAGGTACTGTACGTCGATGTCTCTCTCTGTGTTATGTAAGTGAGGCTATTGCAGGTACTGTACGTCTATGTCTCTCTCTGTGTTATGTAAGTGAGGCTATGTGCAAGTACTGTACGTCGATGTCTCTCTCTGTGTTATGTAAGTGAGGCTATGTGCAGGTACTGTACGTCGATGTCTCTCTCTGTGTTATGTAAGTGAGGCTATTTGCAGGTACTGTACGTCTATGTCTCTCTCTGTGTTATGTAAGTGAGGCTATGTGCAAGTACTGTACGTCGATGTCTCTCTCTGTGTTATGTAAGTGAGGCTATTTGCAGGTACTGTACGTCGATGTCTCTCTCTGTGTTATGTAAGTGAGGCTATGTGCAGGTACTGTACGTCGATGTCTCTCCTCTGTGTTATGTAAGTGAGGCTATGTGCAGGTACTGTACGTCGATGTCTCTCTCTGTGTTATGTAAGTGAGGCTATGTGCAGGTACTGTACGTCTATGTCTCTCTCTGTGTTATGTAAGTGAGGCTATGTGCAGGTACTGTACGTCGATGTCTCTCTCTGTGTTATGTAAGTGAGGCTATGTGCAGGTACTGTACATTGTCTGATCGGTGCATCTGGGTAATTTGGGGCTTTTTTTTGCGGTTACGCCTACTTTTAGTGGAAAACACAAACACCATTCCTATAGATTGCTATTTGATCTATTTGGTATTTGGCCTGTATAAAAACTGTCGACAGGACGTGTACGTTATTTGAAACGTTTGTTTTGTCAGCGCATCAGATTATGTCAAGCGATTACTTTCCAACACTGGCGCCCATTGAGCGTTTGCGCTATTGTGAAAAGTTAGGTTTGATGGGTTTGCAGGCCTCGTCAGTCTCCCCGGTGGTATTTCCCCATTCAGCAGCAGGATATTTCCTCGTTTCCCTACCTGGACATTTACATTTCCTAAAATTAAGAGGTAATGACTATATCTCTAGGACTGGATAGTCTTCAATATGACTTATGCCTTGTTTGATTTGTCCTAAAGTTGTAGATTGTGAAGAAATCACTAATCGTTTATTTTGGGCAGGGACTGCCCTTGTGTGTATGTAATAAGGTGTGTGTGTGTGCAGGCGTGTGTGTGTGTGTGTGTGTATGTGCGTACGTGCGTGCGTGCGTGCGTGCGTGCGTGCGCGTGTGTGTGTGTGCGTGCGTGCGTGTGTGTGTGTGTGTGTAATCCCATTAACCGGTGACCAAGCCCCCAGAAAGAACCACCTCCACTATAAAGGCCCAGCAGGTTGGGGACAAAGCCGCGGCGGCTTCCAGATGTAGAAGCTCTGGTCTCCATTGACTGGTGCTAAGAGGCCCACTCACCACGACACAATGAGCCCGTGCTGCCGGCCCGCTGCAGCACACACAGGGCTGAGGCAGGACCAGAGGCCGGCCCGCTGCAGCACACACAGGGCTGAGGCAGGGGTTCTGCTCACATTCTTCACAGTTCATTCCCTGCAGAGAGATAGAATGGACCATCTTTGGGTCCAACACAGGAGAGCCTCCTCCGTCCGAACCCCCGCCGGAGAGAGAGCTGTGAGGAGTTGTGAAATATGATTAAATACACAGCTGCAGTTAAAAGTATATCAAATTGAGGTGTGGGGGCGGGTAGCGCAGCGGACTAAGCATCTGTCTACCACCACAAAGGCAGTGGGATCGAATCCAGCTGTGGTGCTTCCGGGTTGGCCGACCCGTCCATACTAACACAATTGGCAGTGTTAGCGGGTGGGAAACCCGGCGAGGGTGGGTCCTGGTCGTTGTAAACAGCGACTCCTACAGTTCGGTCGGGGCGCCTGCACAGCGAGGGAAGGATCTGGAGGGAGGTAGTGTGACCTTCCACACGTTACACTCCCCCAGTGAGAGTCCGCGCTGCCGGGTGAAACGAAGCGGTGGGCTGGGTACACGTGTGTCGGAGGAAGCATATTGTGATAGTCTCCGCCCTCCCGGACCGACGGTAGGGGGTAGAGTGCGCAACGACCAGGAAGGGGATTGGGATTTGGCATAACGACTAACATTGGGATGGGAGAAAAACGGAAAAAGAAGGGGGGAAAAGATCATCATAAAAAATAAAAAATAAAGTATATCAAATTGAATCATGCTTATAGCTCCACACACAGTGTTGTACCTTTTCTTGATGTTTGTCTATTTAGGGAGGATATTCCAAGTCTCCAATTTGTTATAGACCTTTTCTAACTTGGCAATATCAACATTCTAAATGGATGTATTTCCTGTTGCAGCGGTGCTAATATCAGAACAGCTGACAGGAAGTAAACGTGGACCCAAGCTGTTCCCTTAGCGACAGAATCCCATTGAACATGTCTCTATACGTTGTTGGGTCATTTGATCACACTAGCTCTGCACATGCACACTCCTCACAGAAGGGCTAAAACACTGTCACAACCTTCACATTAAACTCATTGCTTTCTTCTCCTTTGCTCTATCTGTAATGTTTCCAAGGATACTACACAGACAGGAGTGGAAAGTGAAAGTGAACTGATTTGAGAGAGAGATAGAGAGAGAGAGAGAGAGAGAGAGAGAGAGAGAGAGAGAGAGAGAGAGAGAGAGAGAGAGAGGAGAGAGAGAGAGAGAGAGAGAGAAGAGAGAGAGAGAGAGAGAGAGAGAGAGAGAAAGAGAGATCAATGGACTCCAAATTAAAACTATAAAGGAAGCTATATTCTTCTGAATTCTGTCCTTTGGTGAATCAGGGGGCAGGGAAGAGGAGAGGGGAGAGCGTTCATGACTGACTCTGTCCCTCTGCACACACACACACACACGCACGCACATGCACACGCACCACGCAACCGCACACCTTTTTCTTCTTCTCCCCTTCTTAGTGATGATTCATGGTTCAAAAAGAATGGGGGTCATTGGGGGTTGAAGTGTGTGTGTGTGTGTGTGGTCTGTCTGTCTGTCTTTTGCTTGGGTGGTGGGGTTCTGCTATATATATTTGTTAAGGTAACATATTCTCCTTCCTCCCAGGTACACAACACACACAGACTATCCACTCAAATCACAGTGTATATTTGCCTCTAAACAGAGTATGTTTGGGACACTGGATCCAAATACATTATGCCCCTTTTCTCCTATCCTCCATGTTTAAACAAGGTGCAGTTACCTCTCACGGCCACAGGATGCCACACTTCCATTAGTGTAGCTTTCAATGTCTCCTCTCACAGAGTTGAACATAACATTGTGATTTTAAACAGAACTGCAGCAGCGGGTGCTGCATTTTAACCTGTCCCTTCAGCTGTGCGTAGGAGGTTATTCTATTTTTCCAGTGATCAGACACATGTGCGATAGCCCTGTCCATGCACACACACAGAGACACATCTCGTAGGCTGCAGACACATGTCACCCACTTGAAGTACCGGCGTACACTCAGAAAGTACGACCAGCTGAGAGGAAAACCTTATCTAGTGCTCTCTGACTGCCGACTCCTTTATGAACCATGATTCAGCCTTTCAACACTCTTTCTCTGGTTTGATCTCATTTCTTCACCTCTTTCTTAACCTCTCTATGTGTCTTGATCTCATAGATCCACCTCTTTATTAATCTCTCTCTCTCTCTCTCTCTCTCTCTCTCTCTCTCTCTCTCTCTCTCTCTCTCTCTATGTCTCTCTCTCACACTCAGCTCAGTGTCAGTCACCTGTATGAAAGACAGCCATTCATTGATAAGACAGACAGTCATATAAACATACTTGTCTAAGTAAAAACATACCAGACCAGAGTGACCTGTGTGTGTGTGTATGTGTGTGGGTTAGAGAGAGAGAGAGAGAGAGAGAGAGAGAGAGAGAGAGAGAGAGAGAGAGAGAGAGAGAGAGAGAGAGAGAGAGAGAGAGAGAGAGGAGAGAGAGAGAGAGAGAGAGAGAGAGAGAGAGAGAGAGATAGAGAGAGAGAGAGAGAGAGAGAGAGAGAGAGAGAGAGAGAGAGAGAGAGAGAGAGAGAGAGAGAGAGAGAGAGAGAGAGAGATGAGTGTTCCTGGGTGAAGCCCCCAGTGGTCAAAGTCACATATATAGAGAGAGAGATAGATATAGAGAGATATATATAGATAGAGACAGAGAGAGAGATATATATATATATATAGAGAGAGAGAGAGAGAGAGAGAGAGAGAGAGGAGAGAGAGAGAGAGAGAAAACAGAGGAATTCCCTTAGGTCCCCTTGGCCCTTTCATCTGACACACAAACACACAAGCACAAGCACCTGAGAGACTGCCTTTCAAAACTGACCCCAGACACACACACACACACACAAACGTCCACTGAAATATGAGTGCACATATACACACACACATTCATGTACACACGCATTTGTGTGAGAGGTCTGGCTATTAATCGCGGCAGGCCCCAGGTCCACAGTGGGATCTGTGTTTAGCCATGTTTAGCCGTGTTTAGCGCTCCATTTGGGGCTAAATAAATCAAGGCGCTGTCTGCCAGAGGCCTCCATTAAGGACTGGAGGAGAGAGAGAGGCCCCCTGGCCTGACCTGTCAGTCAGTCCGCTCGCCTCCAGTGTTTCAACTGATAATTACAGGGAGCCTCCGTTCAACCTCCAGACCCCACGCTCCCACAGCCCCCCCTCCCCTCCTGCTCGCTAGGCTAGCTCAGTACGCTAACAAACCGCCCGATATGTTACCCCAAGAGGAAAACGAAGAGGGAAAATATTTAGAGGACACCACTCCCTCCCCCAATTGTCTTCAGTCCTTACTGTCTTTCTTCTTGTTTTATCTAATTGTTCGAGTGAAAAAGCCACTCCTCCGCGCTGTGGAATGCTAACGCTATAGCATTAGCACGCGACAGGCCTCTGGCTAACCTCTCCGTTGCCTGCCAGAGATTAATCAAAAGACCGGTTAAAGGGGAGAGCGTAAAGCACAGGGTCCAGGATGACTAATGGCTTTTTAAGTATCGAGAGGGAAGAGAAGGGGAGGAAACGGACACCTCTGGCCAAGCTAGCTCCCACAGACAGACAGACAGATGTTATAGCTAGCACACCGTCGTATCTGGGCTTCATGAATAAAATATAGGTTCTGTGGAGGGAGAATAAACAAAGGCAATATTATCCTCCCATGTATAAATGTATACCAGACGCCAAGTATTCTCACTGGACGCTTTTGTGTTCCCTCCTCCCTGTCAGAGCTATTGAAGATGGCGGTAGGCGACGTGTTTGGGCACCCACAGCTAATGAGGGGAAGCCCCCTCCATGCCAAAGATTGACGCGGAAAATTTACCAGCCGACATTCTTCTAGGCTTAAATTAAAAGAGGGGGGGGTGGCCATAGTTCACCCACATTCCTAATTGGCCACACATACCATTCCCATTGTTATGGTGACACATAACTTGAATGCCAGTGCAGAACTGTGTGGCTACATGTTAAGTAAGCAACCCCTGTTTCAAAATGTCTAAGGTTTGAGGTGTTTCTACAGTAGGTGGTTTCAGGAGGATTTTCTTTGGCCCGAGGGCTGCAGGTTGTAAACCCAAGACCGCGCCCGGGGAGATCATGGTAGTATACATTAATGCGCAACATCCCACTTTTGCCTCTACAGGTATTGTTGAGATGCCCTTTAGCAAGGCACCGAAAGCCGAACCACTCCGGTTGCCAAGGTTCAACTCTGGAGTGTTGGGTTGTGTGTTGCAGAGCGAGAGAGGAAGTGTGCTCAGTCAACCGTCCCCTGGGTGAGGAAGGATGAATAACCAAATCAATCAATAACAATAAAACTACATTTGACTTTTTGGCTATCTGTTCTCCACATATAAACAGTAAACACATATTGAAACCAAACCAAACTATATGTGTGCATCTTGCACCGATCAGAAAAACACACCCACCTCCACGAACGTGAGAGAAAAGCGCTGAATTGGCCATGATGGGGCCCCATCACACACAAAAAAATAACTCACACGGCGATATAACTCATAGCCAGAGAGACATGAATTATTAATTTGACGTGTTCATCACTCTTCCCAGTAGCCATCGATAGCTTTCCATTAATGGCGGGTGTGTATACATTACAGTGTGTATAGTGTGTCCGAAACTTCCCGCATGCCGAGCACTAGGATGGCGGGAAGCAAGAGCGGAGAGAAAGAGAGAGCGATAGAGAGAGGGGGTGATGGACGGGTGGGGTGGTGACACCACACAACACATTAGCCAGAGCTAGCATAGCCATGGCTAAGAGACGGGACAGGATTACTGCTGCCTCAGCGCTACCTCGTCCCAATGCCAAAGGGAAAGCGATACATGCGGTGTGCGTGATATGCTTATAGGAAAAGGAGCGACGGGCACTTAGCATGAGCTCATGTATTATGGTCTGATTGGTGCCGATCTAAGGTAGCAGGAGTGACTGGCACCAGATATCAGCGTTATTAAATCACAATTATTGATGAAGGTTACGGCGAGCCTGGCATTTTGCATTGTGACCTTATGACAAGTCAGTCTGCTTCGTAACACCAGGGCGACAGCGGCTCAGGAGGTAGAGTGGTCATCTGGTAATCAGAAGGTTCGCGGTTCGACTTCCGCTCTTCCCGGCAGCGTGTCAAAGTGTCCTTGACCAAGACACTTAACCCCTAACTGCTCCCGATGAGCATGTCGGCACCTTGCATGGTTGCCTCCGCCGTCGGTGTGTGAATGTGTGAGTGAATGGGAGGCATAAGTTGTAAAGCGCTTTGGATAAAAGCGCTATATAGATGCAGTAAATTTACCATTTAAAACACAAGCTATGATATTGGTGGCTAATAGGGGGTTCAGAAATAAGCCAGGCAAATGTGGAAATCAAGTCATATCCATCTGCCATCTCAACATTAGAGGTCTGCTTTCGGGGGGCTGATGCGGCCGAGCTCTCGAGACAAATAACGTAGGTACAGTACGTTGTATTTAGGATAATAATAGGATTCAGGTTAGAAAAATCTGAAAAGGAAAAGAAAGTCTGTATTTTCCAGGTACATGGCATTAGCTGTGAGGCAACAGTACTAACCACTGAACCCAGGACCTTCTTGCTGTGAGGCAACAGTCCTAACCACTGAACCCAGGACCTTCTAGCTGTGAGGCAACAGTACTAACCACTGAACCCAGGACCTTCTAGCTGTGAGGCAACAGTCCTAACCACTGAACCCAGGACCTTCTAGCTGTGAGGCAACAGTACTAACCACTGAACCCAGGACCTTCTTGCTGTGAGGCAACAGTCCTAACCACTGAACCCAGGACCTTCTAGCTGTGAGGCAACAGTACTAACCACTGAACCCAGGACCTTCTAGCTGTGAGGCAACAGTCCTAACCACTGAACCCAGGACCTTCTAGCTGTGAGGCAACAGTACTAACCACTGAACCCAGGACCTTCTAGCTGTGAGGCAACAGTCCTAACCACTGAACCCAGGACATTCTAGCTGTGAGGCAACAGTCCTAACCACTGAACCCAGGACCTTCTAGCTGTGAGGCAACAGTCCTAACCACTGAACCCAGGACCTTATTGCTGTGAGGCAACGGGCCTAACCACTGAACCCAGGGACCTTCTTGCTGTGAGGAAGCAGTGCTTAACCACTGAACCCAGGACCTTCTTGCTGTGAGGAAGCAGTGATTAACCACTGAACCCAGGACCTTCTTGCTGTGAGGAAGCAGTGATTAACCACTGAACCCAGGACATTCTTGCTGTGAGGAAGCAGTGCTTAACCACTGAACCCAGGACCTTCTTGCTGTGAGGAAGCAGTGCTTAACCACTGTGCAACAGTAACTTATACCTGAATAGTTCAGCACACTTTCCACATCTGCATTTGGCTTCCACCCCCTGTTGAAACCAGGCTTAACATGCCCCCACAGAGACCTTCAACCTGCCAATTTATCTCCTCTCCTAATCTTACCTCATCTGGTTTAGAGGCTACTGAAAGAGTCTTTCTTCAGGGAAATTCCCCATAGCAGTAAGTAAATGTAAGCCTAAACCGAATGGATGTATTACGACGAGATCCGAACAGATTCTGCTCACAGACCCAGAGCACACGGACGTGTTTAACACGGCTGATGAAGTCACGCTGTCACCTAATCCCTGAGCGGCGAACGAGAAGCTAATGAGCGGTGGAACCTCTGTAGAGTAAACAGCAAACGGCAAGGGACCATCACTTTGCAGTGGTGGACATGACAATACTAGATTTACATTTAGTCATTCAGCCAACGCTTTTATCCAAAGTTCTGTACAACAGGTCAGCAGGAGGTGTACAACTCTGGCAGCTAAGTAACAATGTTTGTCGACAGGGCCTTCGCTGCAGCTGCCCCCACCCTCTGGAACGCCCTTCCCAACCATATCAGTCATGCAGACACCCTCTCATCATTTAAAAAAGCCCTCAAAAGCTATATTTTTACCCTTGCTTTCAACCCATGAACTCCTTCCTCCCTCACCATTTTATATATATTTTTTATTTTCTCTACTAAAACTGTATTGCATTGTTTGTTTTGTAAAGTGTCTTTGAGCATTCGGAAAAGCGCTATATAAATCTGATTATTATTATTATTATTATTCATCAAATGGTGTTTAACTTGGGTGCTACAGTCTTGAGTGCATAGTAGTAAAGACATATTAGTATAGTAGGTATACTAGAGTAATTAGTAGCAAAGTGATAGTAAAAGACAGTATGAAGGTTAGTATTTATTTCTTATTTTAATTTCAGATATTCATTGAAGTGTGTTTATAGTCAACAGCGGAACATTGGGCGGGTTTCGGCTGTCATGACTGTGGTGGGAAGTTTGTTCCACACTACACATACAAACACACACATACAAACACACACATCCAGACAATAATGTCCCCACAGCTAGACAATGGCAGTTGTCACACACAGACACAACCAACACAGACGTGCGCGCACAGACACACAAACACAGGGAAACCACAGTGACACTAAACAGAGCTAAACAAAGGCTTTGAGGTTTGATGGAATTACATTGTTTTATATGCAGCATCAAAGATACACAGACCTTAACTATGCACACTCCAGGGGCGGCTACGTGGCGTAGTGGGCAAGGCGCTCGCCACGAAATCTGGAGATGCTGGGCTCGGCTGTTCGAGCCCAGCGCTCCACATTTGCTTTCAGTTTAGCTGGTCGTCCGTACTAATACACATTGGCCGTATTAGGGGGTGGGAAACTGATGGGTGGGGATCGGGCGTTGTGGACAGCGACTCCTACAGGTCGGTTGGTGCGCCTGCGCAGTGGAATCAGGAAGTGTCGGGGGCAGCGTGAGCCTCCCACGCGTTACTCCTCGCCACTGAGAGATCGAGCTGCGCAGGTGAAAAGATGCGACTGCTGTTACCTCAAGTACCGGAGGGGACTTGTGCTATGTATGACTTAGTCCACATTGCAGCCGGCTTGTGGGAGGCAAGAAACAGCGTTCGTGACAGGGGAGGGTTGAATTGGATGATACGAAATTGGGATGGGAGAAAAAATATAGAAAATGGGAGAAAAAGTGGATAAAAAAAAAACTATGCACACTTCAGCACACACATGCACGCACACAGAAATATGCTCAAATTAAATATGAGGTGCCCTATACAGACAAAATAGGTAGACTACAGTATGTGCATATTGAGAGTAGGCAGGTGTGTGTGTGTGTGTGTGTGTGTGTGTGTGTGTGTGTGTGTGTGTGTGTGTGTGTGTGTGTGTGTGTGTGTGTGTGTGTGTGTGTCTGACCTGGCGGTAGGTGCTCTGTATATGTGTGTGTGTGTCTGACCTGGCGGTAGGTGCTCTGTACGTGTGTGTGTGTGTGTGTGTGTGTGTGTGTGTGTGTGTGTGTTATAAGACAGACATATAAACATACTTGTCTAAGTAAAAACATACCAGACCAGAGTGACGTGTGTGTGTGTACGTGTGTGTGTGTGTGTGTGTGTGTGTGTGTGTGTGTGTGTGTGTGTGTGTGTGTGTGTGTGTGTGTGTGTGTGTGTGTGTGTGTGTCTGACCTGGCGGTAGGTGCTCTGTATATGTGTGTGTGTGTCTGACCTGGCGGTAGGTGCTCTGTACGTGTGTGTGTGTGTGTGTGTGTGTGTGTGTGTGTGTGTGTGTGTGTGTGTGTGTGTGTGTGTGTGTGTGTGTGTGTGTGTGTGTGTGTGTGTGTGTGTGTGTGTGTGTGTGTGTGTGTGTGTTTGTGTATGTGTGTGTGTGTGTGTGTGTTGGAACTCTCTCCCAGCTGAGATCCACTCTACCACATCCTTGGACTATTTTAAGTCATGAAAACCCACCTGTTAACACATTGACGGCCACAGGGATTAGACAGGCCCACTCTATAAGGCCAGTTTATCATAACATGGTTTAACTATGCGTGAGGGTGTTTGTAGAGCTAAATCTATACTTTATATTATTGCTATCTGTCCATTGTCATTGTCAATTGACACTATAAACCGTCCCTTCAATATGCCTTAAATAAATAATTTTTTCAGCAATACGTTCCCATTTTATAGCGTCTTGAATATGAACGTTATAGCAGAATGTTCTGGGGTATTTCCTGGAACGCGAGATATAGGGTGCTAAGCTAATAACGTTAAAATCGAATGGCGTTTCGGCTATAGACAAGCTAGAGTTAAAACTCAAAATGCATATCGTCGGTAACATGGTCCACCATGAATGCATGAAAGGGGGGGGGGGGGGGGCGGGGGACGTCGTTTCTGATTATTGATTACCAATAACGCCATTACCAATTGCGCCACCCCCTATCTCCCTGTCTCCGGCTGTCCCTGAGCAACGACCGGAGTGTTGAATGTCCCGTGACTAAGACGGGGAGGACGTGACCCTCTTTGCGCCGCCCCTGTGCCTCAAATAGATCCGCTATCAACTCTATCTTTAATCTTTCAAAATGTTCAGTTGCTATCGCTATTTGCTCTATCTTTAATTTTTCAAAATGTACAGTTGCTATTGCATGCACTCATCTGTGTTTCACTACACACATGAGTGCATGCTTACCAACTGTCCGTCTGCAACACT
Source organism: Notolepis coatsorum (assembly GCF_963971535.1). Classification (NCBI taxonomy): domain Eukaryota; kingdom Metazoa; phylum Chordata; class Actinopteri; order Aulopiformes; family Paralepididae; genus Notolepis; species Notolepis coatsorum. The sequence goes on from NC_140183.1 coordinate 26,722,230, forward strand.
ACTATCACCAACATCTAAGAAGGGAGATCCCCCCTTGAATGGCCCTTCTAAGGTTTCTCTCCTCCACACCGCCTGTGGAGCTTTTTTCCCTATTGTTAGGTTTTAGTGAGTTTTTCCTTACCTTCGCGTGGGGTATGTCTGGGAGTGCTTGCATTCTTTCATTTATTTGCATTCATCTAAAAAAAATGTGGACCCTATTGTGTTCTTGTTCTGTTCTTGACTTATTGTTATGTTGTCTTCTTGACTTGTTTAAAGAAGACCTGTACGGCCCATGGGGACATTAACGTGTGTTGTCGGGCCCTATAAATAAATTTGATTTGATTAGCCTCAGTAGCCTAATTCGCTGACCGGGTGGATGGCTATCAAAGCAAGGCCCGACCAGGCTGAAATTTACGTCAAATCGCTCTTACCTGTGGCCGGTTGGACTGCAAAAATTATTTCCCAGTTATCGATCGCCATCTGGTAGATCCATATGTCCATTGGCTGATGCTATATTCCTTTACTGCATACTGAATTCAGCGTCCCAAAAACTATTCCAGGCGATCGGCTACACGCATAGCTTTAGGCTAACAGAAAAGTCCATTCATGATAAAAAAAAAAAAACACCGGTCTGTAACAGGGAACACTGCATTACAGAGACAGCGCCCCTACGAGGATCTGGCCGGTAATGCACTTTTCCGAATTCCAAGAGTAGGGTAAATCTGCAGTGCCACTCGGTGACATTGAGTAGGATATTACAATGGAATAAAAGCCAAAACAACCTTACCACGTATATATACGTGGTTGGCCCTCAAGCGTTGGATCCGAAACACGTATATATACGTGATTGGCCCCGAATGTGTTCAGGAAAGCCTATGGCCTCTAGTCGTCTCCCTGTTCATCTTTGTTATTATTATTTATTTAGTTTCTGTTTTATTTGTCTTTTTGTTACTTTGTGACTTGAGTTTCACAAAAGGCACTAACTTTATATAAATCCAAGTTGTTTTTATTAAATGCTGGAGATTGGCCAAGTGACCTTTACAGTGTTGGCAGGTATGGAATTAGTGTGTGTATGTGTGTGTGCATGCACAACTATAAAATAGCATGATTCATGTAACATACTGTACATTAAGTGTGCATAGTTCAATGTGACTACACTGTAAAATATCATAAATTGTCTCAAGTCATCTTTTTTGCATTGGATTGCATTGCATTGGCTAAATAGAAAAGTTGACATGCCTCATATTTGAGTTGATTCTGTGCGGGCTGCGGGTGTCTGAGCCACTCAGATAAGATGGACTCTTTAAGTTATTCGTAACGAACTGGACATCATGAAGAGATAAGGACACTGAAGGTGTACAGATGTGAGACGTGGAAAATAAGATCAAAGGTAGAGAACAGAAATACTAGGACAATGCTAGATTACTAGATTATTGGATCACTAACGAGGACATATGAAGAAGATAGGCAGTGAATGCTGAACTAATGACAACAATTTTCAAAAGACGAATGAGTTTAGTAGGGCACCTCATTCGTGCAGATGGACTAGAAAACCTAATCATAACAGGATACATAGAAACACAGGAAGACGGAGATATAAGCTAATGGATCATTTCAAAAGATGAAATTACACTTCACATGAGATCGACAACTGTGGAGAAGTTTGTTTTTATGAAATTGTCAAATAAAATCAATCAGTCAAGAAGGGAGCGGGAGCCAGGGCTGACCTTTGAACTCACATAACCCTCAAAATGATTTATTTATGTATTTTTCAAATTTCACAAAGAGAATGAAAATAAATAAAATGTATGAAAAATACATAGAAATGTATGAAATATTAATGTAATTTCCCCTATACAAGTATGGACATGCCTGTGTCTCTGCATTTATTGCACATGCATATACTGTATATAAATAAATATATATATCTGTGTGTGTGTGTCCTGTGGTCTAGGTCACATGTGCGCATCTAGTTTTTAATAATGAGTAGAAGGGCTATATTTGTAGCTGTCCTCAATAATAATATTGGTAGTGGCAGTAGGTCTCGGGCCACTATGCTTATGACTGTTCCTAGAGTTCGGACTGAAATTAGGAAAGAAGGCCTTTACGTTTTCTACATGGAATAGTTTGCTAAATTAACTTAAACAGGATCCAGGATCTAGTCACTCTTAATGAATTTAAAAGGCATAAGGCTGTCAAAGTTAACGCGGTATTAACACGTTATCGCCCGATTCTATTAACGCCACTATTTCTTTTTAACTCACGATTACATTTTAAGATTTTTTTTATTTATTTTTTTACTAGACTTCACTCAGGTGTATTATTGATGCTCTCATTGATACTATGTTTGTTTCTGAAGAAAATGCGAGAAAATGCGATTAATTTGCTATTAATCGTGAGTTAACTATGGACAATCATGCGATTAATCGAGTTAAATATTTTTATCGATTGGCAGCACTAAAAAGGCATGGTGAAAGCTATAGAAATGGACTCTATTGTTTGTATGAATGAATGAAATTAAATGTCCGACGACCCATCCCTTACGGGATTATAAAACACCAAAAACAATAATTGAATATAACATTCACTTCCCACGGTTTATAAGCTACACCATGCACACCATCAGAGGCCAAAAATAATATGTTCTTTTCGTACGTTTATCCCAAGCTTTCTCTAAATATTCTGCAAGTGCAAATACCCTGTGATCAAAAATCCATTTTAGTCTTTCTGCATCACTCAACCACATTAACTCAAGGTTTTTACACCTGTCAAATGACTTTTGACGCAACTCATAATATAATGGACAAAAAAACATAAAATGAACTCATTCTCAATATCAATATTACAGTAAATACAGATCCGCTCCTCTTCTGGGACCCCCCGGTAACTCCCGGTTTCTGTGACCCCCCGGTAACTCCCGGTTTCTGTGACCCCCCGGTAACTCCAGGGTTTCGAGGTGCAGGGGGAAATCCCAGAGCGGAGCTGGGCACATAAGGACCTTTGTCTTTTAGATAATGGAGCACACACATATTTTTCATTTCAATAACAACTTTTTATCGTACTAAATGTTCTTAATTTTGGTTTATGTAGTATTTCCTGTGACCATTTAATCTGATGTATGATAGACAAGGCTTATTTAACCAAGGAGATGTTTACAGTGTTTACATTCTAGAAAAGGTCAGATGCTTCAATTTAGCTGAGAGTGTCTTCTATCTCACTTGCCCATGCACCTTTTACAGTTGCATCCCAGTTGAATATTTTCCTAGCAACTCGACTCTCTGGCATTTTTATCAATCTGTTCCATAAAGCTAACTGCCTTTCCATCTTATTCCATGTGTGTGTGTGTGTGTGTGTGTGTGTGTGTGTGTGTGTGTGTGTGTGTGTGTGTGTGTGTGTGTGTGTGTGTGTGTGTGTGTGTGTGTGTGTGTGTGTGTGTGTGTGTGTGTGTGTGTCAGTGTGTCAGTGTGTGAGGTAAGGACCATTCGAGACATTTCCTCTAAAATCAACACTCCCATCAATGGAGAGAGATGAGGAAAGAGATGGATAGAGGTAGAGCGAAGGAGAGAGGGGTTGATAGAGAAATAGGGAGATAAGGAGAGAGGGATTGATAGAGAGTGAGAGAGAGACGGATATAGCTGGATATAGGGAGATAGAAAGAGAAGGAGATATATGGATAGAAAAAGAGAGAGAAGGAGAGAGGGATGTATATAGAAGGAGAGAGGGATGGATAGATAAGGAGAAAGTGATGGATATAAAAGGAGATATGGATGTATAAAGAAGGAGAAAGGGATGGATAGAGAGAGAGAAAGAGAGAGATAATGAGAGATGGATGGATAGAAAAAGAGTGAATGAGAGGGGTGGATAGAGAAGGAGAAAGGGGTAGATAGGGAAGGATAGAGGGATGGATAGAGAGAGAGAAAGAGAGAGGTATTGATAGAGATGATGAGAGAAGGATGGATAGAGAAGGAGAGGGGGGTGGATATAGAAGGAGAGAGAGAAGGATAGAGGGATGGATAGAGGAGAGTGGGGTGGATAGAGAAGGAGAGATGGATGGATAGAGAAGGAGAGTGGAATGGATAGAGAAGGAGAGAGGAATGGATAGAGAAGGAGAGATGGATGGATATAGAAGGAGAGAGCAATGGATAGAGAATGAGAGAGGGATGGATAAAGAAGGAGAGAGGGATGGCTATAGACGGAGAGTGGGTTGGATATAGAAGGAGAGAGCAATGGATAGAGAATGAGAGAGGGATGGATAGAGAATGAGAGAGGGATTGATAGAGAATGAGAGAGGGATTGATAGAGAATGAGAGAGGAATGGATAGAGAATGAGAGAGGGACGGATATAGAATGAGAGAGGGATGGATGGAGAGATAAAAGGAAAGCAAAGTGTTCAAAATGACACAAACATGCTGCAAATGAGAGTTTCCCAGTTTCCCAGATCAGTGTGTGTGTCTGACCTGGCGGTAGGTGCTCTGTATGTGTGTGTGTGTGTGTGTGTGTGTGTGTGTGTGTGTGTGTGTGTGTGTGTGTGTGTGTGTGTGTGTGTGTGTGAGACCTGGCGGTAGGTGCTCTGTATGTGTGTGTGTGTGTGTGTGTGTGTGTGTGTGTGTGTGTGTGTGTGTGTGTGTGTGTGTGTGTGTGTGTGTGTGTGTGTGTGTGTCTGACCTGGCGGTAGGTGCTCTGTATGTGTGCGTGCGTGTGTGTGCGTGTGTGTGTGTGTGTGTGTGTGTGTGTAGCAAGCTGCATGACGGGATGCAAGCCAGAGTCCAGACGGGTGAACTCCAGTCAGAATCTTATAAGGTTAATGTTGGGGTGAAGCAGGGCTGTGTCTTGGCTCCGGTGCTCTTTAATCTCCTCCTCTCTGCCGTCACCTGCCTCTTCCGCCGAGCCCTGGGACATGAAGACGGTGTCCATGTGGAATACCGCCTTGATGGTAGTCTCTTCAACATCCGCCGGCTCCAGGCACACACAAAGACAAAATCCTGCCAAGTATGTGAGCTACAGTACGCTGATGACTGTGCCATCTTAGCTCACAGTCCAGAGTCTATGCAGCATGCTCTCGACACCATATCCAGTCTGTACCAATCCTTCGGTCTCCAGGTCAACATACAAAAAACCGAAGTCATGTCCCAACTCACTTCCCGAACCTCTACACCTCCCAGTTTTCATATAAACGGTGTTCCACTTAAAACAGTGGATCATTTCACCTACCTCGGCTCCACTCTGTCCTCATGCTGCTCCCTTGACGCGGAGATACACACACGTATTAATAAAGCGGCATCATCCTTTGGACGCCTACGCAGCAGGGTTTTTGAAAACCAAAACCTGAAGATCAGCACCAAGGTTGCCGTTTACAACGCAGTATGTCTTTCCACTCTGCTCTATGGAGCAGAATCCTGGACCCCATACCGCCGGCACATCACCAACCTGGATGCCTTCCACATCTGTTGCCTCCAAAGGATCCTCGGCCTGACCTGGGAAGATCGAGTCCCCCACACAGACATCCTCAACAACACCAACTCAATCTGTATGGCCGCAGCTGTGGCCAAAAAACATCTTCGTTGGATAGGGCACACCATACGTATGCCTGACCACCGCCTGCCCCGCCAATCCTCTATGGCCAACTGAGAGGAGCAAAGCGGGCTGCTGGAGGCCAAAAGAGACGCTTTAAGGACTACACCAGGGACCTCCCAAAGTGTGCAAACATCACGCAGCTTGAAACTCTGGCACTCGACAGATCAGCCTGGCAAGTCACTTGTGCCACTGCAGTTTCCCAAATACACCAAACAAACCAAGACCGAAGATCTGAGAGGCGCACGCAACGACACCAGCGGGCGGCTGGCATCCCCCAGGTATCTGGCTTCCCTTGCGCCATCTGTGGACGGGTGTGCGGCTCAAGGATCGGACTCAACGCCCACGAGAAGTGGCACCAGCGGCAGCGTCGCTAACCCCCCTCCCCCTCTCCCCATCCCTGGAGCAAGTGTCATCATCGAACACGATGGACAGCTAAGAGAGTGTGTGTGTGTGTGTGTGTGACCTGGCGGTAGGTGCTCTGTATGTGTGTGTGTGTGTCTGACCTGGCGGTAGGTGCTCTGTATGTGTGTGTGTGTGTGTGTGTGTGTGTGTGTGTGTGTGTGTGTGTGTGTGTGTGTGTGTGTGTGACCTGGCGGTAGGTGCTCTGTATGTGTGTGTGTGTGTGTGTGACCTGGCGGTAGGTGCTCTGTATGTGTGTGTGTGTGTGTGTGTGTGTGACCTGGCGGTAGGTGCTCTGTATGTGTGTATGTGTGTGTGTGTGTGTGTGACCTGGCGGTAGGTGCTCTGTATGTGTGTGTGTGTGTGTGTGACCTGGCGGTAGGTGCTCTGTATGTGTGTGTGTGTGTGTGTGTCTGACCTGGCGGTAGGTGCTCTGTATGTGTGTGTGTGTGTGTGTGTGTGTGTGTGTGTGTGTGTGTGTGTGTGTGTGTGTGTGTGTCTGACCTGGCGGTAGGTGCTCTCCATCAGTGAGTCCAGGTTCTGTAGGGGGGCGGGGGTCTTGTCTTTGAAGCGTGTCAGCAGCCGGCGCTGGATGGCCCGGAACTGGACGGCCCGCTCCGACAACAGGTCCTGGTACCTCTGTGCACTCACACGCAGCTAGAACACACACACACACACACACACACACACACACACACACACACACACACACACACACACACACACACACACACACACACACACACACACACACACACACACACACACCACACACACACACCACACACACACACACACACACACACACACACACACACACACACACACACATATATATTAATTCAGGGCTCCTGTATAAAAACATCCACTATATCAGGCTTAAAGGTTGGGCCCCAAGTTGACGGCCCTGCTATGAAAAAACGCTTAAACTGAAAACACTAAAACATTTCCCCATTATTTCAACAGCAGTTACCAACAGCTTTTCTTTTGCACAGAAACATCTGTGAAACCAACACAGCCTGTGAAACACATTGTTGCACTCGATTACAGCGTAAACCAACATACAGAGCAATCGTGACATGTGTGTATATACTGTATAGAGATATATACTGTATGTGTGTGTGTGTCTTGTCAACGTCAAAGTTGATATAGGAAAACTCTCATTGATGAGTAGAAAAATGAGGAGCTCTAGAATTGTTATTTTATATATTTTACTTAAATTTTTTTATTTCGTTGTAAATTTGTTTCTTTAGTTTATAATTTGTATTGTGTTTTTATATGGTTTATTGTTCGAGATAAAATAAACTCAACTCAACTCAAAGTAACCGACAATGCTCTCCAAAGCACCATACAACTCCAGATTTACTGGAGAGTGTGTGTGTGTGTTTGAATTGTTGAATTGATCTCTCCACTCTACCTCAAAGTGGTGGTCTACAATCTGGAAGTAGTCTGGCAGAGGGACTGGCCCGGCGAAGCTGTTCCTGAAGTCTCTCACTCCCAGCTTGGCGAAGTGTGTGTCAAAGCGCTCCACCAGCTCCTTCACCACCAGCCACATGTCCTCGAACCTCTCGCTGTGGAGACGGTAGCGCTCTGTGGGAGGGAGGGAGGGAGGGAGGGAGGGAAGGAGACGTGGACCTTTACAAAGCCGGACCACGAAAGTGTAGGTAAAGTGTGATATCGAGGGATGTGGGTTTGTTATTCACAAAGCTTCCAAAATCGAACCTGGCGTCAAAGTCTTTATTTATCACAGACACATTGTACGAGTACACTATTTCTTCAGCTCTTAAATCCAAATGAGGGTTTAATTCAGATCCAGACCTTCTAGCAATACTATGGTATAAAACTCTATGTAAAACTCTAACATGTTATGGCCTTGTAAAGTCACAGCCCCATTCACAGTCTATGAAGCAGCCCCGGACTTTACGTCCCAGTTACATCACTGATTAGAGGGTTCTCTCTCTGGTTTCTAGTTTTATGCGAGTGTATGTTCACTAATACTGACTAAACTGTCCTGGGACACAGAAAGAACATAATGGAAGAACAGTGGTATTCCCCTTTAAGGAGGGCTTTCATTAGCATTATTGAATATAACAGGTGCATGGAGGAGGACTCACGGGACGTCCTGGAGGACAACACTGTAACTCTGGCTCCTGAGAGAAGCTGGAAGGCGAGCGTGTTACCTTCTTTATCCTCTGACTGCTCTGAAAACTCTACCAGAGAGAGAGAGAGAGAGAGAGAGAGAGAGAGAGAGAGAGAGAGAGAGAGAGAGAGAGAGAGAGAGAGAGAGAGAGAGAGAGAGACAGAGAGAGAGATATATGGAGAGGGAGAGAGAGAAGGAGAGGGAGAGAGAGAGATAGGGAGAGAGAGAGATAGGGAGAGAGAGACAGAGAGAGAGAGATATGGAGAGGGAGAGAGAGAAGGAGAGGGAGAGATAGGGAGGGAGGGAGAGAGAGAGTGAAAGAGAGGCAGATAGAGAGGGAGGGAGATGTATATAGAGATAGAGAGATGGGAGAGAAAGAGAAAGGGAGGGAGATATATACAGTATATATATAGAGAGGGAGGGAGAGAGAGAGATATATAGAGAAAGAGAGGGATATAGAGTGGGAGGGAGAGAGAGGGGGGGGAGAGAAAGAGAAATGGAGGGAGATATATAGAGGGAGGGAGAGAGAAAGGGAGGGGGATAGAGAGAGAGGGAGGGAGAGAGAGCGAGCAATAGATAAATCATGTTTTGAAATACACAGAAGTAATTAGTCATCAGTTCGTCAAAATGCACTCGTAGCAATCTAGAAAATGAAATGGTCAGCAAAGTGAACAAGGTCAATTGGTTACTTAAGTAACCAGCACTTGAGTAAACGTACTTAGTCATCCCTGTAGAGAGAGGGGATAAACACACTACCACCATTCTAGTTCCCATGGTCCATATTGCAGTAGGATGATAGATGCTGCAGATGTTATCTCTCTCACACACAAGAGAGGGGTGGGATGGGAGACAGAGATAGGGACGCTTATCATGATGTAGGACGCCAACTGAGGTGACACACACACACACACACGGTCCATTGATGGAACACAGACGTGTATATTGTTATGTACGAGCTGATCACACAAAATAACATACAGTACTCCATAAATTAACATAACAATGTGATCTAGCAAACACTGGTTTAACTATCTTACTAATTCACTATTTATGTCTCTCACTCTCACACACACACACACACACACACACACACACACACACACACACACACACACACACACACACACACACACACACACACACACACACACACACACACACACACACACACACACACACACACACACACACACACACACACACACACACACACACACACACACAACACACACACACACACACAGCCTGTCTCATATCGTGGTGTAGGGGTACAGTGTGTGGAGACGCCAGGCCAAGTGGCTGATAGTGGCTGATGTGTGATAACTGGGACAATGACTGAGATTCCCAGGGTTGAGACAGGTGAGTGCTCGCACACGCATACAAGCATAGATACTCATTCCCACGCCCATCTGCCTGCCCGCCTGTCTCTCTATCTAGCTATCTTACCTGGAAAGACAGTGTTGAGGTTGACTGGAGGTTTGTTTGTGTCCACAGTGACTTTGTACTTGGCGGTCTTGGCCGGAGAGGCGGGCAGGCAGACCAGACGCAGCGGCAGAGAGAAGTTACACTGGGACACCCTGGGAACACCTGGGGGGGGAGAGAGAGAGAGAGAGAGAGAGAGAGAGAGAGAGAGAGAGAGAGAGAGAGAGAGAGAGAGAGAGAGAGAGAGAGAGAGAGAGAGAGAGAGACAGACATAGAGAGAGAGACCATTTGCCAGGCTATTCCCTTTTTAGTATCTTCCAATGACTAAAAGGAAACAAAATCAGATTTCTTTCCAAACAATCCTTCTCAGGATGAAGCAATAAGACAACACAACTGCAGGAAGCCAACAGTACGACTACGATGGCTACATCTGTATGTGTGTGCCCGCGTATGTGTATACTACTTGTTTGTGTGTTGTGAGACATTCTGTTGTGTTGAAGGAAAATATATGTATTTATGTACAGTATGTACTGTGTATAAATGGTAAATGGTGCATTTATATAGCAGCTTTTATCCAAAGCACTTTACAATTTGTTCCTCACATTCACCCATTCACTCACACAATCACACACCCGACGGCGGAGGCAACCATTCAAGGTGCCAACCTGCTCATTGGGAGCAGTTAGGGGTTAAGTGTCTTGCTCAAGGACCCGGGAGGAGTGGGAATCGAACCAGGAACCTCCAAATTACCTGACAACTGCTCTACATCCCATGTCACTGTCGCCCTGTGTATGCATGTAAGTATGTATGTATGTATGTATGTATGTATGTATGTATGTATGTATGTATGTATGTATGTATGTATGTATGTATGTATGTATGTATGTATGTATGTACAATGTAAAGAGAATGAGATAAGTGGTTGTATGTGTGTACATTTGATTACAGTCTGGAAGAGGAATTTCTTACAAGGTTTTAAAGTACCAACTGCTCCAGGATACTATTACACAGCTCGACTACAAATGTAAATTGCTGGTGTTTATATATGGAAGCCTAGGTAATGTCCACAGAAGAGTTGGGCTGCAGATGACAGGAATGTCCAACCAAAAGCTAAGTTCTGTAAAGTTCTGTTCTATATGTGTGATAATTGGCAGTCGCCACATTTGGAGGAGACACTGCTTCCTGTGTCCATAGACTCGGACCGGATGCACATGTTGTTTTGAGATTCCAAAGGTTTGTGCATCTATATTGTTTGTGTTCGAGGATCTTTGTCTAAGTGCGAATACAAATAAGGATATTAAAATGTGTGTGTGTGTGCGTGTTTAGCGAGAGCATTACAGTCACAACCCGACGTAACGCCTTCCCACATGTGATGCTGGTGTCCTGTTAGTCTGAGGTTTAGAGTTAACATTTAAACTCACGGTCTAAAGCAGGTATTCTCCACACACAGGGATTCTATGGTACGCACCATGTTTAGTGACCTTGGGCCGCTGAACGGTCCTCCAGTGCAAACTCTTGTTCTCCTTTAATGGGAGATGCCATTAAAGGCTTGGTTTGCAAATACCGCCATCAACTATTGCAACACGAAAGGCTCAGATTGCATTGCAAGTCCAGTAAACCAATGTGACGTACATTGGTGTAACATGCGCGCCCCCTACTGGTTGAGAGTCATTATTGTGCGTGCGACCCGGTGACAAGTCTGATTGCTGCCTGTCCCACAGCTGAAAGGGCTGCACCCTATTTTAATGAAACTGTAACCACACAACACAAACACACAAGGTGTGAGAATCTCAGTTGGGTAAATTTATATAGACTGAAATCAACCTTACATCTCCCAGGCGACAGTACGTCATGTCATTTAATTGTACTTACTCAGAATAATTCTATAGTACCTAAATATGACCCAATTATGAACTCACCCCAAAGTTGTTTAAATGGCCCAACTCAATGGCCAAACTTCTCAAGTTTTAACAAAAAGTCTATTTACTGGGTGCTTCCATGATGAATCGAATTTCAACTTCGGAGTGAAAATAAATAAAAATGTATGGGATCAAGATGTCAGCCCCCAGAAAATAAACTCTTTCGACACACCATTTACCTTTA
>NC_140183.1:26734046-26739046 GCF_963971535.1 Notolepis coatsorum
GGCCCGGAGAGGCGGGCAGGCAGACCAGACGCAGCGGCAGAGAGAAGTTACACTGGACACCCTGGAACACCTGGGGGGGGAGAGAGAGAGAGAGAGAGAGAGAGAGAGAGAGAGAGAGGAGATGAGAGAGAGAGAGAGAGAGAGAGAGAAGAGAGATGAGAGAGAGGAGAGAGAGAGAGAGAGAGGGGAGGAGAGAGAGAGAGAGAGAGAGACAGACATAGAGAGAGAGACCATTTGCCAGGCTTTCCCTTTTTAGTATCTTCCAATGGCTAAAAAGGAAACCAAATCAGATTTCTTTCCAAACAATCCTTCTCAGGGATGAAGCAATAAGACAACACAACTGCAGGAAGCCAACAGTACGACTACGATGGCTACAATCTGTATGTGTGTGCCCGCGTATGTGTATACTACTTGTTTGTGTGTTGTGAGACATTCTGTTGTGTTGAAGAAAATATATGTATTTATGTACAGTATGTACATGTACTGTGTATAAATGGTAATGGTGCATTTATATAGCAGCTTTTATATCCAAAGCACTTTACAATTTGTTCCTCACATTCACCCATTCACTCACACAATCACACACCGACGGCGGAGGCAACCATTCAAGGTGCCAACCTGCTCATTGGGAGCAGTTAGGGGTTAAGTGTCTTGCTCAAGGACCCGGAGGAGTGGGCACTGGAATCGAACCAGGAACTCCAAATTACCTGACAACTGCTCTACATCCCATGTCACTGTCGCCCTGTGTATGCATGTAAGTATGTAAGTATGTAAGTATGTATGTATGTATGTATGTATGTATGTATGTATGTATGTATGTATGTATGTATGTATGTATGTATGTATGTATGTATGTATGTATGTATGTATGTATGTACAATGTAAAGAGAATGAGATAAGTGGTTGTATGTGTGTACATTTGATTACAGTCTGGAAGAGGAATTTCTTACCAAGGTTTTAAAGTACCAACTGCTCCAGGATACTATTACACAGCTCGACTACAAATGTAAATTGCTGGTGTTTATATATCGAAGCCTAGGTAATGTCCACAGAAGAGTTGGGGCTGCGATGACAGGAATGTCCAACCAAAAGCTAAGTTCTGTAAAGTTCTGTTCTGTATGTGTGATAATTGGCAGTGGGCCACATTTGGAGGAGACACTGCTTCCTGTGTCCATAGACTCGGACCGGATGCACATGTTGTTTTGAGATTCCAAAGGTTTGTGCATCTATTATTGTTTGTGTTCGAGGATCTTTGTCTAAGTGCAAATACAAATAAGGATATTAAAATGTGTGTGTGTGTGTGTGCGTGTTTAGCGAGAGCATTACGGTCACAACCAGACGTAACGCCTTCCCACATGTGATGCCTGGTGTCCTGTTAGTCTGAGGTTTAGAGTTAACATTTAAACTCACGGTCTAAAGCAGGTATTCTCCCACACACAGGGATTCTATGGTACGCACCATGTTTAGTGACCTTGGGCCGCTGAACGGTCCTCCAGTGCAAACTCTTGTTCTCCTTTAATGGGAGATGCCATTAAAGGCTTGGTTTGCAAATACCGCCATCACTATGCAACACGAAAGGCTCAGATTGCATTGCAAGTCCAGTAAACCAATGTGACGTACATTGGTGTAACATGCGCGCCCCCTACTGGTTGAGAGTCATTATTGTGCGTGCGATCCGGTGACAAGTCTGATTGCTGCCTGTCCCACAGCTGAAAGGGCTGCACCCTATTTTAATGAAACTGTAACCACACAACAAACACACAAGGTGTGAGAATCTCAGTTGGGTAAATTTATATAGACTGAAATCAACCTTACATCTCCCAGGCGACAGTACGTCATGTCATTTAATTGTACTTACTCAGACTAATTCTATAGTACCTAAATATGACCTAAGTATGACTCACCCAAAGTTGTTTAAATGGCCCAACTCAATGGCCAAACTTCTCAAGTTTTAACAAAAAGTCTATTTACTGGGTGCTTCCATGATGAATCGAATTTCAACTTCAACTTGAAAATAAAATAAAATGTATGGGATCAAGATGTCAGCCCCCAGAAAATAAACTCTTTCGACACACCATTTACCTTTATCGGTTACCCTGTATTTATCCTGCCATGACGTGTCCAAATAGCCACTGTGAAAAGGGCCTATTTGGCAGAGGACAACCTCATAGACAGGTGGATAGAATGAAGAAACAATTCCCCATATTACAGAGGAGCGTTTGGGAGGCCCCTGAGAGACCCCTGCAGGGCCCTGGACCCCACCCGAGAACCACTTCTCTCAAACGCCTTGAGGTTACCAATCTCCCTGTTGCTCCTTCCTCCAAACATCCCTAAGAACACACTCCACTTCCCTCAGTAAGTGGTGTCCGCCTCCAGCTAGCTCCCTCACGGCAAATTAGATCGCATCGAAGATCTTCCTCCTTCCTCCTCGCTCTCTAGAACACTCCGGCCCATTATGTTTATTAATAGGGCAAACAGTACAGAATATTCTAATTGAATGCGTATTGGGTCACTTTTTTCTTTGTGAGTTATTTCTGCTACAGGCGAGACTCAACATCAACAATTTCTCCTCGGGTTTGGCTTGGGGGGTTCGGTGGGATGTTTTTCAAATATCAGGTTTTGGTCCGAAAAGGGGGGGGGGGGGGGGAGAGAGAGAGAGAGAGAGAGAGAGAGAGAGAGAGAGAGAGAGAGAGGAGAGAGAGAGATAGTGGGAGGGAGAGAGAGAAGGATGGAGAGAGAGGACTGGCTGCTAAACGAACAATGAATGAACACTACACAACAACAACCACCAAACGCACATAGCACACACATCCACACGCACACACTCACTTTAAACAAACACACTGTAGCACCCACTCCACACACTTATAGCACACACCCACTTAAACAAACACACTGTAGCACCCACTCCCCACACTTTATATTATGGATGAAGGATTGCACTACAACTCGTACACCTTACTGTAAATTGTACCTAAAATTGTACCTCATCCCATTTCTGCTTTGCACTAGATAGTACTGTACATTAGTACACTGCATAGTATTGTGTATTGTATATTATATGGTAACTCAGAACATTGTACATATGTCTATACCGAACACTGACCTCATTTTCTTCTTCTAAATTCATGCTATATTATGTTATTATGTTATTTGATACTATCTTGTCTAGCACAGTCTCTGGAGCGTAACAGTAAGAAGCATTTTGTATGAAAGTATCCTGTACTTCTGTATGACAACTATTAAAGAACTTGAACTTGAACTTGAGAGAGAGAGAGAGAGAGAAAGAGAGAGATAGATAGTGGGAGGGAGAGAGAGAAGGAGAGGAGAGAGAGAGGGATGGAGAGAGATAGAGCGAAAGAGAGGGAGATAGAGAGGGAGGAGAGGGATCGAGAGTACGAAACCATAACTCTCGTGTCTGAGCCCAGGCTGCTGTGCTGAGCTTGGCAGAAATATAACGCTAGCTGGAATAACAGAGAGAGAGAGGAGAGAGAGAGAGAGAGAGAGAGAGCGAGAGATGAGAGAGAGAGAGAGAGAGAGAGAGAGAGAGAGAGAGAGAGAGAGAGAGAGGGAAGGGGGAGATAGGAAGAGGGAGAGGGGGAGGACAGAGAGAGAGTTGAGAAGGGAGAGAGGAAGAGACAGAGGACAAGAGCAATAAAGAAGGGAAAGAGAGGGAAGGAGGGAGACAGAGAGAAAGATCTAGAGGGTATTTCCCTTCTTCAGGGTGGAAGGAGGGGGGGTGGATGTAGGACATGAGAGGGAGGGGTTGATAAATACATTTAAAAAAATAAATACATTAAAAAGGAGGGAGGATAGATGGGGAGGGAATAGGAGGAGAGGTACAATAACTCCAGGAGAGAGAGAGAAGAGAGAGTGATAGAGAGAGAGAGAGCGATAGAGAGTGAGAGAGAGAGAGGGGAAACTGAGACGGCTAAGAGGAAAACAAACAGCATGGGAGAGATGTGGGAGTGAAAAAAGAACAAATGAATGATAAATGAATAGCTCAAGGGAAGAAAGAGAGCAACAGATGGAGAGAGAGAGAGAGGAAACCAAATCCAAGGGAAGACTGGAGGTGTCACTCTGTTGTAATGTGGGCTTGTAACTGTGGTTATACGTTATTAAGGGCTGTTATTCAAACAGACACGCCTCAATTCTAGGGGATGGGTGGGGTTCAGTGTCGATGTTCACCTGTTTACTTACATACTAACCTCGTTCCCAGTTTTATCTCATCCGTGAGATAAAAGACTGGTAAAGCACTACGGCCGAAAGTGTGAATGTGGTAGAGTTTCCGGTGTATGTACTTACCCTGGAAGCTGCCTCCGAACGGACCAAACCTTTCCCAAATCCTGTCGGCAAACAAGCTAGAACGTCCCGGTCATGTAGTAAATTCTTTGCAGTTGCAGTGGCTTAAACGAGGAAATATTGTGCACTTCACACATTTCTATAATCGTTTTGTCGAAACCGGAAAGCCTGTAGCCGGTACTTCCTGTACTTCCGTTTGCACACTTTAGGAGGCATAGCTTTACCAGCCTACTTACTGTACATACAGAAAACAACATTCAAAAGTAGTGTTAAGTAAAAGCAATCACAATTTTTCCTGTAAGGAAGTAATGCAATGCATTAATGTTCCGATGTCGGTAATCACATTACAGTCACTGATCTAACAGAATAGATTGTTTCTCGCTTTATAATTCTGTTTGTGGATTCCCAAAAATGTATTCCTTAAGAGCCTTCAGAGAAAAAACCCTCCTAGTTTAACGCCTCTTCAGTGCGTACCTACAGTAGGTGAGAGAGGACACTGTTACGTTATACCCTAGTTTACAACTTGAATGAGTGTGCATACTTGAAAGATAGCCTACATTGTAGAGAGAGAGATAATGTTACCCCTTCTATTTGTGATGGATTCAAATAGATACAATTATTAGATTATATAGATGCAATTATCACCTCTTTCTTGGCGAAAGTCAAGCCGCTATCTTAACCACTTATTTCCATCCCTT
>NC_140183.1:26744046-26756546 GCF_963971535.1 Notolepis coatsorum
TGAGGGGGTGGTAGAGAGAGAGAGAGAAAGAGAGGAGGGGTGGTAGAGAGAGGGAACACTGCTTCCCCCTGGATGTTTGCTTAGTACAGAAAACCCCTTTTTTCTCTTTTCATGAGGAAGGAGTTGTGGTAGTAGAGGCTTAAATCCACCCTGAGACCAGAAGAATCTCACTGAAAAACAGCCTCAGATATTTCAGCCGCTTGAGGTGCGTTTGGACTACCTTCCCAGGCACTTAAAGAAAGCCTCAATATGAAAAGGGAAACATTGTCCGTAAAATAATTGATCCCATCTTGTGTGAGCCGCGGTGGCTGAGAGGTTGGAGAAGGGGGGCTTTGTGACTGGGAGGGCGGTGGTTCAAATCCCACGACCGCCTGAGGAAAATCTAGACGGAGGGGCAGTGGGCGGGTGTTGGTTAGGGGGGGGGGGGGGTTTCCCCTCCCTTAACTTACCCTGGCTCACAACTGGGCTTGTTGGAAAAGAAGAGGTTTATGGTGAACTAAACTTTCCAAAGTGAATAGGGTGATACGACAAGGATTGGGTCACGGCCACAACGTTCCTCCTTGGCACTAGTTTGGCACTAAGTGGCAACGCAGCACGATTGCATCTCCCAGGGGTACGAGGGAAGACGTTTTTAAGGTTTTACTTTTTATTATTCTATGATCAAAGGCAAAAAAGGGTGGTTTGATCCTCTGATAGAAGGGATACAGTAACACAATTACAAGTCTGTGTACCAAAGCGTCTGAGTCATTTCATAGGAAAGTGATCTGAACAGACGGCTTTTGCCAAAAACGCCACTGGAACAGATCACAGTAAATCGCATTCATTATCAAACGGGAATGTGGCAAGGAAAAAGTGTTCAGCCTACAGTAGCAGAGGAAGGAGTGTTCAGCCTACAGTAGCAGAGGAAGGAGTGTTCAGCCTACAGTAGCAGAGGAAGGAGTGTTCAGCCTACAGTAGGAAGGAGTGTTCAGCCTACAGGAGCAGAGGAAGGAGTGTTCAGCCGACAGGAGCAGAGGAAGGAGTGTTCAGCCTACAGTAGCAGAGGAAGGAGTGTTCAGCCTACAGTAGCAGAGGAAGGAGTGTTCAGCCTACAGTAGCAGAGGAAGGAGTGTTCAGCCTACAGTAGCAGAGGAAGGAGTGTTCAGCCTACAGTAGCAGAGGAAGGAGTGTTCAGCCTACAGTAGCAGAGGAAGGAGTGTTCAGCCTACAGTAGCAGAGGAAGGAGTGTTCAGCCTACAGTAGGAAGGAGTGTTCAGCCTACAGTAGGAAGAAGTGTTCAGCCTACAGTAGCAGAGGAAGGAGTGTTCAGCCTACAGTAGGAAGGAGTGTTCAGCCTACAGTAGCAGAGGAAGGAGTGTTCAGCCTACAGTAGGAAGGAGTGTTCAGCCTACAGTAGGAAGGAGTGTTCAGCCTACAGGAGCAGATGTTTGGAGAATGAACACTTTCCAGTTGCTCGAGGATGTTAGGTGCACCTCTAAAAACACAAACACAACATTCACACGGATCCTTTTTTCCTCTTGTTACGACATTAATGTCGTCTCTGCAATACATGGACGCTCAAGACAGTGTCTTGCAGCTGTTTGGGAGAAAGACTGACATTTGTATGGCAGTATCGCGAAACTTTGACAAATACATTTTTTTGATCACATTTTCTTTTGACCTCTTAAGCCCGACAGGCTCTGTACAGCGCTGAGATTCATATCACGCAAATACAGAGTGTATGCATTTTTTTTTATGTAGCCAAGAGTAAAGACCTAACCCTGTCAAAACAGCAGTCAAAGTGTATATTTCCAGCACTACGTTTGTTTACCAATGATTTTAAGTGTTATTAGTGCAATATGAGTTTATAGAAATCTCAGCAGATCGAGTCGGAAAAAGGTGCATATTGACGCGAGGACGCGGTGCAACCTAACTTCAGTGTAGTCTTTTGAGAGAAGAGACCCAGGGCTTTCGATGGGCATTCGAATTTCATAAAACTACACATCCCAGCTCATGCCAGCCCCCGTCAATAATAATAATAATAATAATGGATTCGATTTGTACCGCGCTCCACATTCGCGAGAATCTCAGAGCGCTTACAGGAGACAAATACAAAAGTTAAATGAATAAAACAATTTAAAATTAATAAAACAATTAAAAAGACTAACAACCAGTAAATTGGAAGAACCTAAGAGTAAAATAAAAAAAAAAATAATAGTAAAATGAATAGAAGTAAATAAAAAATAAAAAAAAAAAAAAAAAAAAAAGTAAAAGAAAATTCAGGCAAAAGCCTTGTTAAAAAGAAATGTTTTTAGGCCCCTTTTAAAAACCTCGACGGATTGTGGTGCTCTCAGGTGGATGGGGAGAGCATTCCACAGTCTGGGTGCGGCGGAGCAGAAGGCGCGATCACCCATGGAGTGCAGCTTAGTCCTGGGGGCTTTGAGGAGGTAGGCTGTGCCGGAGCGGAGGGAACGTGAGGAGGACTGGGGGGTGAGGAGTTCCTTGAGATAGGCAGGGGCACCACCGTGTACGCACTGGTGAGTGAGGAGGGACACCTTGAACTCAATTCTGTGTTCCACGGGGAGCCAGTGAAGGGATCTGAGGGTGGGGGTGATGTGATCATATTTGCGCACCCTCATCAGGATCCTAGTCAATCATCTGACTTCTAGCGTGAAGCTTTTTTTTCTCTCTTCATTTTCATGATCATATCTCACGGGAGGAACAAACCTGAACATTATTGACATGAAATAGAACGCTGTTAGTTTCTCTACCTTTCTGTGAATGTCTAGCAAAAAAAATGCATTGCAATCTGATGAAAAATGGCAGAGCAATTTACATTATAAAAAGTAACTGTACTTACAGTAGATTTAATTCACAGTTTTTGCTGCCCTGTCAGGGGCGCCTGGTGGTACTAAATCCAGATTGAACTCTGCCATTGGAAAGAGAAGATTTGGCCCGATCCATAGATGTGTGACTTGGCCATGATAAGGTAATTTATAGGCCTATTGCAGGGGTGGCCAACCAGTCAGAGACTAAGAGCCACAAAAAAATGACTGTGGTACCACAAAGAGCCACACCATATACCAGCGTTTCTCAACCTTTTTTTTCAGTCACGGCACCCTTCATGTGTTTATAGGTCTCACCCTCTGGCCTCTGAAGTTGCTAATGTCTTTTTTATTTGGGCCTCACAGGGTTAAAAGTACCTTGTGAGACCCACGGTTTCAAAATTACAAAATCACTTTTAGCCATTTAAAAAAATAATGTTTATTTAAAAAAATTTAAAGGGGAACTATTTTACTATTTCTTTCACTATTTGGGCACTTTTACACAATTCCTGTGAGTCTATGGAACACCTAGGTTTTTTTTTTAAAAAATGCATTGTTTTGTATTTCTAATCAAGTACTAAAAACTGCATTTTTCTACCTTAAGATCTTAAGCCGTTTTGAGGCTGGGCTCCAACCACTGTGTGGCCTGGTGCCAACTGCCACATCAACTGCCACATTATTATGCAGCTGAGAAATCTCTGACATCACAGATATGCACATTTTCAGATGACTCAGTTCAGTGAGGGTGAATATTGTGAGAGGAGAATTGGAAGAATTCGCCAATATGAGAATTAGAGACATATATCCTATTAATATAAGTCCACATAGCTAAGAAACAATGGTAAACACTGAAAAAAGCCATTTATAAGATAGTTCCCCTTTAAGCACATGTATAGTCAATTGGTCCTGTTGTTCAGCCTCACAATGCTATTTGATAGTAAATGTGTTTATATGTCCCACCCTCTGGCCTCTGAAGTTGCTAATTTCTTTTTAATTTGGGCCTCACAGGGTTAACCTCTTAAACCCGAGATATACAGTAAAAGTGTATATTTTCAGCATTATGTTTGTTTACCAATTATTTGAACTGTTATTAGTGAAATATAAGATTATAGAAATCTCAGGGCATTGAGTCGGAAACCGGCGCATATTGACAGGAGGAAGTGGCACAGCCAAAAGTGAGTGTAGTCTTTTGAAGGAAGAGACTCAGGGCTTTCAAATTTCGAAAAACTACCCTACCCAGCTCACACCAGCCCCTGTCAATCATCTGACTTCTGGATTTACTTTTTAATTTCTCTTATTTTTTGGGATTATCTCCCACAAACCTGAACGTTATTGCCATAAAACAGAACGCAGTTAGTTTCTCTACCTTTCTGTGAACGTCTTGCAAAAAACGGTGTTGCAATATGATGAAAAATGGTGGAGAAATTTACATTATAAAAAAGATGGCAGAATTCAGTACTGTATCTACAAAACCTTCTGTTTAATCATCTTCCCTTTATTCATTTGCTTAGATTTTTCAGGTCTGGTCAATTTTAGCATGGTGTTATTTACAGTCAAAGATAATTTTTTTTTTAAATAGAATTGATATTCTCCTTTGGTTCATTACAATTTACTCAAGCCTAGTAACAGACACACTATTTCTGACACTGATCCATATATGTCCCTAGATTCAGATACCAAGAACATGCAAATGGACCATTTAAAAAAAAATTGTAAATGTTTATTCTACGTCCTTATGGAATGAGTGACATAAAAAAAAAAGTAAAAAAAAAAAAAAAAAAAAAAAAAAAATTTTATGGATGGAAGAGCCGCACATTGACGGGCAAAGAGCCGCATGGGGCTCGCGAGCCGCGGGTTGGCCACCCCTGGCCTATTGTATCCATAGCTATAATAAAAAATATAGATTTAGCTCTACAAACAATGTGACGCACAGTGAAAGTGTGTAATGGAAAGCTGGCCCAGCTATAGCTAGATGGGGAAATCGAATGGCCGTGAATGTGTTATTATTTAATGAAATCATATACACACCAGGTAACAACTGGTAACAAATGTCTAGCAAAAAAATGCATTGCAATCTGATGAAAAATGGGCTATCAATCGATTAAACTTGACAGCCATAGAAAACAACACATAATAACACACAGGACATATCAACCAACAAACAAGACGCGCGCCCCCCCCCCTCCCCTCCCACATGATTTCCATAAAAAGGCACCCCAGGCATGCACACCACAAATGGCCATGAGCGCAACCAACGGGTCTCCCAGAAGGCCCTAGCTACAACAGGCCAACAGTGGCTAAAATAGCGACTTTATAGTTTCAGCAGCATTAGCTAAAACAGTAAACATGTTCTTGTTTTGCCCCATGTATCCGTGCAATGGACTGTTCCATATAGATGATATGCAAATAAGCCAGTAACCACTGCTGCTTCTACAGTCAATGCGGGGCCTGCCAATGCAAGGCAATCATTTTCTTAGCCGCCGTTAGGGCAGCCAGCCAGCAACTTGGAGTCATCATTCAACAATAGAAATAATGGAGAGCACGGTACATAGCAATTCAATATGTCGGACAGACATAAAGATACACAATTCCAAAAATGTTATACTTCCGGACACTATCGAAAAAAAGTGCCAGGAGCCCCCTGGGGGCAGAGGGTGCAGTTTGTGAAAAACGTTCATCTGAAATAGGTTGTGTGGGGTACAGTATGTTCTGAGAGTAAAATTATAGTGTATCATTTGGTGGTTTGGGTTTCTTGATGAGAGTGATATGTTGGCCCAGACTCTGGCCCAATCAATTTCAAAGTTAGTTAGTGATCAATCTTTTTTCCATATGGTGTCAATCGGACTTGGTTTCAAGTCATATGTTTTGGATACCAAACCTTCAGTAGAGTGACCTGTATAAATGCTATGTATTGGATCCAGAGGTACTTCTTCCCCCCAGGGAACTCCATAAGCACACAAGGCAGATCCAAGATGCAAATAAAATAAAGAGCCAGGGAAATTAAACTGTTGCTGTAGTTCCTGAAATGTACTCAAATCTTTGGTAATATTGGATAATGTGTGTATCCCTCTGTCAGACCAGCGGGGAAATGAAACAGGCCGCCCTCCCAAAAGTAAAGCATAATTATGGAATAATGGGATATTGGGCGGCTAGGTGGTGCAGTGGGCAAGGCGCTCACCACCAATGCAGGAGACGCTGGGTTCGAGCCCAGCTCTCCGCATTGCTATCAGCTTGGCTGGTCGTTCATACTAATACAATTGGCAGTATTAGGGGGTGGGAAGCTGATGGGTGGGGATCGGACGTTGTGGATAGCGACTCCTACAGGTCGGTTGGTGCGCCTGCACAGCAGAATCAGGAAGCGACGGGGGCGGCGTGCCCTCCAAACGCAGACCCCCGACGCTGAGAGATCGCGCTGTGCAGGTGAAAAGATGCAACTGCTGCTTCCTGGAGTACCGGAGGGGACACGTGATGTAAGGCTTAGTCCACATTGCAGCCGGCTTGTGGGAATTGGACTATACGAAATTGGGATGAAAAATAGAAAATGGGAGAAAAAGTAGATAAAAAAAATTTATAATAATGGGATATTGTGTACCAACTAACTAACTAACTAACTAACTAATTGATACTAACCCCCGATTGCTATAAAACGATGCTAAACACTGGAAAAGGCCATTTATAAGACACGGGACCATTAAATTAAAAGTAGCCTTCACAAAATTAGTCTTTCCTCAAGAGCTGGAGAAATCAAACGCCCTCCTCGGGTCCAAGGAAGCGTTCTACCTTGGCAACATCTTCGGAAAAGTGATGCTCATGACCCTGCGTGAGTTTGATAGTCGCTGGGTAGATGAGGAAAGCCAGGAACCCAGCTTTGCACGCCCGATCAATCACCGCATAGCAGGGCTTGCGTCTCTCTCGGGTATACGCACTGAAGTCGGGAGTGAACCGGATCTTTTGGCCATTGATCTCCGGCGGAGCTTTCCTTGATGCCTCCAGGATTAGGTCTCGATCAGTAGATCTCAGGAGATTTAATAACAGGATTCTCGGCTTGGAGTCATTGCGGGGTCGGCCAATCCAATGCACTCTCATTATTTCCATGTTAGTAATACTTTGAGAAGCGGATGGGAACCATTTGGGGATCTTAATGGTGAGAAAGGCCAGAGCGTTCTCCCCTTCGGTCTTCTCTTTTAAGCCCAAAATGTATCAATTGTCCCTTCTCCCCCGTCATTCTAGAATAGACTATTTAACCTCCAATTGATCAACTTTCTCTTTGGAATTGACAGCTGCTTGTTCCGTTATTGAAACTCTAGCATCCAAAGCGGTAACATCCGACTTGATCTTTTTCAAGTCCTTATTTTCTGCGAGTGATCAAAGCGTTTGGTCAAAGCCGCGTCCATGTAATAAGCTCACACAGATTTCTCATTTTCACTCATGCTTTTTGTCTGCGTTTGACTTGCCTTCAAATTGCCTTTGGAGCTTTTAGGTGAGTCAACTATTCTGCCATCTCTGTCAGCTTGTGAACATTTTACTCATGTATAACGGTATACACACTCTGGTATATACACACTCTAGTATATACAGTACACACTCTGGGCTCAGTTTTTGTGCACGTAGTGCACTCCACCATCTTTGCTATGCTAGCGTAGCCCCATGGCGTCCCACTGTCCGTCACCTGACTTAATGTAGGTGACCTGCCTCCTTGTGGTGAAATGTTTTCTGACGGGACCAGTCAGAATTTTGCGTGAACAACTCAAAGAGGGGATGAGCATCATTACTGCATGCGTGTCATCTTTGACTCAGCTGAACCTCAACCTTATATTAATTTCGATTCATTTGACTCTGATTCAACTGGTCTGAGAGTGATTCCTCCCCAGGGCGGAGAGTGACTTGACAGGTTGGAGAGTGATTCCTCAGTGACTGAACTGGCATGATAATGATTTGTCAATGATTTCACATGACGGAGAGTGATTCCTCAGTGACTGAGCTAGTGTGAGAATAATTTCTCATTGATTTCACATGACGGAGAGTGATTCCTCAGTGGCTGAACTGGCCAGGCAGATGCACACATAGAGCCCAAAGGGTGCTCGAGCACCTGCCCTTTTGTGCCTCATAAAAAGTGCCCTTTTTATGCAAAAGTGTCTTTTAACGATAAGTGAGCTCCTGCACTGATTATTATAGTTCAATATTCAATATTTGATCACCAAAACCCTCCAAAAAGCATAAAAAGGGAGCTCCCCGCCCAAAAAGGGCCCCCAAACATCGGGCTCTCGCGCTTCACGTGCTGGCGTCACATGTGCACAGGCCCAGTGCCCTTTTCAGCCTTTGAGCACCTGCCCCTCTAAAGTCCTGTACACGTCCCTGGAACTGGCGCACGTCCCTGGAACTGGCGTGATAATGATTTCTCAATTATTTGACATGTCGGGGAGTGATTCCTCAGTGACTGAACTGGCGTGATAATGATTTCTCATTGATTTGACATGTTGGGGAGTGATTCCTCAGTGACTGAACTGGCGTGATAATGATTTGTCATTGATTTTACATGTCGGGGAGTGATTCCTCAGTGACTGAACTGGTGTGAGAATGATTTCTCATTGATTTGACATGTCGGGGAGTGATTCCCTCATTGATTCAACCGGTGTAACGAGTGATTCTTGGGCAGCTTTGAATGGGAAGCAGATGGCCGTGCGGTTGTTGCCTGTGATTCCTGGCCAGGTCAATGAAAGCCATTCATTATTGCAGCACTGAGTCAATGAGAGCCAGGCATGAGAGAGAGAAAGGAAGGGAGAGAGAGAGACTGAAGCCGCTTGCTTCCACAGCTTTGCTTGTGTATTTCACGCTTTGTTAGCTCTGATGAAAGCCATACTTCCTTCCTTCTCACTCACTCCCTGACTCTCTAACTCTCTCTCTCTCTCTGGTGCAGTGACTGCCAGATATGAGAACAGTGTGTGTGTGTGAGAGAGAGAGAGAGAGAGGAGAGAGAGAGAGAGAGAGAGAGAGAGAGAGAGAGAGAGAGAGAGAGAGAGAGAGATACAGAGAGAGAGAGAAAGAGAGAGCGAGAGAGAGATAGTGAGAGAGAGAGAGAGAGAGAGAGAGATAGACAGAGAGAGATAGACAGAGAGAGAGAGAGACAGAGACAGAGACAGAGACAGAGAGAGAGAGAGAGAGAGAGAGAGAGAGAGAGAGAGAGAGAGAGAGAGAGAGAGAGAGAGAGAGAGAGAGAGAGAGAGAAAGAGAGAGAGAGAGAGAGAGAGAGAGAGAGACAGAGAGATACAGAGAGAGACAGAGACAGAGATATATATATTTTGGTATTTTCTTTAGTTTAGTAACTGATTATACTGTGCATTTCACAGACGCTAGTCCAACCCACGCATCAGACTAAAACAAAAAATGTAACAAAGGAGGGCTCTATTGCCCAGAGGTTGCCGTTTGACTGCATTACATATTATACCTGCATATATCCTATATATCTGTGTTTTTCCTATTGTTTCCTGATTCAGATTCAGAAAGAACTGTGGGCACATAATGCATGTAACCACTTTTAACAGGCAATTTTATTGGCTTGGGAAATCCAATTGCGGTGGGGGCCTGTGTGTGTATAATGGGCGGCTGGCCACCACAAATAAGTCCACACTTGAGAAAAACACAGAACTTGTAATTGTGTTATTGGGGGTACCGCTTTGAGTTAGCACACACTCCGGGATACCTTGAGTGAGGGAACAATGGACTGTAAACGTCGATATGACCACTTGAGCCCTGTTAAGTGTGCTTGTGTAAATCCCATTGTTAGAAAAAAAGAAAAGGAGGGTGGTGGTGTACAGGCTAACAGGAGTGAAATCCCTTCTAGAAGGTAGTACTCTAGCCACTGTTAGGGCTCCCTTTGAGGGGCTTAAGACATTTTCGAGAGTCCATGAAATGTCAGTGCCTTTGTAGAGCTTACGGACAGGGACAGTAGCCAAAAGGGGATTTAGGGGCATAATCATCGCCCACGGGTGGGAAAAGAGAGTGTGAGAAAGAGAGCGAGGGAGAGAAAGGGGGGATGCATTCCTCCCATGCCAGTCAAGTATTAAGAGAAGAGAAGAGAAGAGAAGAGAAGAGAAGAGAAGAGAAGAGAAGAAGAGAAGAGAAGAGAAGAGAAGAGAAGAGAAGAGAAGAGAAGAGAAGAGAAGAGAAGAGAAGAGAAGAGAAGAGAAGAGAAGAGAAGAGAAGAGAAGAGAAGAGAAGAGATTAACACCGCTGGAGTACACAGCCAGAGGGTTAGACATAGATATGTATGAGTACACATGTATCCACCCACACACACCCACCCGCACCCGCACACACACAAAGTCAGCCATACAGCTTTCCAGTGTCCCAGTATGTGTTGACATGTGTGTGTGCGTGTGTGTGTGTGTGTCAGCAGTAATGTACGTTAGGCATCATCCTCTGTCCTCCTCTCCATCCCCGTCATCAAAAGGTGGGACCAAAATAAAAAGGTTCTATGACTGGCTTTGTGTGTGACCCCTGGAAAGGTTCTAATATGGAACCATTTGAGTACATTTCCAGAGTGCCTGCTCATTGTTCTCTTTATTTAGTGTGTCTTAGGATGACGCTGATGTCCATCTGTTCGCCATTTACTAGCATCTTGGAGAGGTTTGCGTTTCTCCTGACATGACTAAGTATAAAAACCTTAAAGCTCGACTCTTAATCGGCCTACTGTATTCAGAAGTGTACCTCCTATTCCAAGCCCCCACCCCCTGACTTCCAAAGCCTGGTGAAAAACTCAAGCCTTCTGTCGTTTCCAGCCTCTTGCTATTTTTAGTATCACAATAAAGCAGAGAAGAAGCAAAAAATAAATAAATAAAAGAAAATAACAATGTTTCCTCCAAACCATTTCAAATTTAATGTGCTTTTGGAGAGAGAGAGAAAGGGGGGGGGGGGGTCCGCCAAACGGAGGCATGCCAAAACCGATACTGTCCAAGGGAAACAATGGAACAAAAAAACTAGCCACTTTCTCTGAACGGGGGTGTAATTGGGATTTGGAAGAGAAAAAAAGGAGCGTGTGACATTTCCTTTTAAATAAAGGAAGGTTTTGTTGGTTGGAAGGGAAAAGTAATGTCTTCCAGAAAAACGTGTCTGGAAACAGATGCCTGGAGCGATTCAGTGTTAGGAGAGTAGAGCTGAAGAGTAGAACTGCAGAGTAGAGCTGGAGAGTAGAGCTGGAGAGTAGAGCTGAAGAGTAGAACTGCAGAGTAGAGCTGGAGAGTAGAGCTGAAGAGTAGAACTGCAGAGTAGAGCTGGAGAGTAGAGCTGGAGAGTAGAGCTGAAGAGTAGAGCTGGACTCGTCTGTTAGGAGAGTAGAGCTGCAGAGTAGAGCTGGAGAGTAGAGCTGGAGAGTAGAGCTGGAGAGTAGAGCTGGAGAGTAGAGCTGGAGAGTAGAGCTGCAGAGTAGAGCTGGAGAGTAGAGCTGGAGAGTAGAGCTGGAGAGTAGAGCTGCAGAGTAGAGCTGGACTTGTCTGTTAGGAGAGTAGAGCTGCAGAGTAGAGCTAGAGAGTAGAGCTGCAGAGTAGAGCTGGAGAGTAGAGCTGGAGTGTAGAGCTGGAGAGTAGAGCTGGACTTGTCTGTTAGGAGAGTAGAGCTGCAGAGTAGAGCTGGAGAGTAGAACTGAAGAGTAGAGCTGGACTCGTCTGTTAGGAGAGTAGAGCTGCAGAGTAGAACTGAAGAGTAGAGCTGGACTAGTCTGTTAGGAGAGTAGAGCTGCAGAGTAGAGCTGGAGAGTAGAGCTGGACTTGTCTGTTAGGAGAGTAGAGCTGCAGAGTAGAACTGAAGAGTAGAGCTGGACTCGTCTGTTAGGAGAGTAGAGCTGCAGAGTAGAGCTGGAGAGTAGAGCTGGACTTGTCTGTTAGGAGAGTAGAGCTGCAGAGTAGAACTGAAGAGTAGAGCTGGGCTCCTCTGTTAACTCTTTGACTGCCACACTGTTTTTCCATCTTTACTCCCTGGAGACAGCTTTTTTGACAATTTTGACGATGTTTGCAGACCCATGGTATATTCTATATTATAGCTATGGAGACAATAGTATGGCTCTATGTATACTCCAACAGGGAAAAAAACTTTTATTTCTACATGCCTTCGTTCGTGTGTTATCCCATGCAAAAAATTGTCCCGTTTCAAAATAAGCCAGTCTTGTTTTCTGTAACGCAAGTTATGACGTTATTATTTCCAGGTCAAAGGTAAACACGACCTTATATGGAATGTTTATGTTCACCGGGCCACCGAGGTCCATCAAAAATGACAATGGCTGGATCGTCACAATTTGTCCTCTTCATTATTGATCTCCAATAGTTTGCTCTAGGCGATCGCCATTGCAGAACGTTAGCTGGCTGTAGTCTGGGGTACTCGCAAACTCGCCGAAAGATGATGTTGCCTCCTCTGCGGTTTGACTATAGTATTTTTATGATTTACCAGAGGTGCCGAGTCTGGTGTAGTCTGGTGAAAACGCATGTTATCATCCATAAGTGTGATGGTTTTGTCCTCTTCTCCAATAGTCGCGATCGCCATTATAGCAGCTGTTCGCTGCTCTCTAGTCTGCAGGAATCTCCTGTTGGCGGCGTGGGGGGGCCCCACACTAAACTAGCCCAGTTCAAAAGGTAGGCGATACTGCCACCTGATGGGATTCGATCGTCATTTAAATTGTAACTAACACAGAGGTCTCTAGAACACACA
>NC_140183.1:26757780-26760280 GCF_963971535.1 Notolepis coatsorum
GTCTCTCTCTCTCTCTCTGTCTCTCTCTCTCTGTCTCTCTCTCGCTCTCTCTATCTCTCTCTCTCTCTCTATCTATCTATCTCTCTCTCTCTCTCTCTCTCTCTCTCTCTCTCTCTCTCTCTCTCTCTCTCTCTCTCTCTCTCTCTCTATCTCTATCTCTCTCTATATATATCTCTCTCTATCTCTGTCTCTCACTCTCTATCTCTCTCTCTCTCTTTCTCTCTCTCTTCTCTCTCTCTCTCTCTCTCTCTCTCTCTCTCTCTCTCTCTCTCTCTCTCTCTCTCTCTCTCTCTCTCTCTCTCTCCTCTCTCTCTCTCTCTCTCTCTCTCTCTCTCTCTCTCGCTCTCTTTCTCTCTATCTATCTCTCTGTCTATCTCTATATCTCTTTTGTCTCTCTCTCTCTCTCTCTCTCTCTCTCTCTCTCTCTCTCTCTCTCTCTCTCTCTCTCTCTCTCTCTCTATCTCTATCTATCTCTAAGGGGCATTTAGACTGAGTGGGTCATTCTGAGAGGCAAAAAAGACAGAGAGACAGACAGAGAGGAGAGAGAGAGGAGAGACAGAGATGAGAGGCAGATTAATATACATTTAATATACAGTTTGAAGACTCTCATCCACAATTCATCCCAAAATTAATTTACATCCTGCCCGATCCTATTTCAATTGGCCCGGGATGACAGGAGGTCTTTAAGCTCCAGCCCTGCTGTCTCTGTGTGTGTGTGTGTGTGTGTGTGTGTGTGTGTGTGTGTGTGTGTGTGTGTGTGTGTGTGTGTGTGTGTGTGTGTGTGTGTGTGTGTGTGTGTGTGTGTGTGTGTGTGTGTGTGTGTGGGTGTGTGCACATTTTTGTGTCTGTACTGTATGTGTGTGTGTGTGTGCATGTGTGTGTCGTTAAGCCACCCGGGCGTCGTGCCTAATGAGCAGAGGAGGTGTAGGAGACAGAGAGAGGCGACACATACACACGACACACACACACACACCTCACACAACACACACACACACAAACACATACACACAACGCACACACACACAATTCCATCGCATTTGCAGATCAAACAGTGTTGAGCATATGTACACTGAACAATATGGCGCCATTAGCTGTGACTGGCCAATTAGACTGCACACACACACACACACACACATACACACACACACACACACACACACACACACACACACACACACACACACACACACACATACACACACACACACACACACACACACACACACGTGCACCGCAAGTGAACGCAAACTAGTGACTTAATTCTGTGTGATTTATTTTGCACATTCCATGTGAAACCTTGTGTGGATCGTTTTTCAGTAAATGAACTTGGATTGACTTTTGCACACACTTGAAGTGTGTGTGTGTGTGTGTGTGTGTGTGTGTGTGTGTGTGTGTGTGTGTGTGTGTGTGTGGTGTGTGTGTGTGTGTGTGTGTGTGTGTGTGTGTGTGTGTGTGTGTGTGTGTGTGTGTGTGTGTGTGTGTGTGTGTGTGTGTGTGTGTGTGTGTGTGTGTGTGTGTGTGTGTGAACCTCTGGGGGTGCGTGTGTGCGTGTTCATTCAGGTAATTAAGGAGAAAGTTATCTCTGTTGTTGATTTCTTTCCCTCTGGGTGTTTAAGTGGCTGTGTGTGTGTGTGTGTGTGTGTGTGTGTGTGTGTGTGTGTGTGTGTGTGTGTGTGTGTGTGTGTGTGAACCTCTTACCTCAGTGTTTTCTGGGTCTACCTGACATTTAAGTGTTTTATTACACTCTCCTTTCAGGTCTTTTGGGAGAGAAAAAAAAGACAACGGAAATCATCTCTAATTAGTTTTGTTTGTAATGGAAGTCTTCACAGCAAGACTGCGGTTCTGGACCACAGAAGAGAAGGAAGGAGTGAGAGAGAGAGAGAGAGAGAGAGAGAGAGAGAGAGAGGGAGAGAGAGTGAGGAAAGGAGAGGGAGGGATAGCGGGTGTGTCCAGACATGTCCTCTATCCACCTCTCACCAGAGAGAGAGAGAGAGAGAGAGAGTGAGAGAGAAAAATATCTGGAAAGTTGTAGGCCTGGCCCTGCCACAAATCAACACGTCATGAACAAGAGTGGAGTTTTAAAGGTGCAAGATGTCACTTTCCCGGGAAACCCCACTGCCTCCAGAATGAGCCATTAAAAATCATCATAGCCATATTCCATCGTAAACCCAGTTTTATTATGGAACCACGATGCATTTTTTATCGTCCCTTCTCGATGCATCATCACATTTAGAAGTAGCTAATCCTCCACCCTGCATCTTTCACGTGTGTCACGCTTTATGCTTTAACACTTTAACTCTGTAGCTTCCGTGACATCATCATGAGACTGTCAGAGACCTGAGAGGCTTCACAGTGACATCATCATGAGACTGTCAGAGACCTGAGAGGCTTCACAGTGACATCATCATGAGACTGTCAGAGACCTGAGAGGCTTCACAGTGACATCATCATGAGACTGTCAGAGACCTGAGAGGCTTCACAGTGACATCATCATGATACT
>NC_140183.1:26762780-26795280 GCF_963971535.1 Notolepis coatsorum
ACGGCGTGTGTCACAGGCAGCTAGCGGCTTACGCTGTCTGTTAGACATCCACCACCAAGACAACACTACGAGACAACCACTCTGGGAGATGGGGACAGGGGGGGTTAGAGAGTTCTCATGTTTGTAGTGGGCGGAGTTGGAGCAATAAATACATGTAGTAAGCATATTATATGCATACATGGTGTGACAATAGAATCAAATTATATAATAGAATTGTGAAAAATTAAGTAATAGATATAACATTACTCCCGATGAGAGGTCACAGTGACCCTCGTGCACCGCCCCAGTTTTGGAGGTTCAGTGCCTTGCTCAAAGTCAGTTTAGGAGGGTTGGTTGGCGCTGATGCTAAAATACCAGTCACTCTCTACTTATAAAATACCTCCTAACACCTCAAAGCAAAAGAGAACAAGGGCAGGAGGAAAGTACTGTGCCTGCCTCCTCCCCTCTCCTTCTATCTCCTTCTCTCTCCTTCTCTCACCTTCTCTCACTTTCTCTCTCCTTATCTCTCCTTCTCTCCTCTCTTTCTCTCACCTTCTCCCCTCTCCTTCTCACTCCTCCTTCTCTCTCCTTCTCTCCTCATTTTCTCTCCTCTCCTGCTCTCTCCTTCTCTCCTCTCTATCTCACCTTCTCCCCTCTCCTTCTCTCTCCTTCTCTCCTCATTTTTTCTCCTCTCTTTATCTCACCTTATCCCCTCTCATTCTCTCTCCTTCTCTCT
This sequence comes from Notolepis coatsorum, assembly GCF_963971535.1. Classification (NCBI taxonomy): domain Eukaryota; kingdom Metazoa; phylum Chordata; class Actinopteri; order Aulopiformes; family Paralepididae; genus Notolepis; species Notolepis coatsorum. The sequence goes on from NC_140183.1 coordinate 26,763,496, forward strand.
TCTCCTTCTCTCACTGTCTCTCCTCATTTCTCTCCTCTCCTTCTATCTCATTCTTCCCTCTCCTTCTCTATCATTCTCTCTTATCTGACCTTCTCCCCTCTCCTTCTCTCCTCATTTGCTCTCATATCCTTCTCTCTCCTCTATCCCCCCCTGTCCTTCTCTATTATCTCTTACCTCTCCTTATCTCCCCTCTCCTCTCCTTCTCCTCTCTTTCTTTCTCATTATATCCTCTTCTTTTCTCCCCTATCCTTCTCCCTCTGTATCTCCTCTCCTTCTCCCTCCTCTTCTCCTCTCCCCTCTCCTTCTTTCTACTCTCCTCTCCTTCTCTCCCTTCTCCTTCTTGCCCCTCTCATTATATCTCCTTCACTCCTCTCCTTCTATCCCCTCTCATTATCTCGACTTTTCTCAACTCCTCTATATCCCCTCCTTCTCTCCTCTCCTTGTCTCTCTTCTCCTTGTCTCTCCTATCCTTCTCTCTCCTATCCTTCTCTCTCATATCCTTCTTTTTCCTGCCCTCTCATTCTCTCATCTCCTTATCTCTCATCTCCTTCATTCATTCCTTCTCTCTCCTCTCCTTTTTTCTTTCTGCTTCTCTCTCCTCTCCGTCCCTCCTCTACTTGTTTATCCTCTCCTTCTATCTCCTCTATCCTATCCTTCTTTATCCTTTCCTTCTCTCTCCTCTTCTATCATTCTCTCGTCTCTTTATCTCTCCTCTCCTTCATTCCCTTCCTTCTCTCTCCTATCCTTCCTTATTCTTGTTCTATCTACACTGTAAAAAATAAATGTTTTTTACGGGAAATTCACTATTATTTTACAGATTACTTTTGTTTTTCTACTTTAACTCCAGGGGTCGGGGCGCTAGAACGCCATCGCTTTAATCAATGGGGAGACTGCAACATTTGCGAGTGCTTAAAATATATCTTATATTATAGCTATGGGTCTAATACACCCGTCGATTGTCAGTGAGTTGCTTCCAGTCAACATGCACAAAACAGATTTTTTTTGTGTTTTCATCGGTACATTTCCGTTTTATACCGTTTTGAATATGAATATAGTTTGGGTGCTTCTGAGTAATTCCAGGAAAAGACGTGATAATAGCGTTTTAGTGGAATACACTTATCACGTGTCTCTGTATTTTAAACCAATAAATACAAATACAAATACGTTGTCATTTTTCGCCTGATTATCGAATCTTCCTGAAATCAACGCTAGATTATCATTATTATGTCGTCTCGTGCATACATGAAATGCCCCTCATAGCGGGGCACTCCCCCCCCCCACCGCAGCCAACGGTAAACAGCCACACACAGCACACACAGACAGCTTCGATCGCGGTAGAAAGAAATATCAGATCAACGCAAGATTGGATATATAGAGTCCTTACCTGGCCTCTGATGTAATGCAAAAGGAATTATCCAATTATCTGATCGCCATTCCAAATACTGCTCGTGGAGGTCCGTCCCACATTGTCCGGCATTGCATATGAAGGGGGGGGGGGGGGGGGGGCAGCATCACAGATGTATCGTTTGTAAACGCTAGTCCTGCTGGACTATTTAAACCCCGCCCGCACGGCTCAGATCTGCCCAGAAAAGAAACTACACCATTTCTAATGCAGTGCAATACCGTAGGCGGCGGTATTTGCCCTTTTGGGAGCTCAGACCCATTCCCAATGATAACATCAGGCTGGATGGATGAAAAATGAATGGATATAGCTAATAAAAGAAATAACGATTAAAACCCGACTTTTCTCGTGATTGGCGCTGAACGGTTGGCGAGTTAACCAGACTTTTCTCGTGACTGGCGCAGAATGAGTTAAGTGTAAATGCCATGAAAATACAGTAAATTACCTTTGATCAAAATATTAACCATTAAATAAAGGTTGTAATCTGTAAATGTATTTGATTTTACTGTAATTTTTTATTTTTTGTTATCTTTTCCCTTCTTCTTTTTCCATTTTTCTCTCCTCCCAATGTTAGTCGTTATGCCAATTCCCAATCCCCTTCCTGGTCGTTGCGGGCGGAGGGCGGAGACTATCACATGCTTCCTCCGACACATGTGTAGCCAGCCCACCGCTTCTTTTCACCTGGCAGTGCGGATTCTCACTGGGAGAGTGTAACGTGTGGAAGGTCACACTACCTCCCTCCAGATCCTTCCCTCGCTGTGCAGGCGCCCCGACCGAACTGTAGGAGGCGCTGTTTACAACGACCCGGACCCACCCACCGGCTTCCCTGCCACTGACTCTGCCAATTGTGCCAGTATGACGGCCGGCCAAGCCGGAGGCAACGCTGACAGCCGGATTCGATACCAGTGTCTCTTGCGTTGGTGACGAGCGCTTAGTCTGCTGCGCCACCCAGCCGCACCCGTTTTTTTGCCAACCATTGATGCCAGACATTTACCATTTTCTTGCAGCTTTTTTCTTACAGTGTACTCTGCTTCTGTCCTCTCCTATCTCATATTATCTCATTCTCTTCTCTCATTCTCTCCCATCTCCTTCTCTTTCCTATCATCCTCCTTCTATCTTCTCCTTATCTGTCCTCTCATTCCCTCATCTCCTTGTTTCTCATATCCTTCTCACTTCTCTCCTATACGCTCTCCTTCTCTCTCATATCCTTCATTATCCTCCCTTTCTCCCTCCTCTTCTATCATTCTCTCATCTCACTATCTCTTCTCTCCTTCACTCATTTCCTTATTTATCCTCTCCTTCTCTCTCCTCTACTTGTCTCTCCTCTCTTTTTCCTATACTTCTCTATCCTCTCCTTCACTCCTTTCCTTCTCTATCCTCCTTCACTCTCATCTCCTTATCTCCTCTCTTTATCTCTCCTCCCCTTCACTCCTTTCATTATCTCTCCTCCTTCCTTCTCCTCTGCTTTGCTCTCATCTCCTTCTCTCATATCCTTGTCTCTCCTCTCCTTCTCTCTCCTATCATTCTCTCTCCTATCCTTCTTTTTCCTCTCTTTCTCTCCCCTCTCCTTCTCTCTCATATTCTCTCCTTCTATTCCATACCCTTCTCTCTCCTCCTCTCCTATCATTCTTTATCCACTTCTTCTGTCTCCTCTCCTTCTCTCCTCTCCTTCCTGTCCCTCTCCATATCTCCTATCCTTCTCTCCCCGCTCCTTCTCTCCCCTCTCCTTCTCTCTCCTATCCGCTCCAACCAAGAAATCTGTAAATGGCCATTTATCCTCCTTGACGAAACAGAGAAGGTCTTTATAAGCCTGAGCATATGTGATCCTTCATGAAAGAAGAGACAATTTTCTTCTCTCTCCTCATAAACCATGAGTAGCTCCAGACTGTAGGGATGATGGAAACCATATCGCAGCAGAGAAGACCCAGGATGGACTCAGGCGACCGATCAGTCTCAGCTTCAGTCAGGAATGTCAGTATTTCTCAACAGGTTCTTTGTGCTTCTCTGCGGTGGTGTCAGGGATGTTGAGTTGAGCAGTGGAACGGTGTGTCTGTGTATGTTATTTTATCAGTGTGGTTTATGTGTTGGTGGTGAAACTGTCTGATATTGTTGTGGGTCACAAATAAAAAAGAATAGGTATGGTAAACATGCAACGCTCTCATTTGGATTTTTGCAGCCGATACCGATCGGCACTGTCATGAAAGCAATATCAGAAGCTTCCAATACTGATTGCTGATACGCAGTGGCGTAACTGTGGGTCTGCAGGTTCTAGGACTCCATTTTAACTCATTGGACGCCATCGCTTAAGTGCGCGAGAGGGCGCTAGAGTGCCACCGCTTTAATCAATGGGAGGACTGGGAGATTTGCGAGTGCTTAAAATATATCTTAAATTATGGCTATGGGTCTAATACACCCGTCGATTATCAGGGAGTTGCTTGCAGTCAACATGTACAAAACGGATAGTTTTTTCATTGGTACATATCTGTTTTGAATACGAGTATAGTTTTGGTGATTTCTAGTAATTCCAGAGAAAGACGCGATAATAGCCCTTTAGTGGAATACACAAAACACGTTGTAATTTTTCGGCTGATTATCAAATCTTCCTGAAATCAATGCTAGATCATCATTATTATCCTTCCTCGTGCATACATGAAATGGCCCTCATAGCACGGCGCCCCCCCCCCCCCCCTTCCCCCACCTCCTGCACCCAACGGAAAACAGCCACACATACACACACAGATACAGCGTTGATCGGGGTAGAAATACATCAGATCAACGATAATTTATATATAGTGTTCTTACCTTGTATCTGATGTAATGCAAAAGAAATAATCCAATTATCTGATCGCCATTTGAAGTACTGGGCGCGGAGGTCCGTGCCACGTTCAACAGCATTGCATATGAGGGGCGGGGGAGGGGGAACGTTGAAACAGGTTACCTCGCCTGAGTATTTAAACCACGCCCGCACGGCTTGGATCGTCCCAGAAAATAAACTATACCATTCCCAGTGGAGTGCAATACCAGCCGGAAGGCATAGGGGGCGGTATTTGCCCTTTTGCAAGCTCAGACCCATTCCCAATGATAACATCAGGCTGGATGGATGAAAATTAATGGATATCACTAATAAAAGAAATAACGATTAAAACCAGACTATACTCGTGATTGGCGCTCACGCGATGGCGAGTTAACCCGACTATCATCGTGACTGGCGTCCAATGAGTTAATAGAGATTCTTTCTGATGTCATTCTCTTTTCAGTGAATTCTCTAAATGCAAACAGAAGATGTTGGTGGGTGTCAAAGGGGATTGTCGGCTAGCAAGCTTCTGTCATCGCAGCTAGATACCAATCTATTTATTCAGCTACATTAGTAAACAAATATTAGCATGTAGCTAACATTATTGTGTCAGCTAATGATTTCTTTCTGTTGTTGAAAATCTAATAAAGGACGAAGTTAGCCGTCACCAAATCAACTCCTGGGTGAATCCTTAATTGAAGCCAGCAAATGTTTATGAGTGTTGGCCCGCACCAGGCACAATATGTTTCCTGTTAGCTAAGTTAGCTTGGCAACACTGTTCATACTTTATGCTCTCCAGAGCTATTCTTCTCCCTGTGTCTTTCTAGCAGGCTGGACACCTGTTGATATATAGATCTTTCATGGGTGACATATTTACGGCTGCTCCCATCTCTCCAAGATCTCCTGCAGCTATTGGAAAATGAATGGACTATTAATAGATTGCTCCTGGCTTTGTCTGTGTTCATGCAGGCTGTGGTCCTGTGAACAAGGCCTTCTAATATACACTACATTTATCTCTCTGATGAGGCAGGGGATTTGACCGGGAGGATGCGACCCTCTCTACGCCGCCCCCATACCTCAAATGGATCCGCCATCAATTCTATTTTCAATCTTTCAAAATGTTCAGTTGCTATCGCATGCACTTATTTGTGTTTCATTACACGTATGTGTGCATGCTTACCAACTGTTTCGCCTGTTTTATTGCAACACTACTATCACCGACATCTAAGAAGGGAGATCCCCCCTTGAACGACCCTTCTAAGGTTTCTCTCCTCCACATTGCCTGTGGTGCATTTTTTCCTATTGCTAGGTTTTCCTTACCTTCGCGTTGGGTATGTCTGGGAGTGTTGCATTCATTTATTTTAAACTTTTTGGACTTCATGGTGTTTTTGCTTTCTTCTTGATTTATTGTGATGTTTCTTCTTGACTTGTTTAAAGAAGACTTGTCCGGCCCATGGGGACATTAACGTGTGTTGTCGGGCCTTACAAATACATTTGATTTGATTTAATTTCATTTAGAATTTCGAAGTAGCAATAAAAATCGCTAGCCAAAAATAGCTTAGCATTAGAGATCAGGTCACCCGATGTCACCAGCGTCAGTGCGTTCTCTGCAACATCCAGTCATTTAGTGTTGGCAAATTGTTAAAAAAATTGAACATTAACCAACATTACTGGTAAACAGGATGGTTCATTTCTGCCATAGGCGAATGCCATGGAGGACTTCTATCATGGCTACCACTGTAGTACTAATGCAGGATAGAGGTAGGATGGAGGACTTCTATCATGGCTACCACTGTAGTACTAATGCAGGATAGATGGAGGACTTCTACCATGGCTACCACTGTAGTACTAATGCAGGATAGAGGCAGGATGGAGGACTTCTATCATGGCTACCACTGTAGTACTAATGCAGGATAGATGCAGGATGGAGGACTTCTATCATGGCTACCACTGTAGTACTAATGCAGGATAGAGGCAGGATGGAGGACTTCTATCATGGCTACCACTGTAGTACTAATGCAGGATAGATGTAGTACTTCTACTTCCACTGTACCAGAAGGCTGTCTGGCTGGCTACTGGTTCACAGTATGACAATGTGCAAAGACCATTAACATATTACCTTGAAAGAGTTCTACATCATCACATAACTTATTTAACTTTTTTTCCTGTGGTGGTCAGATGCTAGATTTGTAAGCCGGAGAGGAGGAGCTCGCTGTACAAACATGATTCCAACACAATGCCCTATATCCCTCTTTCACTCACTGTACAGCAGCCTGATGGCTTTATCAGATTAATAGAGACAAAACGAGAAGAGCAGAAAGGCTTAGCGATCATCTTACTGTCAGCGGCGAGGCGGCTGCTATCCTCATAGAGACAGACACACACGCGCACACACACACACACACACACACACCTACACACACACACACACACACACACACACACACACACACACACACACACACACATTAACACAGCAGGCAAGTTCCTTCCTTATCCTGAAACAGGGTCCTCTCGGGTTGTGACCAGAGCTTCTGACCCATAGCTCTCTGTTTGTGTGTGTGTGTGTGTGTGTGTGTGTGTGTGTGTGTGTGTGTGTGTGTGTGTGTGTGTGTGTGTGTGTGTGTGTGTGTGTGTGTGTGTGTGTGTGTGTGTGTGTGTGTGTGTGTGTGTGTGTGTGTGTGTGTGTGTGTGTGTGTGTGTGTGTGTGTGTGTGTGTGTGTGTGCGTGCGTGCATTTGGATGTCCAAACAAGGGCCCATTTTATGCCTGTGTTTTTATTCATGGGGGGTGAACAGGGAATAGGGAGGCCTTCAATGGGAGAGGCCCGATCTGCCTGTCGCAACACACACACACACACACACACACACACCAGACAGACAGACAGACAGACAGACAGACAGACAGACAGACAGATAGACACACACACACACACACACACACACACACACACACACACACACACACACACACACACACACACACACACACACACACACACACACACACACACACACACACACACACACAGAAAGACACACACACACACTCCGCCCAAGCATGGCTTCAGCTGCAGCGCCTCATATTTGACTTACCATCTGCAAAGACACTTAGCCTCCATAAGTGTGTGTTTGTCTGTATGCGCTTGTAAGAAATAAAGAGATGTGCATCAGTGTGTATAAGCGTAACAGTGTTTACAGTGTGTGTGTGTGTGTGTGTGTGTGTGTGTGTGTGTGTGTGTGTGTGTGTGTGTGTGTGTGTGTGTGTGTGTGTGTGTGTGTGTGTGTGTGTGTGTGTGTGTGTGTGTGTGTGTGTGTGTGTGTGTGTGTGTGTGTGTGTGTGTGTGTGTGTGTGTGTGTGTGTGTGTGTGTGACATAGGAGGGCTCACCCCAGGGGCCATGTGACAGTGGGACGGTTGAGACTGTGTGTGGTTGACAAATGTATAATTTATGTGTGTATGTCGATGTCTAAATAGTTTTTCAGTGAGGAGAGGTCTGTTTATCTGACTGGACTGATGCTATTTCCCTCTCTGACAGATTTACATCCATCTGGATGGACAGAATGTTCAAGCTGGTTGGATTTATTTATTTATTTAGAACAGATGGATGTCATGGATTTGTCAACATCTATCCGGCTGATGGAAACTGTATCGATGTGTTAAAAATTTATAATTGTCATCCCTTCTATTAGTTTCACAATCTATTTCCAAGCGTCCCAGATTAATGTAATCACGCTAAAATTAATGCATTGTCTTCCAAAATAGTATTTTCCAGTACGTTTTATAGGTGAAGTATTTAACAAGAGGCGTCAAACTGTTTTGCGCTCTCTCTCTCTCGCTCTCGCTCTCTTTCTCTCTCCACGAGTCTGCTTCTCTCTCTCTCCCCTCCTCGCTCTCTCTATCTCTCTCTCCCTCTCTCTCGCTCTCTCTCTCTCTATCTATATCTCTCTTTCTCTCTCCACGTGTCTGCTTCTCTCTCTCTCTATCTCTCTATTTCTCTCTCCATGTGTCTGCTTATCTCTCTCTATCTATCTCTCCCTCTATCTCTCTTTCTCTCTCCACACATCTGCTTCTCTCTCTCTCTCCTCGCTGCTTGCTGAGCACAGCAGAGGTGGGAACTTTGTCCAAACTAATCAAATCTTATGGGAACAAAACTGGCTACAGGAGCTTATCCACTGTTACCAATTAAAGGATGTCTGTCATTATCAATCGTGACATTCTTCCACCAGAAAGGAGTGCCTTGGTAATCACGAAGTGCCTATCAGCAGACACGTAAAACCTCTCAGACAGCACACATCACACTGTAACCATTATACAAAGACCACAACGTCCAGGAGATGGTTCTTTATAATGATTATGGACAGTTCAGTGATGCAGATGGTACCCAGCAAGGCTTTGTGCATGGCAGCATCACCCTCTACCCCTGGGTATGATCGCTATAACAACCATGGTGTCTACAGTTGACCTGTTTGATGGATATGGTTGTGTTCCACCTATATATATATATATCTCCTGTATATCTCTTGACATTTGAATGTGTCCATCACCAGAGTGGTTGGACATCATAAAGCAGCAGGCATGACGGCAGAGCTTATGTGGATTGTTATGTATCACAACTATGACCTTATATCTGGTGTGGCTTATATACGTGTGGCTGGCCATACAGCTAGCCAACAACATTTTTAGGTAGCGACATTTGCTCTCGCAACTCCAAAGCTTACGCTATCTAACAAAATCCCCACCGCGTTGCCATTGTGCTATCTATAAAAAGTATCTGTTGGCTCCGGCTGTGTTGACAAGAGATCTGCTGTGATGCATGGCTGTGTAATGTGTGTGTAATGTCCCCTAATGTATCTGCCCAGCATTATATCTGATTGGGCTATTTTTAGCCCGAGGCTGATGCAAACGGTGATTAGCACTAGCGACGAGGACGATGTTGTGAAAGTGTTGGGGCCTGGTTGCCCTGATACGCTGACGACAGATAATGGTTGAGGAATGGTGAGAGAATGTTGGGGGATTTCTGCGGAAGACCTTTTATAAGACAATATTTTGAAGTGGTAGCTTGCATGTTATCGGAGTTATTAATAGGATTTTGATCCGACTCTTATGGGATCAGGGAGTTAAAAGGGTTTGGGGTGTTATTTGTAGACTTTTCAGACTCAGCGTCTTTGAGGACACGAAGGTGGAAATCATCACATCATATGGAGAATGTTGTGATCGGCGAGTTTACTTTTAGAATGAGGTGTTCACACGTTGGAGACACGTTGATAATTGCCATCAGCTTTTTTGATTATCACGCTGTCGTGACAGCTGTTGTATGGCAGTTTCCAAGTTATTTCCAAGATTGGAACTCCACAGGCCCCACCCCTCTCCACAGGCCCCACCCCTCTCCACAGACCCTGCCCCTCTCAACAGGCCCCGCCCCTCTCCACAGGCCACACCCTTCTCCACAGGCCCCGCCCCTCTCCACAGACCCCGCCCCTCTCCACAGGCCGCACCCCTCTCCGGCTGTGGATGTATTTCCTTTATAGCCGTTACCTCTCGCAAAAAAGTAGAGATTAGCCAATTATGATTTTACCTTGCATCATAGAAACCCACGGTTCGCCAAACAGTTCCATTGATTACTTTGTGCTTGTTAAAATGGTGATTAAGATGGTGTTTAGAAAAACCAATGGTCACATTTATACAATATTAAGTAATTGCTACTGTTTCATGATCTCAGAGAACTGAAGGTTTCTATGTGGCACAGTAAAACATTTAGACAAGAGGGATATCCACTAGAATATACCTCTCGACTCTTCTTGCATGCCATGTATCACCTGCTAAGGTCTTTCAACAAGAAGGTAACATCTTCCACCTTCTTTCACCTCCCAGTTGATACATCTCGTCCAGAGTCATCGGCAGGCTCAGACAGTAACCAGGCAGTAGAGAGTAGGTTCAAGCCCCTCAGAGCACAGCTCTCGTCTGACCTCACATGGGACGCATGCTGAGGAAAGCTCAGCCAAGGGTTCACTACCAAAGTGTTGCCAAGTGAGCGCGGCTCCTTTCAGATGTACTGACCCAGATATACGTGACCTTCACCAGACCGGACCTGGAATATGCCTCACCTGTTTGGGCCTGCCTCCCAAAACACTTGATCCAAGATCTGGAGAGTCTGCAGAGGAGATGCTGCCAGATCATTGGAATTTCATATGATTCCTTCCCTACCCTGGAGGTGAGGAGAGAGGAGGCTCCTTCCCTACCCTGGAGGTGAGGAGAGAGGAGAGAGGAGGCTCCTTCCCTACCCTGAAGGTGAGGAGAGAGGAGGCTCCTTCCCTACCCTGGAGGTGAGGAGAGAGGAGAGAGGAGGCTCCTTCCCTACCCTGGAGGTGAGGAGAGAGGAGAGAGGAGGCTCCGTCCCTACCCTGAAGGTGAGGAGAGAGGAGAGAGGAGGCTCCTTCCCTACCCTGAAGGTGAGGAGAGAGGAGGCTTCGTCCCTACCCTGAAGGTGAGGAGAGAGGAGGCTCCGTCCCTACCCTGGAGGTGAGGAGAGAGGAGGCTCCTTCCCTACCCTGAAGGTGAGGAGAGAGGAGGCTCCGTCCCTACCCTGGAGGTGAGGAGAGAAGAGGCTCCTTCCCTACCCTGAAGGTGAGGAGAGAGGAGGCTCCGTCCCTACCCTGGAGGTGAGGAGAGAGGAGGCTCCTTCCCTACCCTGGAGGTGAGGAGAGAGGAAAGAGGAGGCTCCTTCCCTACCCTGGAGGTGAGGAGAGAAGAGGCTCCGTCCCTACCCTGGAGGTGAGGAGAGAGGAGAGAGGAGGCTCCTTCCCTACCCTGGAGGTGAGGAGAGAAGAGGCTCCTTCCCTACCCTGAAGGTGAGGAGAGAGGAGGTTCCTTCCCTACCCTGGAGGTGAGGAGAGAGGAGGCCCCTTCCCTACCCTGGAGGTGAGGAGAGAAGAGGCTCCGTCCCTACCCTGGAGGTGAGGAGAGGGGAGAGAGGAGGCTCCTTCCCTACCCTGGAGGTGAGGAGAGAAGAGGCTCCTTCCCTACCCTGAAGGTGAGGAGAGAGGAGGCTCCGTCCCTACCCTGAAGGTGAGGAGAGAGGAGGCTCCGTCCCTACCCTGAAGGTGAGGAGAGAGGAGGCTCCGTCCCTACCCTGGAGGTGAGGAGAGAGGAGGCTCCGTCCCTACCCTGGAGGTGAGGAGAGAGGAGGCTCCTTCCCTACCCTGAAGGTGAGGAGAGAGGAGGCTCCTGAAGTTGAGGAGAGAGGAGGCTCCTTCCCTACCCTGGAGGTGAGGAGAGAGGAGGCTCCTTCCCTACCCTGGAGGTGAGGAGAGAGGAAAGAGGAGGCTCCTTCCCTACCCTGGAGGTGAGGAGAGAAGAGGCTCCGTCCCTACCCTGGAGGTGAGGAGAGAGGAGGCTCCTTCCCTACCCTGGAGGTGAGGAGAGAGGAGAGAGGAGGCTCCTTCCCTACCCTGGAGGTGAGGAGAGAAGAGGCTCCTTCCCTACCCTGGAGGTGAGGAGAGAGGAGAGAGGAGGCTCCTTCCCTACCCTGGAGGTGAGGAGAGAAGAGGCTCCGTCCCTACCCTGGAGGTGAGGAGAGAGGAGAGAGGTTTCAGCTTGAGCGTCCAGCCCACTAATCTAGACCCTTACCACGAACCCTTACCAATTTAAACTCAGGTCTATCATGTAGTTCTACTGTATCCATTGTTATGCAGACGACACTCAGCTCTACCTATCCACCAAGACTATCACTCCAGCCACTCTTTCCACCCTCACCACCTGCCTCACAGATATCAAAACATGGATGCAAAATAACTTTCTCAAACTAAACTGCAATAAATCAGAAATCATCATTATCGGTCCAAACTCTCTCACCAGCCACGCCCAGGATAACACCTCCCACGACCAAGCTCCGGACCTGGGGCGACAGGGCCTTTGCTGCTGCTGCCCCCTCCCTCTGGAATGCCCTCCCCAGCCATATCCGTGATGCAAACACCCTGACATCTTTTAAATCAGCCCTCAAAACCCACCTTTTCAATCTTGCTTTTGACATCTAATTCTGTCGTTTTTTTTTAATTTTGTTATTTTTGTTCTGTTTTTGTTTTGCCATAGTTTTGTTTCTTCTACCCATGTAAAGCGTCTTTGAGCATCTGGAAAAGCGCTATATAAAATAGATGTATTATTATTATTATTATTATTATTATTATTATTATTATTATTATTATTACTGCAGACTGTTATTAAATATTGCTCAGAGCAATCCTCTGTAATTTATAAAAAGCATCTTCTTATAAAAAGTATATAAAAATGTATAAAAAGCAGATGTTCCCTCCTAACAGACCATTATCAGTAATCAAGGTTTTTCTTTTAGAGAATCGACCAAATGCATCAGCAGACTCCAGGGTCTGTAGCACCCATTTCATCCATACCATCACCCGGTGCAAACGACATACTGAATTTTTCCAAGGACCAGGTTTCAAGACAGACTAGATTGTTTTGCTCTCGACCAATTAAACCACAGATTCTCATCAGTTTGCCCAATCAGCAGGGCTCACTCCATCTTTCTGACCCCATGTTTTTTCAGCTGTTTTGTAGTGTTTGTCTGATGGTTCAGGCGTTTTTTAAACCCATGCCCTTCCCTCCCACAGGCTACCAGAGCCAATCAGAACACAGTTCCCATTCTCTCCACACATCCCATTAAAACCCCATTAACAACCCCCTGTATTCCTTGGGAACAGAGAGAGAGAGAGAGAGAGAGAGAGAGAGGGGAGGGGGAGAGAGAGAGAGAGGGGGGGGGGGGGGTCTGACCATGATAACCATCAACAGTCCAGACAGGCTCTTGTGATGTGGAAACTCAAGTGTGTGTGTGTCTCCGTCTCCTTTCAGGTCATGTACCATGTGGGCAAGAGACCGTGTTTGTGCGGGAGTTGTCCGTTCAGGCCTTCAATGCCTCTAGGGGGAGTGGAGGGGGGGGGGGGGGGGGGGGGGGGGGGCGTTCTGGAAGGAATGAATGGTACCTCTTGGGAGGGCTAGGTTAGGATGTAGAACTTCCACTCTTGAGAAACCAGAACCCCAGACCCCCTGCTGCTTTACACATTAAGAACCAGGCAAAACACATTATGTAGATAGCAGTTAGGCTAATGCATTTGAACATTATTAGCTAGCGGTTAAGACGAATATTCCAATGTGATTCTTCCCTCAATCTCCCCTCTTGGCTCAAGTAAACGGCACACTGTTGCAGTTTGTTTTGGTGCATTTAGTATCAGGTTGTGCTTACACTGCAGCTCCATGGCAATACAGAAATACAAAATTCAAAATACAGAATAGTCCTAAATTCATGTGAAATGGCGTAAAGAGTCTTCAGTTTGTACCATCGTAATTTTAACATGCTAGAAGTTTTTATAACCGCACTTTGATTACATTGTGACATTGATTCTGTTGACAAAGAAATACAGTAAATTGCATGGAGAGAGGAAGTAAAGTTACTCACAGTTAAGACAGACTGGATCAGATTCTGTAGCCACGTTTGGCCATAGTGACTGTTTTAATGATTCAAAGGGAGTTTTTCGACACATGATGAGAAGCATGACTGTCACAATGACGGACAGCTTATACTTATGAAAGATGAAGTCTCTGGAGGGTGTTTTAAATGCCTTTTGGGAGCAATTAGCCTCAATGGAATCAATCATGATAAAACTAGTGGTTCAAACATGGTAGCTAGTGGCTCACCGAATACACTCTACAATACATTCAAACATATTAGCTAGTGGTCAAGTTAACATTAACACATACAATTAACTAGTTAGGCTAACACGTTCAAACATTATATTAGCTAGGGGTTAGGTTAACATTAATAACATTATATTAGCTAGTGGATAGGCTAACACGTTCAAACATTATATTAGCTAGTGGTTAGGTTAACATTAAAACATTATATTAGCTAGTGGTTAGGCTAACACTTTCAAACATTATGTTAGCTAGTGGTTAGGTTAACATTAAAAACATTATATTAGCTAGAATGTGGTTAGGTTAATGTTAAAACATTATATTAGCTAGTGGTTAGGTTAACATTAAAACATTATTAGCTAGTAGTTAGGTTAATGTTAAAACATATATTAGCTAGTGGTTAGGTTAACATTAAAACATTATATTAGCCAGTAGTTACGTTCACATTAAAAACATGTTAACTAGTGGTTAGGGTAACAGACGAATCTATTTGAAATGGCTCCTAAATATTTGAACAACTTAAACTGCACCTTGATTGTATTCTACAACCACAAAATGGAAACACAAAATGGAAAAGAAAACTTGAAGAAATTGCTAAATGTAGCACTTTCTTGCTGAAATGAATGGATGATTCAATTGTTGATTCAAACATGGGTTCTATCAAGTTGAGAGAGATTTAAAGCCAGTGAAATGGTTGCAAAAAGCTTCAGCAGTATATCTTACATTGTGGTACATGGTTATTTTTAGAATAGGTGATTTTTTTTTTTATAAATCAAAGCAATCTCTGTAATGTGTATAAAATATGTTCTCTCTCTTTCTTTCTTTATCTATCTCCCTTTCTCTCTCACACTCTCTCCTTCTCCTCTCTCCCTCTCTCTCCCTTTCTGCCTCTCTCTCCCCTCTGTCTCTCTCTCCATCCCTCTCTTTCTCTCTCTATTGCACACACATTCACACACACACACACACACACACACAACTTTCAAGGTACTGATGCCCACAGAACACAATCATTTTGTTATATTGATTTCCCTGTATCTCTCTCTCTCTCTCTCTCTCCTCTCTCTCTCTCTCTCTCCTCTCTCTCTCTCTCTCTCTCTCTCTCTCTCTCTCTCTCTCTCTCTCTCTCTCTCTCTCTCTCCTCTCTCACTCTCTCCTCTCTCCTCTCTCTCTCTCTCTTCTCTCTCTCTCTCTCACACACACGCACCACGCACAGCAGGCTCCCATGTGCCACAGAGTATCCAATTTTCCTAGCATTAACACACTCAGCCCTATAGCCTAGCCGAGCCCAGAGGACAGACGGGGACATACAGCTTCAGAGTTTTGGGTCTGTGGGGCCTCAGGGGGCGCGGGGGGGTTTGGGGGAGGGGGGGGGGGGGGGGGGGGGGGCGGGCTTCTCTGTAATAAAAACTGCTTGATTTTGACATGCCCCCCCTCCCCCTCTCTTTTTAACAAGAGACCTTTAATTTGCAAGAAGGAAGCAATGAATTGTAAAGTAGACTTTTCCAGGAGGCGGCTCTGTTAAGTGCAGCCGTGTATGTATAATACGCCCGTAGTCCACTCGCTCACTCCCTCACAATGCTGCCTGACTCGCTCTGGTGCAACCCGACCCAATGGGGTAACACATGTGGGACTGGGGTTGCTACTATACACACACCACACACACACACACACACACACACACACACACCACACACACACACACACACACACACATACTGTACATACATACACATTACCTCTCTCTCTCTTTATGTGTGTGTGTGTGTGTTTTCTTGGCCCTCTCTCTCTCTGTCCACCTCTGTTTCTCTGTCTCTCTTCTCACACATGATCTTTCATACTGTTTGTCAATAGCTTATTTAATCCCTAAGTACATTTTTACCTTTACACAGTTTTATGTACCCCGAACTCTCTCCCAATGCCTAGACAGCATGTCGATTTTTGCGGGACATTTGTGGAAATTGCGGGAAATAAATTCACTGTCAGTAATGAATTGTGCACCATACTGTCTGTCTAAGCTACTGTCACCTGGTATGCAATGATGTCTTTGTTTAGTATCACAACATTATTGGGCTGTTTTAACAATACCATCTGCGAAAATAATAACGCTATGACGGTGAACAATCACACATTTGGAAATATAGGCCTACAGGAAATCAATACAGGAAATCGAAACCTTCCCAATCAGCTTCATTACATGCACGATGTATCTGGTGTATGCCTGCGTTTGAATTCAAACCTCAAACGAAGTGCTCCAGAGTTCACTCTGAGGCGGACCGAGACCACCTCAAACAGGTGGGCCTGGCTGGGGTTGTTTGGTGTGGACCTGAGTTCTGATTACTGTGTTCACACCAGCCCTAACAAACCGCAGCGCGGGGGTAAGCGCTCCAGGGTTCGATTCCACCGGTCTAAACAAGGCATGGTGTGTGAGCCTGTTTATAGAAGTCTTGGCAGAGAGAAGTTCGCTTTGGCTTGAATGTCGCTCTTCACAAGCTCCACTGTGACGGCAGGCAGCGTGGGTGAAAATAAAGTTGCTCTACCACGCTGCTCAAAGTGTGCGCGTCCACAACACAGCTCTAGCCAGCAGTGTGTGTGTGTGCGCTAGTGTGTAGACTAGGATATTTGTGGCGCATTAGTGCATGGATGGTGACTAATAAGAGGATGAAAACAATAACAATTCTTATATTTAGTAGTAACTCATTCAACGCCAGACCCGATGATAGTCGGGTTAACTCGCCGACCGCTCAGCGCCAATCACGAGTATAGTCGGGTTTTAATCGTTATTTCTTTTATTAGCGATATCCATTCATTTTCATCCATCCAGCCTGATGTTATCATTGGGAATGGGTCTGAGCTCGCAAAAGGGCAAATACCGCCGCCTACGCCTTCCAGCTGGTATTGCACTCCATTGGGAATGGTGTAGTTTCTTTTCTGGGACGATCCGAGCTGTGCGGGCGGGGTTTAAATACTCAGGCGAGGTAGGCCTCAACAACGATGGCATGGAACAGTAACCCTGCCCGCCCGTTCATGTGTAACGGTCGGTAATGTGGGACGGACCTCCACAAGCAGTATTTGGAATGGCGATCAGATAATTGGATTATTTCTTTTTGGATTACATCAGATACAAGGTAAGAACACTATATATAAATTTGATCGTTGATCTGATATTTCTTTCTACCCCGATCGACGCTGTCTCTGTGTGTGGCTGTGTGCCGTTGGGTGCAGGGGGGGGGGCGCCGCGGTCCAGGGCTCTTTTCATTCTTGCACGAGGAAGGATAATAATGATGATCTAGCGTTGATTTCAGGAAGATTCGATAATCAGGCGAAAAATGACAACGTGTTTAGTGTATTCCACTAAAACGCTATTATCACGTCTTTCCCTGGAATTACTCAGAAGCACCCAAACTATATTCATATTCAAAACGGTATAAAACGGAAATGTACCGATGAAAAAACAATCTGTTTCGTGGATGTTGACTGGAAGCAACTCGACGGGTGTATTAGACCCATAGATATAATATAAGATATATTTTAAGTACTCGCAAGTGAACAAATCGCCCCATTGACTTACAGCGCTGGCGTAATAGCGCCCTCTGGCGCATTAAGCAATGGCGCAGAATGAGTTAACACATTGAGTGCCACGCCCCTTCCAGGAAGTGACCACTTCCGTGCCGTCCATTAACCCCATGTAAACGTAGTTGTACTTTGTAGACCTAAACCTATATTTTATAATATAGCTATGGGTCTAATAACGCCGTCAAGTCTCATTGAGCTGCTTCTGGTCAACGTGCAAAAATCTGATTATTTTTTCATCCGTACATTTCCGTTTTATACCGTTTTGAATATGAACATAGTCCGGACGCTTCTGAGCAATTCCAGGGGAAAGACACGAAAACAGCGTTTTTGTGTAATGCAATAAACACATTGTAATGTTTCGCCTGATTATCGGATCTTCCTGAAATCAACGCTAGATCATCACTATTATCCTTCCTCATGCACGCATGCAATGTGATTTAGACCGGCGCGCCCCCGCCCCCCCCCTCCTGCAACCCAACGGCATACAGCCAAACAGCTATAACACAGATAGCTTCAATCGCAGTAGAAATAAATATCAGATAAACGCAAGCTTTCATATATGGTGTCCTTACCTGGTCTCTGAAGTAATGCAAAAAAAAGAATCCAATAATCTCATCGCCATTCCAGTTATCCACAGCGATCGTGCCTCCGACGTTGTAGGACATTGCACTTCAACGGGCGGGCGGGGTCAGTAGTCCAAACCACCCCTACAAGCGTGTGTTTTGCCGGAGTGTTTAGGACCCGCCCCCATGCCGCAGCTCGGTAGAGAAAATAAACCAACCCGTTTCTAACGGGGTGCATTACTGGCCGAAGGTGTTAGAGGGCGGTATAATACCGTCTGCCAGCTCAGACACACTCAGAACAGTATGCACAAGGTGCCCCGCTGAATTATGAATGGCAATAGATAATAAAAGAAATACCGTGACAGAAACGTAGATCTACGTTTCCGGCACTCAGCGATTGGACGACAGAAACGTAGTTCTACGTGAACGGCACTGGAAGTGTTAAGCATGACTTTATTGAAATGTGGGACAGTGTGTCCTTTTAACCTATGTTTTCGTGCGTCCTGTGGGGGGGTGGGGGTGTGTGTGTGTGTGTGTGTGTGTGTGTGTGATCAGTAGAGGAGACGGGGGGTCCAGAATGGGTAGCCAGAGGTGAGGGGTTAGGGGCAGGGGGTAATCATCAGCTGTCACTGGTCATAAGCCTCCACATCAACCACACACACACACACACACACACACACACACACACACACACACACACACACACATAACCGTAGATTGGTCAGTGTGTGTTTGTATTTGTGTGTGTATGTGAGAGAGAGTGAGTGAGAGATGAAAGAGGATTATTATAGGGATGCACCGATCGGCCCCTGATATGACTAAAATAGGTAGATCGGGTATCTGTGACCATTTTTATTATTATTTATATATATATATATATATATATATATATATATATATATATATATATATATATATATATATATATATATATATATATTTTTTTTTTGTTATTTCATTTTAATAATAAATAACAATTCACTACATTTATATCTGTGTTAATTTGTAAAACTAAATTAGGAAAGTAATGTTTTAAGTCAAGCCTGATGTTGCCTTGCACAAAAGAATGATCTCAGACTCTTCCTCACAGTCAGGCATACAGTTTATTAATTGAACAATGGGTACCGGATCGGTACTCTGTATCGGCCGATACCCAAAGCCCAGGTATCGGTATTGCTATCGGGACTGAAAAAGTTGGATCGATGCATCCCTCGATTATTATGTTCGGAATAGTATTGCCCTCATTGCATATGTACTATTTTAATTTGTACTATTATTACTTAATTTTCTTTCAGAGTTTTATTTTTGTTGTGTTTTGTAAAATGTTGAATTAATGTTCCCATGTGTTATATTGATGTAATCTGACTATAATTTTGCTTCTTGGAGAATGCCACATGCAAGCCCCTAGACTAGAGGGTTTTTAGGCAATTCTCCTTTACATTTCTTTGTGTATTCTATTGTATTATATGTAATAGTTTTTACATGTGTAAAGAAAGAAAAGAAAAGAGAGAGACAGAGACAGACAGACAGAGAGGCCACTGTGCCGGGACTCAGAACACATGTCTTCACACACATGAGTCAGTAAGTATCTCTCACAGCTGCTATTGGCATCATCCTTTAAACACAAATGCACACACACATACGCACAGATGTGTATATGTAAACATGTACGTACACAAACATGCATGCATTGTTTACACACAGACAACACACACAGACAACACACACACATGTGGTCAAACAGAGAAAATGGTTGAATAAGAAGAAGAGAGTAAGGAAATGAGAAAGTGGGGGGCGCTGAAACAGGAAGTAAATAAAGGATAGGTTCAAAGAAACAGTATTTCTTTCGGAACGTCTTTTATTTATTAATTCTGTCGTTTCTCACAGTGTTAAACATCATTGGTACTCAGACTACAGTGTTAAACATCATGACTCAGACTACAGTGTTAAACATCATTGGTAGTGACTCAGACTACAGTGTTAAACATCATTGGTAGTGACTCAGACTACAGTGTTAAACATCATTGGTAGTGACTCAGACTACAGTGTTAAACATCATTGGTACTCAGACTACAGTGTTAAACATCATGACTCAGACTACAGTGTTAAACATCATTGGTAGTGACTCAGACTACAGTGTTAAACATCATTGGTAGTGACTCAGACTACAGTGTTAAACATCATTGGTAGTGACTCAGACTACAGTGTTAAACATCATTGCTCATGAGCGCTGCCTTTCCTTATATATATATTTTTTTTTCTGGAACGATCCATTAGTGTGCCTCTGGCTCCTTTCTGAAGAGGCATATTGGTAACACTAGCAATGAGCTGCGTAGCCTGGACCTCACTACACTGTTTCATCAAAGAGGAAACAATGGTTCTCTCTAGCTAAGTTTCCATCCAAATGTTGTGCAAATCTTAAGCAAATGTCCAAAACGTCAGCAAAAGTAAATGCAATTCAGTGTGTATTTCCATCATCCTACTGTTCAATCAGAAGAACACCATCCAACCACAAACTGTGTGTTCTGTTTGTAATTATTAGTTATTAAGCTATTGTTCAATTTGCGAGAATTTACTCCCATGGATTGTGTTTACTACATACATCCGTTTGCTAGAACACTGTTTTATTATCCTCAACGTTTGCATCAGAAAGTGAAGCGTGTAACTTAAAGGACCATACCAGTCTAATCTTTACATTACCTGAGATTGTCCCTGTAACTCATGTTGTGTCAGTAAGTCTATATGTGTTTCGGCTGATTTCAGCTTACCTTTCTAAACGCCATTCACCCACGCCATTGATGTTGAAGAAATGTGGAAAAACACCTGAGACTTGTAGGCATAGATAACTCACCCCTGTGAAAGGTGTTTATTTTTTACCAAGGTTTAAGCATCAATCAACAATTGTATGTATTGAGCCGTACTGTATTGTACCCATTCTGCAATCTGTTAAATAAAGTTTTCATTCATTCATTCATTCATTCATTCATTCATTCATTCATTCATTCAGCACCCAGGAGTTAATAACAAGCACAATCTGAATGCAGAAGTTCGATGTGGGGATTGGCCGATAGAGCTCATAGAAAATCGTATTACTCTGTGGAACCCTTTGGACGGCCAAAGATAATGCCACAGAGGGCCAGACTTGCCCCGTGGGCCCTGCTTTGGGCACCGGTGCTAAGTATAGTGAACTGAAATGCCTAACATGTGTGTCTGTGGTGCCGTAAGTTTGATCACTGTCACGTTAGCCCCTCCCTCTCTCTCTCTCTCCCATATTTCCTGTCTATCAAAATAACCCCAAAATTCTATTAGAATATAATCCAAACATTCTCTCATTCCTCCTCTCCTCTTCTCTCTCATTTCTCTCCTCCTCCTCCTCCCTTCTTCTGTATCCACCTCACCCCTTCCATGAAGACTTGTGTTCAGCATTAAGAGCTGTGTGTGTGTGTGTGTGTGTGTGTGTGTGTGTGTGTGTGTGTGTGTGTGTGTGTGTGTGTGTGTGTGTGTGTGTGTGTGTGTGTGTGTGTGTGTGTGTGTGTGTGTGTGTGTGTGTGTGTGTGTGTGTGTGTGTGTGTGTGTGTGTGTGTGTGTGTGTGTGTGTGTGTGTGTGTGTGTGTGAGAGAGAGAGAGAGAGAGAGATCACAGTGCACACGATTAGGTCCTTCATTAAGCCTGCTAAAGGCTGGGCCTCACTCCATGGCAAATATTGAGCCATGGAAATGAGAGCCATTTCCACACACACACGCACGCACGCACGCACACACACACACACGCACACACACACACACACACGCGCGCAGGCAGGCACCAGGTCAGAGTGTTGGTGGTATGTGCTGATTTAGTGCTGGGGTGGCAGTATGGTAGGAAGAGGGTTTAAGACAAAGCCAGCCTGCATACAGCATACAGGAAGGACACAGTCACATGACCCCTCCTGCTGTGTGTGTGTGTGTGTGTGTGTGTGTGTGTGTGTGTGTGTGTGTGTGTGTGTGTGTGTGTGTGTGTGTGTGTGTGTGTGTGTGTGTGTGTGTGTGTGTGTGTGTGTGTGTGTGTGTGTGTGTGTGTGTGTGTGTGTGTGTGTGTGTGTGTGTGTGTGTGTGTGTGTGTGTGTGTGTGTGTGTGTGTGTGGATATGGAGCGAGAGGTGGAGCGACAGAGAGAGATAGGTAGATAGAGAGAGAGAGACAGAGAGAGAGAGATAGATAAAGACTGAACGAGAGAGGGGGAGAGAGACAGAGAGAGAGAGAGATGGAGAAGGAGCAGAGAAAGAGAGAGATGTAGACAGGGAGAGATGGAGAGAGATAGAGAGAAAGAGGTGGAGAGATGGAGAGAGAGAGAGCGAGAGGGAGAGAGAGACAGATAGATAAATACTGAAAGAGAGAGGGAGAGAGACAGATAGATAAAGACTGAAAGAGAGAGGGGGATAGACAGATAAATAAAGACTCAAAGAGAGAGACAGATAGATAAAGACTTAAAGAGAGAGGGAGAGAGACAGATAAATAAAGACTCAAAGAGAGAGACAGATAGATAAAGACTTAAAGAGAGAGGGGGATAGACAGATAAATAAAGACTCAAAGAGAGAGACAGATAGATGAAGACTGAGCGAGACAGAGATAAAGACTGAAAGAGAGAGGGAGCGAGACAGAGATAAAGACTGAAAGAGAGGGGGAGAGAGACAGAGATTGTCTGTTTGTTTGTTGTTCCAAATCCATCTTTGTTCAACTCTAGTTTTTTTGGTTGACTAAATGTTTTAAGTGTTGCACTTTGAATTTAATTGAATTGAGACAAACGCAAACAAACAGGGAGATAGCGAGCGAGCGAGAGAGACACACACACAGAAAGAGAGAATGAGAGATCATACGGATAACATCAAGTAGATCCTTAATTAATGCATGAGGTTATTGAGTCTTTAAACAAAGGTCTCTCCATCTCTCTCTGTCTGTCTGTCTCTCTCTCTTTCTATCTCTGTCAATTCAATCCAAGGCTGTATTGACCTGACCATATGGAAGTACAGTATTGCACAAAGCACATTGTACAGGTAGAACAAACAGGGACAAGTTCATTTATTTTAAGTGTTTTTATCACTTTAAACATGTTGTTTATTGAATAACAATTTGGTATGGGTTTTTCCACCACAAATGTTCAATAAACTACTGAAAATGGTTTAACAGCATCCTACACCTTTGCCCTCATTCAGATTCCTTTATTTAGCTATTTGTGTGTAAACACATAGGTAATTGTTGCGGCACAATAACAACAGACACAAGACAAAAACAGTGCAGTGGAATATTAATAATTTAAATAAATATATATGCATAAATATATACTGTATGTGTAAAGTGCAGAGTTCCAATTAGACCAGTGCAGCATTTTGCCAGTGACATTGTGCCAGTGTCACTTGGGGGGGGGGGGCTGAGTCATCGATCAGCCTGGCGGCTGAGGAGGAAAAGCTCAGTCTGTGTCGGGCTTTCACAGCCTTCAGTAGCCGCAACCTTCTCCCAGAGGGGAGCAGGGTGAAGAGGCCGTGGCCAGGGTGGGAGGGGTCGGACATTATCTGTCTTGCTCTCTTCAGCGCCCTGGTGTCGTGCAGGGACCTGAGGGAGGGCAGGGGACAGCCGATCACCCTCTCCGCAGAGCCAATCACCCGCTGCAGCTTGGCGAGATCTTTTGCCACTGTGGTGGGGAACCAGGAGATGATAGAGTGGGTGAGGATGGATTCGATGTTTTTCCGAGTAGAATTGGGCCACCGTGGTCCTCGACAGTCTGAACCTCTTCAGCTGCCAGAGGAAGAACATCCTCTTCTGGGCCTTTTTCAGCAGGGCCATGGTGTTATGCTCCCACCACAGATTGAGAATACGAGGATCTATGAACGCCTCGCCCCCCCCCCCCCTCACTTCTTCCCCCAAGCCGGTTAACTTTATCTTTTTCCACCTAAACAGTTTCGCCAATCTTGTCATAACTGAGATTTGCTGGGGAAAAAAACAATTGTTTTCATACATAGATCACCAGATGTATCAACTTATAGTACAAGTTTCATGATAGCATCTCAATTCAACAGTTAGCATTTCCTGGATGACAGTGTGGCCAGCTGGGTAAATAGCGACCATGATAGGTTCACAGGATTAATTGCGTCACACAGATGGCTCAGATTTTGAGGAAGTACAGAGAGTACTCACTCTCTCTCTTTCTCTCTATTTCTCTCTTTCTGTCTCTCTCTCTCGTTTTCTCTCTCTGTCACACGCGCACCCCAAGAAGCTAGTTTGAGCAGACCGCTGCCTGTTGAATATTGAGGTTGGAAGTTGGGAGGGAAACTCCCTAAGATAGAGGCCCTGACACACACACACACACACACACACACACACACACACACACACACACACACACACACACACACACACACACACACACACACACACACACAGTTATTTTTCCATTTGTGGTGAAGGGAGCTATGCACTGATTTTTAAGGCACTGTATGTCTGTCTGGATATTATGTGTGTGTATGGGTGTGGGAGTGTGTCTCAAGGAATGAACACATTTGTCTTGGAAGTGCCGCGTTTTGTGTGTGCGTGTCTGTGTGTGTGTGTCTGTGTTTTGGTTTATGTGTGAGTCTGTTTATAGTGGTGTGCTTTGGTGAAAAAGTGTTTATGCACTGAAATTGGTGTTTCCATGTAAATTGAGGTGCACACGGTTAGAGGCCACGGCTTGTTGCTTTGTCGCTTTGCTTTGGCTCTTCATTTTTGGTCGACAGTGTAGGCGGGGTTTGGGAATTCAAAATGTGCTCATAACAAAAACTGCCATCAGTAGCATACTTGCCTCTTGCTCCCTTATTTTTATTATTTATTATTGTATTGTATTTTTTTCCCGCCACTGCGTGGAGTTTCATTGGCTGCTGTTTAAATACATTGGCTGATGTTTAAATACATTGGCTGCTGTTTAAATACATTGGCTGCTGTTTAAATACATTGGCTGCTGTTTGAATACATTGGCTGATGTGTAAATACATTTTGACAACAAAGAAATCCATGGATAATTATGTTGAATGATTTTGATTTGATTTATGGAAAAAGACAAAAGAATCCAAAGGATAACATGAAAAGTGTGAACACTTAATTCCATCATGGTCCCAAAGATGTTTAAAAACAAACAGACAAACATATAACATGTAATCACTATATTCGCTATGTGCCAATGACCGTCCTACACCTGGGTACCACCATTGGTCACCTACCTCTCATGGCTAAGCGCTAATATTGTCTGTGAGCCACGTTTTGACCCTCCTTTTAGCTATGCTCTTTATCTGTGGCGGCAGCCTATTCCAATTTGCCTACTCTGCTGAACTTATTGGCGCACAAGTTTGTTTTATGCAACTTAAAGTAATGGCTTTGCTTGTCCAAATGACAATACTGACCAAATTGAGATTTATTTTTCTCTTGTCCATTTATTTTGTTTGCTTTCTAATTTAAAATACAGTTTGAAACCGTCTGTACACAGTAGGCTATGTGTGCTAGCAGAACTAGACTCCAGTCACAAGTCACGGTGCACATGTGCAGTGGTTTGTCCACCAAAAAAGCGCCAAAAGATCGAAAATAAACTAGCAGAGCCAGAACTGTTCAACTCCCCTGGAGCCACAGCCAGCAGAGAAGCCGGTTTACTTTCGCTTTTAAACCAGCTGCAGCCTGAGAACTGGAGTGTGAGGGGATGTAACACTAAAGATGGCGGCAATGACAAAGAATTGCTGCAAAATAAACATACATCTGTTGTGATTTGAAAGGAATTAATTGAATTGCTATTTCTATTGCACTTTGAGGCACAGCAGAATGGGTGGCAATTTACACGATTGTGTAAACCTTGTGGTTGAATTAAGCAGAAATGTATGTGCTAAATAAACAGGTACATTGTTTTAGACTATTTGTCCAAGTTGTTTGTCCATTTTTCATCGATTAGTCGACACATTCTATGACTGTTAGTCAATTTAAGAATTTCTTTAGTCGAGGACGTCCAGTTTCCACAGGTTCTTAGGTTATTTGTTGTGGTAGGAGGCTTGGGAAGGTAAGATACATACAGTACACCTGAGCAACAGAGTGAACATTGTAAATACCACATACAGTCCACTGTCAATGTGCTACAGTATCACCTTTTAGTGGTGGGTCTGTCTAATCTGCGTATTAGAAACACAGCTTTAAGTTGCCTCCAAGATCCATGGAATGTGTAGTTAAATTACCACTTTGTTCCAATTGTAAAGCACTCGCCTACCACAGCAGGGACCCGGGTTCAAATCCCTGAGTCAGTGGTACCTCCAGGCTTGGTCAGTCGTCCCTACAAACGCAACCGGCAGTGTTCGCGGGTGGGAAGCCGGTGTGGTATGAGTCCTGGTCATTGCGACAGCGACTCCTACTGGTAGGTCAGGGCGCCTGTTCAGCAGGGAGGGGATATAGATAGTGTGAACCTCTGCGCCCATTACGCTCTCCCAGTGAAACTCCTTGCCGTCAGGTGAAAAGAAGCGACTCCACATGTATTGGAGGAGGCATGTGGTAGTCTACACACCATCCCCAGACCAACGTAGGGCAGCGCAACGACCAGGAGGAGAATTGGAACTGAATTCAGGATGGGAGAAAGGCACAAAAAAAAGTATTTGTAAATGTGTTGCTTTTCTTCAGTAACTGTAACAGATTACAGTTTTTTTGTTTTCCTGTAATCAGATTGCTGTAATGCAATTGCATGTCCCATCACTCCCAAAACCACCCGGTGTGTCAGGCTAACATATAATTTCTGAATGATAAGAATGTCTCAAATGTTTCAAACCACTCTAGAAGCCCATTGCATTTTTCACTGAGGTTAAGATTGTTAACCCATAATTTCACATGCGTGGTACTCAAACTAAATCACTGAACTCCTGATGCTTTTAAATCTTATTTTACGATTCATGCACACACGCACAAACACACACACACACACACACTCACACACACTTCTGTCAGCGTTTTTGGTGAGATGGCCCCATTGACGATCGCCCTCCAGCAAGGACATACACTTCAAAAAAATAAACGTACAAGTGTACGGCAAAGCAGAGCTCCGAACTACGCCAATTATGTCTTGGGCGACGGCATCTCCCAGACGCTAATTAGCAGTGTTACGAACCATTCGGTGCTCGACTGGCTCCATCAATCAACCCGAGGAGACGCACATGAAAGAGGCCCATTCATTCCTCCTTACTAACCACTGGAATGCCTTCTACAGAAGCGTCCACGTTGTCTGAAGACTCATCACATTGTCTGTGGGCTACAGAGCTGGTGGTTATCACAGGAGATATGGTTTGTGTGTGTGTCTAAGTTTCAGGGGTTGTGTCACTGTTTATACCTCACGCCGTCTGGATGTGTTTTCTAACGTCTGCGATATGATATGTTTACGCGGTGAGCACATCGTATCTTTTGTCACCCATCGGATTTAGCGTGCATGGAATAGCACTGAGGTGAGTGCATGAAGGCAGAGCCACGTGGGCACGAAATTGGATCCTTGTCGTCACTGGAAATTCCTTGTGTGAAACTCTTGACAGAACATATCAAATAGAGAAAATTCTTATTTTTTTACAGTATTTATTCATATTTTCAAAACCTCTTATGACCACCTGCTGTCAGAAGGTGCCATTGAGTCATTATGTCCTTCCTACTCGATCAACAGGTTTTTTTTGCGCGAATCTCTTAACACTTTAAGTGCCGAAAAACGTGTTTAGGCGTCCTTCCCCGCCATGCTCAAGTTGCCGAGGACGCCGTAACTCGTCTTTAATATCAATATTTCAAAAATCTGTGATCGAAATCATATTTTTCCTCCGCAGCCCTGAGACACAGTGCTGGCCTCCTCTCAACCCTCTAGCGGTTCAAGAGCGCCATCTGGTGGCCGATCGGCAGAAGCGCCAAACAGGAAGTCATGTGGATGAAGTGCTGATCGTCCATATTACTTCCGGGCACTCTCTATAGGTCCCGGGACTCGATCTCGACACAATACATAGCGATCCGTTGCCAATAACTCGATAAACAACATGATTTGGACGTATATACTATTATACAACCTGGAAATAGATCGCGTATTCCATAATAGGAATATTTCAGTTCCACGCTCATCGTCCAACGGCACGAGGAAGATACGGTAAGATTCAGCGTTATTTTTTAACGTGTTCGATATAAACTGCTCTGTTGATCATATCACCCACACTAGATGGATGATATAATGCTGCCCACGGAATTATAAACGATCCCCCGCCCATCCGGTCATCATCAGATGATACGTAGAAACTTCTAGAAGTACGTCCAATTGACATTTTTGATCTCGCACAGATTCCTACCAAACTGTATTTCATCATCAATATAATGCATTTGGGGCTATAAATCACGTTCTGGAGAAAGCTGCAGAAAGAGATGAAAACATACTTATACTTTAGACCATATTTTACTATGAATATGTGAATGAAAAAGTTTAACGTTGCTACACAATGAACAATACATATAGGACCTTGAATGGGCCCTAATAATGGCAATCTAGCAATAGAATTAAAAAAGTTATAGCCCTGCAAAGAAGGGGAACTTCTCCATGTTAAATAGAGCTGGCAACGGATGGTATATCATGAATTTAGCCTTAGGCAATCAAAGTGTTACATCATTATTGTGCTGTCGGAACAGTATTATGTTTGTAGATGAAGTATTGAACTACCTTGTTTAAAGGGGCAGTTCACTCAAAATATATATATATATTTTTTAAGAATTCCCTCTTACCCGGGGTGCTATCTATCCATCCAGATAGTTTCAGTGTGATTTGCCTAGATATCTGTAGAAGAAATTTCTTCAGAACTTTTTTGTAAGTGCGTTCGTGAATGAGGTCCCTTGCTGTGCTCTAGTGGCCATAAAATTATTATTGCCGATTTAAGCTGATAAATCAAGAACAGCTTTCTATGGATCCGATTTTCCTAATGGACTACCCTTTATTTTGTTATTTCCTGTAAAGTCTCTGGTAAGCACTAGATTAAAGAGTCTCTGCATCACTGCATGTTGGAAGAATCAATAATGGCCCAGGTAATCTGTGTATACATGTGCAAAAAATGAATATTGCAAGTATTACAGAATTTACAGCACACATTCTGGTGGGGGGGAGGAGAGCTTGAGTACTCAACTGACTTCCTAAACACCTCGTACTTTGAGTCGAGCCTCCTATCAGCTGTCTGATGGCTCTCTGTATCTGAGATTAATCCTACCTCAATCATCCTCATCATCATCCTCATCATCCTCATCATTCTTAGCATCATCCTCAACATTGTCCTCATTATCATCATCCACATCATCCTCATCATGATCACCGTCGTCCTCATCCTCGCCTCATTCATTGTCAGTTGATAACAAGAAACTTGAAGTAGTGACCAGTAATCAGGATAAGATGTTTAAACTTTACATACATCAGTATCATGTTCTGGTTTCTCCTAGTGTCCAAGATCAAGAAAAGACGTTTATAGGTCCCGTGTGATGGTACTACAACGACAGCTTGGTCGAGAGACAGAACTACAGTAGCAGAAAGTCACACAAAGACCTCAAGTGAGATGGATACAGTACATATCAACATATCAATGGCTAGGATAGGGTTAAATTGTGCAGCCATACAAATATACACAAAAACCTATTTATAGTTTGTTAATCAGACCCAGTGTGATACAAATGCCCCTCCCTACACACCATGTTCAATACTATAACTTAACATCCCCCTGACACCGACAACAGACAGTAGCTGTTGTGTGTGTGTGTGTGTGTGTGTGTGTGTGTGTGTGTGTGTGTGTGTGTGTGTGTGTGTGTGTGTGTGTGTGTGTGTGTGTGTGTGTGTGTGTGTGTGCCGGGGGGGTGGGGGAAGGATATGAAAGGGTTAAGCTGAGGAGCGGTGGAGCCAGAGAGATTGACCCAGACGTGACCCGCGTGTGAGAACGTGGTTTAACCCCTCCACGTCGCCTGACCTCGCCACACACACACACACACACGCACGCACGCACGCACACACACACACACACACACACACACACACACACACACACACACACACACACACACACACACACACACACACACATAGCAGTGTCATCGTTGTGAAAGAGAGGGAGATAGATAACAGTGACAGAGAGACAGACAGAGAGCAGAGAGAGACAGTCAGAGCAGAGAGAGACAGACCGCAAGCATAGAGAGACAGACAGAGAGCAGAGAGAGAGACAGGCAGAGAGAGAGAGACAGAGCAGAGAGAGACAGAGCAGAGAGACACAGAGAGCAGAGAGAGGCAGAGCAGAGAGACACAGAGAGCAGAGAGAGGCAGAGAGAGTGAGAGACAGAAAGCAGAGAGAGAGAGACAGAGAGCAGAGAGAGACAGAGAGAGTGAAAAACAGACATAGCAGAGAGAGAGAGACACAGAGAGCAGAGAGAGACAGACAGAGAACAGTGAGAGACAGACAGAGAGCAGAGAGAGACAGACGGAGAGCAGTGAGAGACAGACAGAGAGCAGAGAGAGAGCAGAGAGAGACAGACAGAGAGCAGAGAGAGAGCAGAGAGAGACAGACAGAGAGCAGAGAGAGAGCAGAGAGAGACAGACAGAGAGAGAGACAGAGAGCAGAGAGAGACAGACAGAGAGCAGAGAGAGAGCAGAGAGAGACAGACAGAGAGACAGACAGAGAGCAGAGAGAGACGGACAGAGAGCAGAGAGAGACAGACAGAGAGCAGAGAGAGACAGACAGAGAGCAGAGAGAGAGAGACAGAGAGCAGAGAGAGAGAGCAGAGAGAGAGCAGAGAGAGACAGACAGAGAGAGAGACAGAGAGCAGAGAGAGACAGACAGAGAGCAGTGAGAGACGGACAGAGAGCAGAGAGAGAGAGACAGACAGAGAGCAGAGAGAGAGAGACAGAGAGCAGAGAGAGACAGATGGAGAGCAGAGACAGACAGACAGAGAGCAGAGAGAGACAGACGGATAGCAGAGAGAGAGACAGAGAGCAGAGAGAGACAGACAGAGAGCAGAGAGAAAGAGACAGAGAGCAGAGAGAGAGACAGACAGACAGAGAGCAGAGAGAAAGAGACAGAGAGCAGAGAGAGAGACAGAGAGCAGAGAGAGACAGACAGAGAGCAGAGAGAGACAGACAGAGAGCAGAGAGAGAGACGGAGAGCAGAGAGAGACAGACAGAGAGCAGAGAGAGAGACAGAGAGCAGAGAGAGACAGACAGAGAGCAGAGAGAGAGACAGAGAACAGAGAGAGACAGACAGAGAGCAGAGAGAGACAGACAGAGAGCAGAGAGAGAGAGACAGAGCAGAGAGAGAGAGACAGAGAGCAGAGAGAGAGAGACAGAGAGCAGAGAGAGACAGACAGAGAGCAGAGAGAGAGACAGAGAGCAGAGAGACAGACAGAGAGCAGAGAGAGACGGACAGAGAGCAGAGAGAGACAGACAGAGAGCAGAGAGAGACAGAGAGCAGAGAGAGAGCAGAGAGAGAGACAGAGAGAGAGCAGAGAGAGAGACAGACAGAGAGCAGAGAGACAGAGAGCAGAGAGAGAGAGACAGAGAGCAGAGAGAGAGGAGCAGGGGGGGGGGGGGGGGGTAGTTCAGCTTGAGGTAGAGGAGGACCAGACAGGGTGTCCAGGTGGAGGTAGAGGAGGACCAGACAGGGTGTCCAGGTGGAGGTAGAGGAGGACCAGACAGGGTGTCCAGGTGGAGGTAGAGGAGGACCAGACAGGGTGTCCAGGTGGAGGTAGA
>NC_140183.1:26800280-26803251 GCF_963971535.1 Notolepis coatsorum
TATCTCCTATCAACCACCCTGGGATTAAACCCTGCAGTATAACTCTATCTCCTATCTGGGGAAAGATCTCTGACTCAAATTCTCTCGTCAACATAGAACACATGGTCAACATTGTGAAGTGTGCTCCTATGGCCAACTGGACCCACGCTGCCATGTGTGAAATCAACAAGTCTATCTTCTCCTTCACGCTCTCTGGTGTTATGGCCTGGTGGGACTGGGGAGAGAGAGAGAGAGGGGGGGGGGGGGCTTGTCCAGGTCATTGCCCCCATGTCAGGGCCCCTCTCCTGGGGCTAAAGGTTCAAGGTGAGGCCCTTGTCTGGTTGGGGCCTATAAGTTATGTAAGGGGTGACAAATGGGTGTGTTTGTGAGTGTGTGTGTGTCTGTCTGTGTATATGTCTATGTGTAGGTGCAAGAGTATGTTGGATGGCTCGTGTTTTCTATGGCAGCGCTAGAGCTGTGTGTGTGTATGTGTGTGTGTGTGTGTGTGTGTGTGTGTGTGTGTGTGTGTGTGTGTGTGTGTGTGTGTGTGTGTGTGTGTGTTGGTTTAAGATGAGCTGATGGGATCTGGTGGGCTAAAATGCTCAGTAAGCTAGTCTTAAACACACAAACACACACATACACAAACACACACACATGCACACACGCACACACGCAGGGTCCCTATTATTGCTTTCGAAGAGCAGATGTCGCTAAAACTCACTGTCACACTGCCCATAGCATGGTACTGAGGTCATACTAACACACACATACACACACACACTGCCCATAGCATGGTACTGAGGACACACACACACACACACATAGACAATAACTTCAGACAGATCCCACTCCCACGCTCCAATGTTACACGGCCACGACCGCTACATAAAAACAACCTTGATGAGTAAAGAGATTCTAATATAGATCTGAAATAATAAATACATACAAAAAATGTATCCATCAAGGACATATAACTCACACAGAGACTAAAGCAAACCTATACAGTATGTCATAACATGATTGTAAAATGTAGAATCTCTCACATGCAAGCTAATACTAAAATCTTAAATCTGATTTGAAGTATTCTGAATGAGATGTGGCATGTAAACTCCCAATACTCCCAACGATGGTTATCCGATGGTTAACTCCTTACTCTGATTAGGTTGAGGTAGACAGTGCTCCATGGGAAATGTAAATGATTGTAACTGAATAACACGAATCACACATCATCTTATATACACTGCTGTTCTGAATACACCTGCTATGAGGCCCAACTCTATCCATCCAATGTTTGCTCCCCATCTCTCCGTCACTGGCTGTGTCCACTTGTGATGATGGACTATCTCCTGGTTTTACTTGTCTCAGTCAGATGAGGTCAGGCTGTTGTGTTGTCTTGCAAGTGGTCAAACTAAAGCTGAATCACACATAGGCCTACTGTATAACAGGTGGTTTTGACATAAACCATGACATTGAACATCTCTGTGTGCATTCTTCTGACAAGCAGTCACAATTATGAGGAATCACTGTACAGATCTCATGAAATATAAGTGTCATTTGAATATATAAGCAATACTTTTTTTGCGATCCAATTTTTTCAAGACATTCAAAAATTAGGTAGGGAAACAAAAACAAAAAAGACAAATAACCTGCTGAGAACCCACCCTCCACCCACCCCCCTGAATTCTTTGAATATATGCAATACAATGCCAGGACTGTGTTCTCAGTCCTCTGCTGTACTCACTGTACACACATGACTGTGTGGCCAGGTTCAGCTCCAACTCCATAGTGATGGGGCTGATCTCTAACAATGACGAGAAGGTCTACCAGGAGGAGGTTGATGTACACGTCGGTGCCGGGATAACAGCCTATTCCTGAACATTGGTCAAACTAAGGAGCTGATTGTGGATTTTAGGAGAATACAGCAGGGGACACTGTGGATAAACGGGGCTATCGTAGACAGAGTGAGCAGTTTTAAGTACCTGGGAGTCCACATCACAGAGGACCTGACATGGTCAACTCACATAGCCACTTTGGTAAAAAAGAAAATGGCGAAACAGCACCTCTACCACCTGAGACAATTAAGGAAGTTCAGAGTATCAGGGAAGATACTCCACTCCTTCTATTCCGGGGCTGTAGAGAGCATTCTGACTGGGAACATCACTGCCTGGTTTGGAAACAGCATGGCCAACGATAGGAAGGGCCTATAGAGAGTGGTGCGCTCAGCAGAATGGACTACGGGTATTGCACTACCACCCCTGCAGGACTCATAGAAGAAAAACTGCACATTGTATAGGAATGTACATAGGATCCAGTGCCTTTAAGCGATGTCTATTTTACCATGTCTATTCTAGTTATCTTTTTATTATTATTATTATTATTATTACTATTGTTTTATTGCACAATCGAAGCGGGCATGGCCAACCGCATTTCACTGTATGCCCTGGTATGTATATGATGAATAAAACTCTTGAATCTTGAATACTTATATTTTATGAATATATGCAATACTTTATCATTTATGAATTTATGTATGGCCATTATATTTCCCCCATACAATACGAAGATGCATGTAAACACGTTATCCTGGCTGAGACTGGATGTGAATCGGTATCTGTGAGCATGTGAAGCCCGTTGACACATGTCTTTGGGCTATGGAGCTATACAAATAAATATCACTTGACTTCATTTGGAAAGGTCACACGCTTGACCCACCGACCCAGCCCCTACCAGCCTCCACCATCACCGCCACCACGATCCTGGTTTATTTATATAAAAATTAAAAATAAAAGCCTGATTTACAACATAGGAAAAAACTTTTGCAACCATTTCCCCCCCCCCAAATCAGCCGACCCCCCTCTGTCCCCCCTTCTCTCCCCTCAGCCCTGTATCCTGCAACGTTCCACTCGATAAATAACTTCCATTCATTTTATGTGGCGTTTCCTCTTGATACGGCAGACGTATCGCATAACCCTGATGCTTGAAAATTCCCCTA
>NC_140183.1:26803451-26818451 GCF_963971535.1 Notolepis coatsorum
GAAAGACTTTCCTCTACTACTCGTTCTCCCTCTCAGCCTTCCTACTGTCTCAATAAAGAACCTTAAAAAGAAGGGGAGTGGTTCTTGTATAGTAAATAGATGGATATAGCAAGATAGCATAAGGATATATAGTATAACTGTATATTGTATAGTATTGTATAGTAGTGTACATAAGACCCAGTGCCTCATCCGTAGCTAACATTGTATTGCACTATCGCAGGACCTTAGCATGTATTTTACCATGCTTTGTGTAAACTTTATGTACATTATACCTGTTATGTCTTATTCTTATTACTTGTATTATTGCACAATCGCTGCGGGCATGACCACCCGCATTTCACTGTATGCTTGTATGCCGTGACAAATAAAACTCTTGACTTGACTGACTTGACTTCAGTGTCTCCCCTACTCTGTCTCCCTCTCAGCCTTCCTACTGTCTCAATAAATAACCTTCTCTTCAGTGTCTCCTCTACTCTGTCTCCCTCTCAGCATTCCTGCTGTCTCAATAAAGAACCTTCTCTCCTGTGTCTCCTCTACTCTGTCTCCCTCTCAGTATTCCTGCTGTCTCAATAAAGAACCTTCTCTTCAGTGTCTCCCCTACTCTGTCTCTCTCTCAGCCTTCATGCTGTCTCAATAAATAACCTTCTCTCCTGTGTCTCCTCTACTCTGTCTCCCTCTCAGTCTTCCTACTGTCTCAATAAAGAACCTTCTCTTCAGTGTCTCCCCTACTCTGTCTCCCTCTCAGCCTTCATGCTGTCTCAATAAAGAACCTTCTGTCATGTGTCTCCTCTACTCTGTCTCCCTCTCAGCCTTCCTGCTGTCTCAATAAAGAACCTTCCCTCCTGTGTCTCCTCTACTCTGTCTCAGTCTTCCTGTCTCAATAAAGAACCTTCTCTTCAGTGTCCTCCCTACTCTGTCTCCCTCTCAGCCTTCCTACTGTCTCAATAAAGAACTGTCTGTCCCATGTCTCCCCTACTCTTGTCTCCCTCTCAGTCTTCCTTCTGTCTCAATAAAGAGGGGATGGAAAGAAAACACTAAGGGGCAGTGACTGTCCTCAAGAGGGAGAATGTTAGATGGACGGATGTGTTGAAGTCTAAATCACTTTTTTCCACTACCAGCTCAGACTTTCAGACTTTTGGTACCAGGTAGTTTGTTTTATATTGCAGATAGTACCCCGTCAATGGGGGCAGGGTTTGCAGGGATGACTGTCACTGATTGGTCTAACACACATGCGTGTGTGTCTGTGTACCGCTTGGTTCATGAAACAAGAAGTACTCTAGTATCGATTTAGGACGAGGGTAGGACATTTATCTTTGCTTGATAACGTTAAACGTAAAGTTAGACTCATTTTTAAAAGAGAAAGTGCGACTAAACTGAGAGAGAGCAGGTGGTGGTGGAGTGGGGAGAGGGCAAACCAGGAATGAGATGAATAAAACCTTATTTTCTGATTGTTTCATAGCACAAATAAATAACCATCAAACACTCAAAAGAGGACTGGATGCTATTATAGTTTCATTTTCATCCTTATCGTTCATTTGTATTCCACTGCATGGAGGTAGTGAACCTCATACGGACGTTACATGCTTTACATTGTTTTATAAAAAATGTCCA
This sequence comes from Notolepis coatsorum, assembly GCF_963971535.1. Classification (NCBI taxonomy): domain Eukaryota; kingdom Metazoa; phylum Chordata; class Actinopteri; order Aulopiformes; family Paralepididae; genus Notolepis; species Notolepis coatsorum. The sequence goes on from NC_140183.1 coordinate 26,805,063, forward strand.
GCAAATCAATATTGTGCTGTTTTATGTTTGCAGGTTAAGTATTTAATATTTGCTATTATTGCCCATTTGGCCACCATCTTGTAAAATAGTGTAGTGAGTCTGGCCAGTGCAGCCGCCTTGCTTCGCCAAATAGCGAAAATTGGAAATACTTCAACGCAGCTTATCTACACAATGTTTTTTCTTTTTACAATTTATTTATATATATTTTTTTACTTCTGTAACTAATACATTAAATAATGGTGTTGGTGCAGAGATCACTAGATTTATGAACTTCTAATATGGTTTTCATGTGAGTGCTTTCATGCTTGATAAAAAAGATGATGGTTCTGTTGTATTACAAGGAGAGAGGATTCTCTCTGACCAATCAGTGCTCCTTTTGGTATCATCTCGCCTCGTTGGATACCAAGAAGTACCAGGTACAGTCGAGCCAGTACCGTGTAATGGAAAAGGGCCATTAGTGAAATGTAGGAAGTAATGTGTGACCTCAACTATATTAAAGTGTGGAGTAGCCCAGGACATGTTATGTAGAGGTTTGATTTGATTTGATTTGATTTTTATTTAGTACATACAATTTATACAAAAGTATAAAAACAAGGGGTACAAGGATAACATGTGAAAGTCTGTCGACTTGTTTCCAACATGGTCCCAAGAAGAATACAATAAATCACAAAGAAAGAGTTAAGAAGATAAGATAGATACAACAAGTAGATAAAATAGACAACACAATTTTCTGAAAGAGCCTCATTACAGCATGTCATGTTCCTGTTCTTCAAGAGTGGTGGCCAAGCACCCTCTGCAACCTATTGTTGCAGATGTCGCTTCACACCCCTCTTGAAGACAGCAATAGTGGGGGAGTTTTGGATGGCCCTGGGCAGAGAGTTCCACAGTTTAAGGGATGTTTGGGTAAAGCAGGAATTTGAACTCAATCTCCTATGTGATAGTCCAAACATATGCAAACAGTTTCTCTCCTCACCCCTCCTCTCCTCCCTCTCTTATCTCCTCTCTTCTCTCCTCATCTCTTTCCTCCTCTCTCATCGCCTATCTTTTCCCTCTCCTCTCCTGTATTTCCCGTCTCTGCCTCTCTCCTCACCTCCTCTCCACTCCTCTTTCTTATCTCCTTTCTCCTATCCTCTCCTCTTATTAAATGTTCATGTGTCTATGTGAAAGTGGGATGAAGCCACTTTTGAATGTATCTTATTAGAACCAGAACAGACTGGATCTCAAGGGCATTTTCACTGGGTGAGGTTTCAGGGGCAGGGGTAATGCCTGGCACAAATCCTAACCCATATTGAAATGTCATTTAATTTGTTAGAACACACACATTAGGCAATTTTGACTAAACTGAGCTGCATGCACTTGAAGATTATACGCAGGTCCAGACTCTCTGAACCTAGAATCTTGCAAGCACTGCAGGGCTTGATATTAACACCACCCTCCAAATGCAAGTACAATTTGCCTTTTGATTCCAAAAAAGGCACTTACCATGGTAGTCATTTGAAACCAAGACCGCCATCGTGTTAATGGTCAGAAATACCTGTACTGCCCTGTCTCTCCATTGGGACCCCCAGAAATATTTGTAAATATTTAAGCCGGCTGAATGAGGGTTCTCCTTTAAGCCAGCCGAATGAGGGTTCTCCTTTAAGCCAGCTGAATGAGGGTTCTCCTAGAGCCATATGAAATCCGTTTTATTATTTTCCAAATTCCATTTTATTTTTTCCCAAATTCCATTTTTTCCGTTTTAATATTTCAGAATTCTGTATTTTGCCTTTTATGCTCATTTTACCATCAGAAATAGTGTCTAATAAGTGGGAATGAATAAATGTCCACAATTGAATAAGATATAACAGTCCATTTAATGTTTTTAAGTGCTGCAACTCAGAAATACAGTTCAATTTTACACAATATTTTTCAATTAATATTGTGACAAAATAAAAATACATATTTCAAGTGTAAACAATAGATACAGCTAGCTACTACTGACATTATCACAATGACAATGTCAGTAACCTAGCTATATCTATTATATTGTGATGAAATATAGTAATGCATAATTTAGGCACCTTTAGTTTAGTTTATTTCGTTTATAAAGGACAGTGTATAATGGCAATTGTTTGCATTAAACAAATGGATGGGTGCACTAGATTTAGCAAGAAGCTATCATTTCCATATAATAGTCCTATGTACTGTAACGTATTTAAGTTTATTTAGATTATAAAGGGCAGTGTATAATGACAATCGTTTGCATTAATGGATGGGTGCACCAGATTTAGCTAGAACTTCTAGAAGCTATCATTTCCATATAGTCCTATAACGTTACATAGCTATTTAAGTGTATTTAGTTTATAAAGGGCAGTGTATAATGACAATCGTTTGCATTAAACAAATAGATTTAGCTTGAAGCTAAACGTCCTAACGTTATCTATTTAATCACAATAGTGTCGCAAGTGTTTTTGCGAGTCCAGTCCACGGAACGTTGACAGAATTAGCAAAACACCTTATCACCGGAGGCATAAAAGTCATTAGGATACTGTTCTGCTCTGAATTGAGGGCTTATTGTGGAATTGTTTAGCTTCTTGACGATGTTAACACTGAAGCTGTGAAGCAGCCAGACGCTTGAGCACCGCGGCTGTGTTGTGTGTAACACGCTGTAGAGTCCCCGCCTCCCCGGTCGCGTGTGCACCAAACGTTCCACCCAAAAACGAAATTTCAGTCCAGATTAGGCCAAATTCTGCAATATTCCACGTTTTGCAGTTGATTCCATTTTTATTGGTTAATTCCGCGATTCCGTCCGCGATTCCGTGAACGCGGATTTCATATGGCTCTAGGTTCTCCTTTAAGCCAGCTGAATGAGGGTTCTCCTTTAAGCCAGCTGAATGAGGGTTCTCCTTTAAGCCAGCTGAATGAGGGTTCTCCTTTAAGCCAGCTGAATGAGGGTTCTCCTTTAAGCCAGCTGAATGAGGGTTCTCCTTTAAGCCAGCTGAATGAGGGTTCTCCTTTAAGCCGGCAGAATGAGGGTTCTCCTTTAAGCCAGCTGAATGAGGGTTCTCCTTTAAGCCGGCTGAATGAGGGTTCTCCTTTAAGCCGGCTGAATGAGGGTTCTCCTTTAAGCCGGCTGAATGAGGGTTCTCCTTTAAGCGGCTGAATGAGGGTTCTCCTTTAAGCGGCTGAATGAAGGTTCTTCTTTAAGCCAGCTGAATGAGGGTTCTTCTTTAAGCGGCTGAATGAGGGTTCTTCTTTAAGCGGCTGAATGAGGGTTCTCCTTTAAGCGGCTGAATGAGGGTTCTCCTTTAAGCGGCTGAATGAGGGTTCTTCTTTAAGCCGGCTGAATGAGGGTTCTCCTTTAAGCCGGCTGAATGAGGGTTCTCCTTTAAGCGGCAGAATAAGGGTTCTCCTTTAAGCGGCTGAATGAGGGTTCTCCTTTAAGCCAGCTGAATGAGGGTTCTCCTTTAAGCCAGCTGAATGAGGGTTCTCCTTTAAGCGGCTGAATGAGGGTTCTCCTTTAAGCGGCTGAATGAGGGTTCTTCTTTAAGCAGCTGAATGAGGGTTCTCCTTTAAGCCAGCCGAATGAGGGTTCTCCTTTAAGCGGCTGAATGAGGGTTCTCCTTTAAGCGGCTGAATGAGGGTTCTCCTTTAAGCGGCTGAATGAGGGTTCTCCTTTAAGCGGCTGAATGAGGGTTCTCCTTTAAGTGGCTGAATGAGGGTTCTCCTTTAAGCCAGCTGAATGAGGGTTCTCCTTTAAGCGGCTGAATGAGGGTTCTCCTTTAAGCGGCTGAATGAGGGTTCTCCTTTAAGCCGGCTGAATGAGGGTTCTTCTTTAAGCGGCTGAATGAGGGTTCTCCTTTAAGCGGCTGAATGAGGGTTCTCCTTTAAGCCGGCTGAATGAGGGTTCTCCTTTAAGCCAGCTGAATGAGGGTTCTTCTTTAAGCGGCTGAATGAGGGTTCTCCTTTAAGCCAGCTGAATGAAGGTTCTTCTTTAAGCCGGCTGAATGAGGGTTCTCCTTTAAGCCAGCTGAATGAGGGTTCTCCTTTAAGCGGCTGAATGAGGGTTCTCCTTTAAGCCAGCTGAATGAGGGTTCTCCTTTAAGCCAGCTGAATGAGGGTTCTCCTTTAAGCCAGCTGAATGAGGGTTCTCCTTTAAGCCGGCAGAATGAGGGTTCTCCTTTAAGCCAGCTGAATGAGGGTTCTCCTTTAAGCCGGCTGAATGAGGGTTCTCCTTTAAGCGGCTGAATGAAGGTTCTTCTTTAAGCCAGCTGAATGAGGGTTCTTCTTTAAGCGGCTGAATGAGGGTTCTTCTTTAAGCGGCTGAATGAGGGTTCTCCTTTAAGCGGCTGAATGAGGGTTCTCCTTTAAGCGGCTGAATGAGGGTTCTTCTTTAAGCCGGCTGAATGAGGGTTCTCCTTTAAGCGGCAGAATGAGGGTTCTCCTTTAAGCGGCTGAATGAGGGTTCTCCTTTAAGCCAGCTGAATGAGGGTTCTCCTTTAAGCCAGCTGAATGAGGGTTCTCCTTTAAGCGGCTGAATGAGGGTTCTCCTTTAATCGGCTGAATGAGGGTTCTTCTTTAAGCGGCTGAATGAGGGTTCTCCTTTAAGCGGCTGAATGAGGGTTCTCCTTTAAGCGGCTGAATGAGGGTTCTCATTTAAGTGGCTGAATGAGGGTTCTCCTTTAAGCGGCTGAATGAGGGTTCTCCTTTAAGCGGCTGAATGAGGGTTCTCCTTTAAGCCGGCTGAATGAGGGTTCTTCTTTAAGCGGCTGAATGAGGGTTCTCCTTTAAGCGGCTGAATGAGGGTTCTCCTTTAAGCTGGCTGAATGAGGGTTCTCCTTTAAGCCAGCTGAATGAGGGTTCTTCTTTAAGCGGCTGAATGAGGGTTCTCCTTTAAGCCAGCTGAATGAAGGTTCTTCTTTAAGCCGGCTGAATGAGGGTTCTCCTTTAAGCCAGCTGAATGAGGGTTCTCCTTTAAGCGGCTGAATGAGGGTTCTCCTTTAAGCCAGCTGAATGAGGGTTCTCCTTTAAGCCAGCTGAATGAGGGTTCTCCTTTAAGCCGGCTGAATGAGGGTTCTCCTTTAAGCCAGCTGAATGAGGGTTCTCCTTTAAGCGGCTGAATGAGGGTTCTCCTTTAAGCCAGCTGAATGAGGGTTCTCCTTTAAGCGGCTGAATGAGGGTTCTCCTTTAAGCCAGCTGAATGAGGGTTCTCCTTTAAGCCGGCTGAATGAGGGTTCTCCTTTAAGCCAGCTGAATGAGGGTTCTCCTTTAAGTCAGCTGAATGAGGGTTCTCCTTTAAGCCGGCTGAATGAGGGTTCTCCTTTAAGCGGCTGAATGAGGGTTCTCCTTTAAGCGGCTGAATGAGGGTTCTTCTTTAAGCGGCAGAATGAGGGTTCTCCTTTAAGCCAGCTGAATGAGGGTTCTCCTTTAAGCCAGCTGAATGAGGGTTCTCCTTTAAGCGGCTGAATGAGGGTTCTCCTTTAAGCCAGCTGAATGAGGGTTCTCCTTTAAGCGGCTGAATGAGGGTTCTCCTTTAAGCCGGCAGAATGAGGGTTCTCCTTTAAGCCGGCTGAATGAGGGTTCTCCTTTAATCGGCTGAATGAGGGTTCTCCTTTAAGCGGCTGAATGAAGGTTCTTCTTTAAGCCAGCTGAATGAGGGTTCTCCTTTAAGCCAGCTGAATGATGGTTCTCCTTTAAGCCAGCTGAATGAGGGTTCTTCTTTAAGCCAGCTGAATGAGGGTTCTCCTTTAAGCGGCTGAATGAGGGTTCTCCTTTAAGCCAGCTGAATGAGGGTTCTTCTTTAAGCGGCTGAATGAGGGTTCTTCTTTAAGCCGGCTGAATGAGGGTTCTTCTTTAAGCGGCTGAATGAGGGTTCTTCTTTAAGCGGCTGAATGAGGGTTCTCCTTTAAGCCAGCTGAATGAGGGTTCTTCTTTAAGCCGGCTGAATGAGGGTTCTCCTTTAAGCGGCTGAATGAGGGTTCTCCTTTAAGCGGCTGAATGAGGGTTCTCCTTTAAGCCAGCTGAATGAGGGTTCTTCTTTAAGCCAGCTGAATGAGGGTTCTCCTTTAAGCGGCTGAATGAGGGTTCTCCTTTAAGCCAGCTGAATGAGGGTTCTTCTTTAAGCGGCTGAATGAGGGTTCTTCTTTAAGCCGGCTGAATGAGGGTTCTTCTTTAAGCGGCTGAATGAGGGTTCTTCTTTAAGCGGCTGAATGAGGGTTCTCTTTTAAGCCGGCTGAATGAGGGTTCTTCTATACGACAACATTGCAAGACCTCTGTTTAAAAGAGGCGAGCGTCTCATAAAGTGGTTCAGGGCTGGTGTTGTGTTGAGGGCCAGAGAGCGCTGACAATATTACAGTGACAAGACTCATAACTCTCCCCAAAGCTAACACTGTGTGTGTGTGTGTGTGTGTGTGTGTGTGTGTGTGTGTGTGTGTGTGTGTGTGTGTGTGTGTGTGTGTGTGTGTGTGTGTGTGTGTGTGTGTGTGTGTGTGTGTGTATGTTTCAATCTTTCTTCTGTGAATTCATATCTCTCTCTCTCTCTCTCTCTGGCTGCAGTACACATTTTAGACTTGGCTTGGCTGAACACAGAAAGCTACAGAACGCCTGCTGTGTGTCTCACACTCCAACTCCCACAGTGTGTGTGTGTGTGTGTGTGTGTGTGTGTGTGTGTGTGTGTGTGTGTGTGTGTGTGTGTGTGTGTGTGTGTGTGTGTGTGTGTGTGTGTGTGTGTGTGTGTGTGTGTGTGTGTGTGTGTGTGTGTGTGTGTGTGTGTGTGTGTGTGTGTGTGTGTGGTAACCCGGGGCAGCGTGGTTGGTGATAATATGTCCAAACAATCCACTGAGAGGCTTTTTAATTAGTAAGGCAGCAGGTATGCTCTCTCTCTCTCTCTCTCTCTCTCTCTCTCTCTCTCTCTCTCTCTCTCTCTCTCTCTCTCTCTCTCTCTCTTTCTCTCCCTCCTAACTTTGGATTACTATCATTGGACTCTGCCCTCAGATTCATCACTAATGATAGATATGACACTCATCACATACGAGACTCAATGTGACTGGCTGGTCCTTAAGGTCCAGTTTGCTAGCATGTCTTTTTTTTACCATGCATATCTTGTGTCTTATCTATTGAATTTTTTCTATTTTAATGTTTTCGGTGACTATTTTATTCTATTTTATTATTGTATTTTGCACAATCAATGCGGGCATGACCACCTGCATTTCACTGTATGCCCTGGTATGTATGTGACAAATAAACCTCTTGATTCTTGATTCTCGGAACAGGGTAAATCTGCTTTTCGTTATGATCCCCCTAGCTCTTTCTATCTCTCCCTCTCTTTATCTGTCCTCTTCTCTTTCCATCCCTCCACCTCTCTCTCTGTCTCTCTTTTTCTCTCTGTCTATCTCTCTGCCTCTGTCTATCTATCTCTATCTCTATCTATATCTCTCTCTCTTTGTCTCTCTTTCTCTCTTTGTGTCTGTCTATGTCTGTCTGTCTCATTCTCTATCTGTATCTCTCTCTCTCTTTCTCTCTCCATGTCTGTCTCTGTCTCTCTGTCTGTCTCTCTATTTGTGTCTTTGTATGTATATCTGTCTGTGTCTTCCCCTCTCTCTCTCTCTCTCTCTCTCTCTCTCTCTCGCTCTCTCTCTCTCTCTCTCTCTCTCTCTCTCTCTCTCTCTCTCTCTCTCTCTCTCTCTCTCTCTCTCTCTCTCTATCTCTATCTCTATCTATATCTCTCTCTTTGTCTCTCTTTGTGTCTGTCTCTGTCTGTCTGTCTCGTCCTCTCTCTCTTTCTCTATCTGTCTATCTCTCTCTTTCTCTCTCCATGTCTGTCTCTCTCTCTCTCTATCTCTATCTCTCTCTCTCTCTCTCTCTCTCTCTCTCTCTCTCTCTCTCTCTCTCTCTCTCTCTCTCTCTTTGTCTGTATGTCTTTCTGAGACAAACTATTTCCTTCCTCCCTCCATTTCCCTTAAATGTGTTGATAGCGCTGCTCAATGAAGCCACAGCTAGAGGCCTTCCTCAGATGCCCAGGGACACACTGCCTACCCAAGCAGTGCGTGTCTATATATATATAATATAATATAATATAATATATATATATACACCCCATATAAAACATGAAATACCAGTGGTCTTGTCATGACAGGGTTTTCACCTTAGAGATTCACTTATTGACATTCATGATATTTCAGAGAGATCTCAGTGCTTCCTTGCATCTCGCATCTTGAACCCCCCGTTGCTCTCTCCTCTCTCTCTCTCTCTCTCTCCCTCCATCCCTCTCTCCTCTCTCTCTCTCTCACTCCCTCCCTCCACCCCCCTCTGTTCTTCCTTACATCCATCTCTTCTTTTCTCACTAGTGGTGCATTTAGAGATGGCTCATCCGCTGTCTGCCTTTGTGTGGATGTGTATGTAATTTATGTGCGTCCCACCCACCCCCTGCCCACCCCCTGTCCACGTTGCCAGAGGTAACCCGGTGTGTGGGTGGAAACACGGAGATTACCACTGATGTTCCCACCCTGATAGCCAGGTATCAAGCTGGGTCACACACACACACACACACACACACACACACACACACACACACACACACACACACACACACACACACACACACACACACACACACATCCTGCTGAGAAACTAAGATTAAAATGGCAGCGACCCATTGGATGAATAGAAAGAATGTGTGTTAAGCTGTGTGTGTGTGTGTGTGTGTGTGTGTGTGTGTGTGTGTGTGTGTGTGTGTGTGTGCGTGCGTGTGTGTGTGTGTGTGTGTGTGTGTGTGTGTGCATGTGTGTGTGTGTGTGTGTGTGTGTGTGTGTGTACACATGTGTGTGTGTGTGTGTGTGTACACGTGTGTCTGTGAACACACAACCAAAATGCACAGCTTTCATTCCCTCTTGCTCTCTCTTGCACATACAAATCAGCACACACAACTCTATCATACATTAACATACACAAACACACCATTCCTCTCTCTCTTTCTCTCTCTCGCCCTCTCACACACACACACTCACATGCACACACACACAACACACACACACACACACGCAAACCCAGACCCACACACATAGGTCCTATGATGAGACAGGTGACAGCAGATGAATTGGAGAACCCTCTACTCTGTACTTGAAGATGAGCTCATATTCCCTCTATATATTTCTCTCTCTCTCTCTCTCTCTCTCATTCTCTCCTCCACTCGCCCATTCTGTCTCTGCTCCCCTCAGCCCGTATGCAGTCACTCGCCATAAATAACCACACACACACACACATATACACCACATCTGAGATCAGAGAGATGGAATGGGGAGACGGAGGGGTGGAGGATGTGAGGATGGAACAGGAGGAGAGAGAGAGAGAGAGAGAGAAGGTGTGAGTGATAGCAGATAACAGGGGGGTCGGGGGGCCCCTCGGGTGGGTGGTGATGTCATCACAGAATAAAGGAGGAGAGGAGAGAGGAGATAGGAGGAGAGGAGACAGTGGGAGAGACTCGGTTCAATATGTCACTGAGGTCATGTTTTCACGTGTCGTATTTCATATTCACTCGTATTATTGTTACACTCAAACAATTACGTTTCTTTTTTTTGTGTGTCCAAAACGCAATCATTTCCTAGGGGGAGAGGTAGCTGTTAGATTGATCTTCATTACACAGTATGTCTAGAAGTATAGCACAGTCGATTCTCCTTGCCCTACATCCAGCCTGGAGTCCCATGTTTTAAAGAAACATCACCCGTATATATATGATATAATATCTGTATCTGGTAGGGAAGCCAGAGAATAAGTCTGCCTCCCAGTTATAAGCGTGTGGTGTTGCTTACAGAACCCCGATCAGCTGTTTCTAATGTCTGTCTCACATTAATTAAAAAAAAAAAAAAAAAAAAAAAATCTAACCCTAACTAACCATACTGTCATGCACTTGTCCTAATAAACTAACCTACACTGTAGCACTCAACACTTTGAACATTGTTACTCAGCTGATAGAGTTGTGCTCTTCCTGATGGCTTGTCGTACAGAACTTGTAAGTCGCTTTGGATAAAAGCGTCAGCTAAATGACTAAATGTAAATGTAAATGTAAATTAAAGGGATCGTTCTGATTTGTTGACTAATGTGCTATGAAATACGTGCCAGTAGTACTGCCGGTTTCCACCGACTCCAGCCAAGTCTAACAGTGTGGCTGCATTCAAATTAATTTCCGATGTAGAGGAGCGTCTGCAGCCAGGAGGTACACGATGTAGAGGAGCGTCTGCAGCCACGAGGTACACGATGTAGAGCAGCGTCTGCAGCCACGAGGTACACGATGTAGAGGAGAAGCGTCTGCAGCCACGAGGTACACGATGTAGAGGAGCGTCTGCAGCCACGAGGTACACGATGTAGAGCAGCGTCTGCAGCCACGAGGTACACGATGTAGAGGAGCAGCGTCTGCAGCCACGAGGTACACGATGTAGAGGAGCAGCGTCTGCAGCCACGAGGTACACGATGTAGAGGAGAAGCGTCTGCAGCCACGAGGTACATGATGTAGAGGAGAAGCGTCTGCAGCCACGAGGTACATGATGTAGAGGAGCGTCTGCAGCCATGAGGTACATGATGTAGAGGAGCGTCTGCAGCCACGAGGTACATGATGTAGAGGAGCAGCGTCTGCAGCCACGAGGTACATGATGTAGAGGAGGAGCGTCTGCAGCCACGAGGTACACGATGTAGAGGAGCAGCGTCTGCAGCCACGAGGTACACGATGTAGAGGAGCAGCGTCTGCAGCCACGAGGTACACGATGTAGAGCAGCGTCTGCAGCCACGAGGTACACGATGTAGAGCAGCGTCTGCAGCCACGAGGTACATGATGTAGAGGAGCGTCTGCAGCCACGAGGTACACGATGTAGAGGAGCGTCTGCAGCCACGAGGTACACGATGTAGAGCAGCGTCTGCAGCCACGAGGTACACAATGTAGAGGAGAAGCGTCTGCAGCCACGAGGTACACGATGTAGAGGAGAAGCGTCTGCAGCCACGAGGTACACGATGTAGAGGAGCGTCTGCAGCCACGAGGTACACGATGTAGAGGAGCGTCTGCAGCCACGAGGTACACGATGTAGAGGAGCAGCGTCTGCAGCCACGAGGTACACGATGTAGAGGAGAAGCGTCTGCAGCCACGAGGTACATGATGTAGAGGAGCGTCTGCAGCCACGAGGTACACGATGTAGAGGAGCAGCGTCTGCAGCCACGAGGTACACGATGTAGAGGAGAAGCGTCTGCAGCCACGAGGTACACGATGTAGAGGAGAAGCGTCTGCAGCCACGAGGTACACGATGTAGAGGAGAAGCGTCTGCAGCCACGAGGTACACGATGTAGAGGAGCAGCGTCTGCAGCCACGAGGTACACGATGTAGAGGAGCAGCGTCTGCAGCCACGAGGTACACGATGTAGAGGAGCAGCGTCTGCAGCCATGAGGTACATGATGTAGAGCAGCGTCTGCAGCCACGAGGTACACGATGTAGAGGAGAAGCGTCTGCAGCCACGAGGTACACGATGTAGAGGAGAAGCGTCTGCAGCCACGAGGTACACGATGTAGAGGAGCAGCGTCTGCAGCCACGAGGTACACGATGTAGAGGAGCAGCGTCTGCAGCCACGAGGTACACGATGTAGAGCAGCGTCTGCAGCCACGAGGTACACGATGTAGAGGAGCGTCTGCAGCCACGAGGTACACGATGTAGAGGAGCAGCGTCTGCAGCCACGAGGTACACGATGTAGAGCAGCGTCTGCAGCCACGAGGTACACGATGTAGAGGAGCGTCTGCAGCCACGAGGTACATGATGTAGAGGAGCAGCGTCTGCAGCCACGAGGTACACGATGTAGAGGAGAAGCGTCTGCAGCCACGAGGTACACGATGTAGAGCAGCGTCTGCAGCCACGAGGTACACGATGTAGAGCAGCGTCTGCAGCCACGAGGTACATGATGTAGAGGAGCGTCTGCAGCCACGAGGTACACGATGTAGAGGAGCAGCGTCTGCAGCCACGAGGTACACGATGTAGAGCAGCGTCTGCAGCCACGAGGTACACGATGTAGAGGAGGAGCGTCTGCAGCCACGAGGTACACGATGTAGAGGAGCAGCGTCTGCAGCCACGAGGTACACGATGTAGAGCAGCGTCTGCAGCCACGAGGTACACGATGTAGAGGAGAAGCGTCTGCAGCCACGAGGTACATGTGAGGTACTGCATACGCTCCTCTACATTGGAAATTAACTGAATGCAGCCGCGCTGCTAGACTTGGCTGGAAGTGGTGGAAATGCAGCATGACCTACCGAGACCCGTGGTCGAAAGATCTGGCTGTGTTCCGAGTGAGTCAAACCTTAAATCCTTGGACTCTGTATATCACCCTGCCCTCAGATTCATCACTAATGATAGATACGACACTCATCACTGTATCCTTTATGAGAAGGTTGGTTGGTCCTCGCTGATGGAGAGGCGTAACAAGCACTGGTGTTTGTTCATTTCTAAGGCCCTTATTGGTAAGCTACCTCCTTATACTTCATTATTGGAATGGAATTTTGGTACCTTATGGAACCTGTTCCAGTGACTGGCTGGTCCTTGAGGTTACCCGGAACAGGGTACATCTGCATTTTGCTATGATGCCCCTCTAGCTCATGGAATGAACTCCAACAGTCCTTAAAGCTTGAGATTCTCCCCTCTGTTGCAGAGTTTAAAACCTTGAATCTCCAACCTTTGTCAATCAAGTTGTATGTGTTTTTAATTGATTGTTATCCTTACTTTTGTCTCGCCTTGTTGTCTTATTGTTATGATTTTATATGCCTTTTTTTTTTTTGCTTATTTCTATATGTACCCATGACGTGACTGTAGTGAGGTTGCCTCAGTTGCCTTTCGAGTTTAAATAAAGGTTTGAAATTAAATGAAAATGAACAGTGCTCCTTCTTCTCTCAGACCGGCGTGAGTTGTGTCTTGAAGTAGGCCAGTGTATTACTACACACTGGGGTTACCTAGTTAGCTCGTTCCAAGACATCACGTCAGTCTGAGAGAAGAAGCAAGCAGTGGAAATACACAGAACTTCCACCACAGAAATCTCCTTTGCAACATTAAGCAACAGAGTTTTCGGGAAATGTGGTCTTATTATGAGAATTAGGCTGCCAAATTGCTTTGGTAATGGTCTCATTTCTTACCTGTAATTATACCAAGGTATCGCAACTAATCTGAAAATTATATATGATATGATATGTTCTTTCTTTACTTTAAACCAAAGTATATTTGGTTTAAAAAAAAAATTATAATATCACAATACACACTATTTTGCACATCATCCGTGCCTGACCCAGACTAGTCTGAGACCAGTTAGGTTCTGAGATGGAGTTGGAGAAGAGGCCGCATGCTTTGGGTTTCTCAGACTAGTCTCTGTGTGAAGCAGCTATAGCTGGATGTTTTGC
>NC_140183.1:26823451-26825951 GCF_963971535.1 Notolepis coatsorum
GTACAGAAACAGGATAAAACAAAAATAGTCAATAATAACATTTTAACCGTATACCGTGTATATCCAGCGAAGTTACAATTATATAAATGTTAGTATATAATATACCCCGAATACCTATTTTCTAAAACCCTACACACATATGCTCCAGCTCAAATCCCCCCCTCCCGGACCCCCTCTTGGATAGTACCTCCATTATCCCTCACTCCTAACCAGACATCACCATTATAGGCTAGCTTTTATTCTCTCCACCACTTCTAACCACATTAACATTTTGGATTCATTGAGCCCTAGAATTCTTGCTGTTGATATTTCTTGATATATCACATCAAGATATGTAAGAAACCACACTTTCCGGCACATTTTTTCCGGTTGAAACCAACGTGATGCAATCAGTTTTTTAGCTACTGTGATACCCGATAAAACCAATCTTTTTAGTTGTGGGTTCACTGCAAACTCAAAAACATCATTCAATAGCAATACCGCGGGGTGTACAGGTATATTCCAAAATACGAGTATTGATAATTGTTGGGACACATCTTCCCAGAATGCCTTAACTGGTGGGCAGTCCCAATACATGTGCATAAATGTTCCTTCGTCCCCATTTGTACATTGGGAGCATTTGGAGTTTTGTATAAGCCCCATTTTGCACAGCCTTATAGGAGTCAAGTATGTCCTGTGAATATAGTTCAGATTGATTTGTTGATGATCCGGGTTCCTTGATGTAAGTCGGACATTTGCCCAGGCTCCTTGCCAATCAAAGTCATTTTCCAGGTCTGGTATATCCCTCCTCCAGACATTGTCTAGTTGAAGGGTTTCGTACGAGGACGTTAGTAATTGTGAATAAAAACCTGATACAAAACCTCCCAATGTATTTCTGTCATAGAAAAATTTGTGGTATCTGTGGTGTAACGTCTGGGACCTTGTACAGTTGAAATTTTTAATCTGGCGTCAATCGGTATCAAATTGCATTTGATGATGTAATATATGCATTTATGGCTATAACTCACGTTCTACTGCAGAAAACGATAAAAACATATTTATACTCTGGACGGTATTTTTGTATGAATGTGTGGGCCATAGTAATGTCAATTTAGCAATACAATTTAAAAAGTTATAGCCCTGCAAAGAAGGTGAACATCTCCATAGACAAATAGAGCTGGCAGAGGATGGTATAAGAAGGGTACAATGCCTGGCGAAGAATGGGTTAATGGGAAATTACCTCCTTATCTCGCATCACTATTAGTTCAGAACACTAGACCCTATATGACTCGCTCTAATGATTGGCTTACACTGGAGGTCCCCCATGTACAGACCCAACTTGGAAAATCAGCCTTTCATTATAGTGCCCCTACTACGTGGAACTTTCTTCAGCTCTCACTGAAGATGAAACTACCTATAACGCAGGGGAAGTTTAGAGGTTTACTTGCAGGCCTGCCTGCAACAGTGTGTAACTGTTTTTCTTAGCCTACTTATATTAGTTTAGGGCAGTATATAGTCTTTCAGGTGTTTCGCACATTGGTCTTTGTTGTCGTCATTTGGGACACAGTTTCCGGTGGGGCGTGTCGTGGCTGGAGCGGGACGCGGGTAGTTTGAGTGTACTTGGATTGTTTGTGTGTAGTGGTGGGGGTGTCGTTTCTGTGGGCTGCTTTGTTGCCTATGGTCCTGGTGGCCTTGTCAGTGCGGGGGGATCAGTGGATTCTGTTTTTTTGCTTTCGGATTCTATGGGGGGGGTGGCGGGTCATGTGCCCCATGGCCTGTAGCCGTGCCGAGGGGGGCGGTAATTCTGGATGTTTGGGAGGATGGACATGGTGGCGTTGTGGTTGGTCTGGGATGGCTCTGGGACCTTTGGAGCACTTTGGGGTACTGTAGGGGTTATGGTGGGTTCTTTGTGCGAGGGATCCCTGTGGTGTCGGTGGGTTGGCGGAGTTTAGCGATGGGGGGCTGGCCGGGGTCCTTCGGGGGGCATACGGGGGGATGGTGTTCGACTCTGTGGGAGGTCTGGGGGGGGTTTGGTTGGAGCCTATGGCACCTGTGGCTTCGACTGGACCTTTCCTAGGCCTTCCCCGGAGTTGGGTATTGGTCTCTTGCGTGTGCTTTGGTGGATTTTTGGTTGGACTTCAGCATTGGGCTCCCTCAGTTTGCTGACTGGTTTTGGGGTTCCTTGCTTGGGGGGCTCGCTGTGGCTTCTGCTGTGTTCCAGTTTGTCCCGGGGGTCCCGGTGTCGTCTCGGACCGCCCAGATCCTGCATGTCTTCTCGTTTGGCCGCTGTTGTGTCTGTCTGCTTGAGTGTGTGGAGTCGTGTCTCCTTTGGTGTGGCTGCGGGTCCTGGGGCGCGTGGCCTGTCATTCCTCTGTGGAGTTTGGGGGTGGGGGCGTGGTGTTCGCTGGTTTTCCTCGTGGTGGCGGAGGCGCCGGGGCTGGGGTAGATGGAGCGGCCCGTGGGGTTGGCATTCCCATCGCTGTGCATGGCGGTGTGAGTGGCGCCTTCGAGCGACATTGTA
>NC_140183.1:26833451-26845951 GCF_963971535.1 Notolepis coatsorum
CAATAGCTCAATTGGCAAGGACACATGGCTGTGGATCCTATGGCTTGTTTGCTGGCGAGTTCGAATCCCATCGAAAATATTTTTTAACGTGATTTTTTTTTAACGTGTATTCTTTCGCCGATTAAGGTTAGGCATTGTTTCGGAGTTGGTTAAGGTTAGAACGGTTAAGTTTAGGCGCTGTTAAGGAGCTGGTTAAGGTTAGAGTTTGTCAAAGAGAATGGCAATATAATTTCTATGGTTAAGGTTAGGCATGGTTTCGGAGTTGGTTAAGGTTAGAACGGTTAAGTTTAGGCGTTGTTAAGGAGCTGGTTAAGGTTAGAGTTTGTCAAAGAGAATGGCAATAGACAGCCTATTTCCGCGCGACCTGGGCGCTGGGCGGCGGAAAATGAAAGGCGCATTACTGCATGCCACTACGGTACGTTTTTGCACTGCTTGCTTGGCATAAAGCTACACGCGAGAGGGAGGGAGGAGAAGAATAAAGAGAGTCAGTGGAGGAACACTATCAATACAACCAACTGACCTCACCAACAAACAGACAGAGAGAGAGAGAGAGAGAGAGAGAGAGAGAGAGAGAGAGAGAGAGAGAGAGGGGGGGGGGGGGGACAGGAGTGATGGAGAGATTTTAGAGTGTATAGTAGAAGTGTGGAGATGGAAGAAGGGAAAAAAGTATGAAAGAGAGAGAAAGAAAGAAATGATGAAAGACAAAGAAGATGGACGAAGAGAGGAGGAGAGGACAGATACATTTAATTAATTCTGTGTGAGTGACTGTGTTGCTATGTGTGTGTCACTTGATTGGTTGATGGGGGGAGAGAGAGAGAGAAAGCGACAAAGAGAACAAAGGAGAGAGAGAGGGACAGATAACAGACATCGGGTGCAAGAAAGAGACAGAGAGACAGAGCAGAGAGAGAGAAAACAGAGAGAGAGATAGAAAACAGAGAGATAGCAGAGAAAGAGAAAACAGAGAGGCAGAGAGAGAGAGAGAAAACAGATAGACAGAGCAGAGAGAGAGAGAGAAAACAGAGACAGAGCAGAGAGAGAGAGAGAAAGAGAGAGGGAGAAAACAGAGACACAGAGCAGAAAGAGAGAGAAAAAAAACAGACACAGAGCAGAGAGAGAGACTGAGAGAGAAAACAGAGAGACAGAGCAGAGGGAGAGAGAAAAAACAGAGAGAAGACAGAGCAGAGAGAGGGAGAGAGATTTCCTTGTCATGTAGACTACCTTGTTTCCCCTTCCTGTGTTTAATTATTATCAAGTGGCCACTGGACCAAGACAATAGCACAGCCATGTGTGTTGGTGATGTGCGATAGAAAGGATGGGGGGCACAAAACTGTAAAAACAGCACCTGTCTTCAATCACACACATCACCACACAACCACACATACTAATGCTCTCTCTCTGTCTCTCTCGCTCTCTCTCTCTCTCTCTCTCTCTCTCTCACTCTCTCTCTCTCTCTCTCTCTCTCTCTCTCTCTTGCTCTCCCAACACACACACAGCCAGTCAGTGGGGCCAAAGTGAATTATAGGCAGGTCTTTTGTACATTGAGGACAGGGTTTCAGTGATAGGAGACGCTACATACACATTTGCCATTGTATGCTAGCAGCTGAACGAGACCTTGCACACACACACACACACACACACACACACACAAACACACACACACAAACACACACACACAAACACATACTCACATTCATACTTTTTTTTTTCTCTCTCAGGCAATCAAAAACACCAACACAGACACACACAAGAAAACCCATTTCACAACATTTATAAATGAATCACTTCACTTTTTCCAAGTGGATCTTGGTCCCGCTATGCATTTGCCACATTACCGACACATGATAAACAGGCCACCATGGCCGCACTAGAACAATAGGCTCATTTTATTGAAGAATTGTTTGAAGCTGGTAAGACATGAGATATGTCAAGACAACAGACCACACACAAGTTGCTTAAAGCAACCAATAACTCACAACACCAACACTTCACAAACACTGGTCTTTAGCAGGATGCAGGCTATGACAGAATACAGTATGCAACATCAACGTCATCACAGCAGGAGAAAAAATAGCCAACCTTACAGAGTCAAGTTCCTCCCCATTTCTTGCCCACACACACACACACACACACACACAGCTAATTGGGGGAAAGATCAATAGCATGCTTGTCCCCGAAGAACACACAACCTGAAGCCCACTTCGCACTGGACTCCCGACAATATGCACATTAGTCGGAGGGGCTGTATGTGTGAACGCAGAGTTTACCCTCCCAGTACCCAAGTTCTAAATCTGCGCGTAATGCCAAACTGAGGCCATGACAGGCAGATCATTGTTTGCAGAATTCACACAGCGAACGAGTGGACATATTAATTATCATAGACTAACCATATTCCATAACAACGATGTTGCGTACAGATGGCCTTTTCCCGCTGATAGTTAAATGAAAATGTATGGCTTTAGTCTCATCAAGATTTGAGCAAATTTGCAAGATGTGCCCAATAAGTGTGAAGGCACGTTGAGAACGAGACTGCAGCAAAGTATTAGATGTGTGCTTCTCACTGTGTTTTTGTTTGTATGAAATTATTACTAAGTGGTCTGGGCTCAAACCTCATGTTTCAGATACAGAACTGGAAAGGGCTGTGATCAGTTCAATATACGAGGTCATTTATTCATCCATTCATTCCTTAGGTCCAGGCCCAACATAACAAGAGGGGCCAATAGAAGTGTGTTTGCTGAAGTTAAATGACAAAATCGAAGACAACAAAATATCAAATTTTCTCATGTTCTATTCTCAACTTCAGAACAAAATCAAAACAATGAAAAACAGCCCCTCATTGGTTTTCAGATGTTTGTATGTGTAAACGAACAATGAAATTTGATTTTATTTTATTTTATTGATGGATTAAAAACACACAACAAGGATCCAAAGGATAACATGAGAGAGTAAAACCCTTATTTCCGTCATGGTCCCAGGGCTGTTAGGCCACAACAAAAACACGACAATAACACAAAACGCATACATTTAAAACATTATAAGACTAACCTATCGCTAAAATTGTATACCCCACAATACCTAAAAACTGATTGGAAACTCATTCAAACTATAGGGGGCTATTCCTCTATTCTGTCCATGAGCCACTTCCTGACACTTCTCTTGAAGCTGTGGAGGCTCAAGCTCTGCTTGATGGGGATAGGCAGCTTGTTCCAATCCTGGGCTCCAGAGAAAGTAAGGGAGCACTGGCCCAGATTGGATCGGAAAGAAGCAGGCTTCAGGTTTGCTATGCTTGCTCTAGTTCTGTGGTTGTGGGATTCGTTGACCGGGGTGAAGTAGTTCTGGAGGTATCTAGGGGACCTTTGGTTTATAATATTGTGCACTATGTTCAGTCTGAGCTGGGTAACTCTGGCCTCCACAGGAAGCCAGTTTAGCTCCTGAAAGTGACTCCTCCCTATGTGGGTGCGAGGGCCAAGACCCATTACCACCCTTACCAGCTTATTTTGGGAAACCTGAAGCTTCTTTTTTATGGTCACTGTCGGGTCGTTATTGGTTTTCTGATTTTGGATTCTAAATCGGATATGAAATGATCGCATGATACACAGATGATACAAGCTACAACACTGCAACATTGAATAAACATGTCTATGTTGTCAAGTTAGAAAAGGTCTATTGTTTTACATTGTTTTACTATTGTCATTCACACTAGCAAGGATTCTCGGTTCCTCTCCTCGGGTGAAACCTGGACCCATTTTGGAACCACACATCCTGTGTTTTCCAACATGAGCCACTATCCATTCAGACAAATCAAAAAGTAGGCTTTATTAGGTGTTTAACAGAGCTCTCCAATTCCTTTACACTTACGACACATGACTTAGAATTACCTTAGAGTACAAGAGTCATGTATCAAGAATCATACAAGAATCCTACCAGATTTCTCAGAAAAAGGTTTATGTCCGGGCAGACACCGACGATCATACAAACCTATACACACACACACACACACACACACACACACACACACACACACACACACACACACACACACACACGCACACACGCACACGCACACGCACACACACACACACACATATACACACACAGAGTAGGATGGTGGGAGGATTGATAGAGAGGCGGATGGGAGGATAAACAGACAAGTGTTTGCTCTAGCCTAGCGTCACTCCCATAACTCATCCTCACCACACACACACACACACTTTTTACTTTTTACCACTATTCAGACACTGCTTATTTTCTTTGAGTACATACACAGACACACACTCACTCAAGTGCACTATAATTCTTACGCTCCACACACTCACATGCACAAAGAGAGCATTATCTTCTCACAAACCAGCCATACACTCACTCACACACACACACACACACACACACACACACACACACACACACACACACACACACACACACACACACACACACACACACACATGCAAACGCACATGCATGCACATACACACACACACACACACACACACACATACCAACGCATACACATATGAACATAGTTTGTGTAAATAATATGTACAGTATACAGTATAAAAACCTCACTTCTGTATTCTTCATTTCTGTGAATAAATTACAATCAGTGCGTTGGTTTAATCAAATCAAGGTTTTCAAGGACAGTGGTTCTCAAAGTGGGGTCTGGGGACCTTCAGGGGGGCCTATTAACTCTCAATGTGGGGTCCTGAACATGAAAACATGAGAACATGTACAGTAACATGTGAAGGGAATGTTAAGTGTGTGTCACCAGGCAGTAGTTATATATCATCTGGCTTCGCGTCTCGCTCTGCCTACTGAGATATATCATTATCTCCAGCACCTAGTGTGCCCGGGGAAACAAAACAAATGCACCCACTTGCACGTGACCACGCCACTCCCATGCGTGCCTCTATATTAGGCAGGAAGTGGTCACGCCTCACCCTTCCTCATTCTTTTCCAAACGCGGAAGCAGCTCACATGCACTTTTAAACGGGAACTTTATTATGAAACGTAGGGAGAAAATTACGCAATGTTGGGCTTTGCCAGAAGTACGCCAGCCCCCGGATCCTTCTCGGCACGTCCAGACAGCACGGCGGTCCTGTCCTGTGTTTTTTCCTCGTCGCTTGACAGCGGACCGATGGACTTCGCACGACGGTTGGCAGTCGAGCTACGTCACGCTCAGGTAGGACCTGCGCTGGCAGGCGTTGGTACTGGCATGTGTAATACTGCTTGTTGTCTCGTGAGACAACCGGGCGATGTATTGGCCCTCACTATATATTCACCCTCACTATATAATCACCCTCACTATATAATCACCCTCACTATATAATCACCCTCACTATATATTCACCCTCACTATATATTCACCCTCACTATATATTTATTCACCCTCACTATATATTCACCCTCACTATATATTCACCCTCACTATATATTCACCCTCACTATATAATCACCCTCACTATATAATCACCCTCACTATATAATCACCCTCACTATATATTCACCCTCACTATATATTCACCCTCACTATACCTCACTATATATTCACCCTCACTATATATTCACCCTCACTATATAATCACCCTCACTATATAATCACCCTCACTATATATCCACCCTCACACAGTATTCATCAATATTTGGATACTTGAAATCTGTCTGAAGTGAATAGTTTGTATCTGGTTAACACTGTTGCCTTGCAGCAAGAAGGTCCTGGGCTCGATTCCCGCTTGGGGACCAGGTTGCCGGGTTGCTAAGTACCCAGGTGGGGTATCTCCCGGGCCTTTCTGTCTGGAGTTTGCATGTTCTCCCCTGTGCTCGCAAGGGTTTCCCCTCCAGAAAAAGAGATAAACCCAATGGAAAAACATGCAGAACAGATCGCTAACACTGTCGCGTCCCTGGCGAAGACGGACAGGAGCACTTGGTTTGGTCCCCGGGTCTGCTCCTGGCTGCCCTTGGGGGGGGAAGGACAACAGGATGGGTCAAGTGCAGAGAGGACATTTAATCGGTGACCCCAAAAAATGCACGTGTGTGTGTGTGTGTGTGTGTGTGTGTGTGTGTGTGTGTGTGTGTGTGTGTTCCTGTGTGTCGCCCATCTCGCATGTGTGTATTCCTATGTGTGTCGCCCATCTCGCTTGTGTGTATTCCTATGTGTGTCGCCCATCTCGCTTGTGTGTGTTCCTATGTGTGTCGCCCATCTCGCATGTGTGTGTTCCTATGTGTGTCGCCCATCTCACATGTGTGTGTTCCTATGTGTGTCGCCCATCTCGCTTGTGTGTGTTCCTGTGTGTGTCGCCCATATTGCATGTGTGTGTTCGCTGCGTGACAATGTAGGACAGCACTCTGTGGAACACTCTCCTGCAGGTCATTAGGACAGCACTCTGTGGAACACTCTCCTGCAGGTCATTAGGACAGCACTCTGTGGAACTCTCTCCTGCAGGTCATTAGGACAGCACTCTGTGGAACACTCTCCTGCAGGTCATTAGGACAGCACTCTGTGGAACTCTCTCCTGCAGGTCATTAGGACAGCACTCTGTGGAACTCTCTCCTGCAGGTCATTAGGACAGCACTCTGTGGAACTCTCTCCTGCAGGTCATTAGGACAGCACTCTGTGGAACACTCTCCTGCAGGTCATTAGGACAGCACTCTGTGGAACTCTCTCCTGCAGGTCATTAGGACAGCACTCTGTGGAACACTCTCCTGCAGGTCATTAGGACAGCACTCTGTGGAACTCTCTCCTGCAGGTCATTAGGACAGCACTCTGTGGAACACTCTCCTGCAGGTCATTAGGACAGCACTCTGTGGAACTCTCTCCTGCAGGTCATTAGGACAGCACTCTGTGTCTTATTTTTCTTTAGTTCTACTATTTGTACTTAAATATTTTATTATAATTTGTATCATTATTTTATGTAGTTTTTTTAATTATTTTATTTGTTATTCATTAATGTCTTATTTTACTGTTATATTTTTTTTTATTATTTAGCTATTTTTACTATCTTATCTAGTTGTTTTATTCCCGTTTTTATCATTTTAATGTATTTATTATTTAATTAATACCTTTTAAAAAATATGTAAATGTATCCTTTTGTTTTTCGTTTTTTTCTGTAAAGCACTTTGAGCTGCAATCTGTATGCATGGTGCTATATAAATAAAGTTATTATTATTTTACATTTATTTTAATTTAAATTAAATGTATTTTATTTTAAGACTTTAAAGAATGTCATGTTTTTAGACATGTCTATATTATTAAAATGGGAGATAAATATATTATACTTTATTATTATATTACATTATATTATAATATATAACATTAAATTACATTATTATTATTATATCATACATATTATTTATATTATTCAAATGTAACTCAAACATGTTCCGTTGTGATGTCACAGTATGATGTCACAGTATGATGTCACAGTATGATGTCACAGTATGATGTCACAGTATGATGTCATAATCAAACATTCTAGAACATTTGTGTATCTATTCAACAATTCTCTCAGAAGATCTCATATCTCACTTGTTGAGTCTGGCTACTTGTCTGTAAGCTTGAATATATTCTGTAGATACCATTTTAAAATCACCACATGGAAAAGGAAACAAGCGCCATGTCCTGTACAATCCTTAATGAGCTGCGTCTGGAGGGAAGGTTCTGTGATGTGGTTATTAAAGTCAACAGCACTGAGTTTAACGTCCACAAGGTCATCCTGTGTGGCTGCAGCACCTATTTCAGGTAAGTTTATCTTGGTTCAGGTTAGCTTGGTTCAGGTTAGCTTGGTAGGGATGGATGTGTCCTTCATCTAGACGATTCAATGAATTAATTTGATTTGAATAATTTACTTTGACTGCTAAGACCCTATACTGTACTTATCCTGTAGAAAGATACTATACTGTACTTCTACTGTAAACAGATACTATACTGTACTTCTACTATGAAAATATACTATACTTCTACTGTGAAAATACCTTATGCTTCTGTGAAAATACCCTATACTGTATTTCTACTGTAAACAGATACTATACTGTATGTCTACTGTAAACAGATAATATACTTCTACTGTGCTAAGACCCTATACTTCTACAGTGAAAATATATTAGTACACAGGACAGAATGTTGCTTACTGTTTACTCATCAGATATCTCTATACTCTGCATCCCACAGAACCCTCTTCTCTCGCTGGAGCGACTCAGAGAAACCAGTCTACATTATCCCTGGGGTGTCCCCGGGTATGATGCAGCTCATCATAGAGTACGCCTACACACGCTTTGTGCCGGTGACAGCAGAGAACGTGGAAGAGCTTCTGGTGGCTGCAGACCAGCTTCTCGTCACTGGCATAGTAGGAGCGTGCTCTGACTTCCAAGAGGGCCAGCTGTCTCTGGAAAACTGTGTCGGCATCTGGAGGTCTGCTGACATTTACTGCTGCCCTGACCTGAGGCGCAAGGCCCATCTCTTCATCGTGTGCCACTTTGAGGAGATGCTCCGTGTCTCACAGGAGTTTGTGGAGCTGTCCCTGCAGCAACTGGTGGACATCATCGAGAGGGATGACCTGAACGTGAAGAACGAGGAGACGCTGTTCGAGGCCGTCCTCCGTTGGATCGACCACTCCCGTGAGGAGCGTAAAACACACATCCCTTTGCTGCTGCCCAAGGTAACTAATTGTATCACTGCAGTGGCGTTGCGCAATATGTCGGGGCTCCCCCGCAGGTCAGACCATGGGGCCTCGCCCCCTCCCCTAAATCAATAATATAGTGACATGGGATAGACATTGCGGCCACTTTTTTAAATGTTTATTTTTTCAGGTATCTTTTGTAAACAGTATAGGTCAGTAGGAACTTTCTGTATAATATACATCTGATTTAAACAGTAAGGTCAGTAGGAACTGATAATAATATACATCTGATTTAAACATCATTGACAAAAACAAACAAGTGGCTGTGTATTTTTTGTAACATGAAGGTATATTGTAGAACGTTATAGCCTATCATTGGAGTTCACACAACGGAACACTTCACATATATAACATTCTGTATAAAAGAAAAGTAGCCTACAAAAAACAAACAAACAAAACACATCCTATAGGCTACATAGAGGATGCAATCAGGAGCTGCTTTGTAGGCCTATTATTTTATAGGAGCGCGTCTCCTGGCATTCTTCTGCGCAAAGTCCTGTATAACAGTCTTTAAATCTATACTGCGCGCAAGTCGGCTCTCAATACTAGGGACTGCTAACCCAGACAGTCTCTCTTGCGACATGTGCTCCTCAAATAGGTCTTTATTAATTAAAGTTTTGAGAAAGATCTCTCAGCACTGGCAACAGTCACAGGTATAGTTAAAAACAATTTCAGTGCTGTGGCAACATCGGGGATACTTGGCAAAATGGACTGATTTTCAATGAGCAGGGTTTGTGCAAGGTCTTTGATTGTTCCACGCTCAATTTTCTTTATAGTAGGCCTAAGAGCATTACGGAGGGACAGGATCTGGAAAGGAAACTCGGCTGACAGGTTGTCTTTATACTGGCCTGATAAAGCACTTGCGGACTGTCAGACAGATCCTTGTCTGTTGCGCGCAAATGTTCGCGGGGAAGCAGAAAAGAACATCGCTGTGCAACTTCGCTCATTCCAACAAATCAATTTTTTTAGTTGGGCAACGACAATATCGATATTAGCGTAAAATACCGCCACTCTAAAATGCTCCCCTGCCTTGGAGCCGCTGGTCCTCACAAACCTCTGAAAAGTGCCTCTTTGTGCGCCTTGCGCGTCTGTCTTTGAAGAGACTGTGGACCCCCCCAATGTTCCCACATTACGAAATCTAAGAGGATAGCCTACAGTGGGGGCGGGGCCCCCTAAGCTCCCGGGCTCCCCCGCACCGCGGGGGTGCAGGGGCCTCTGCCATGCCAGTGTATCACTGTATATCTGTATGTCATGTATGTCATACATGTCTTGATGAATTGAAAATGGGGGACCCTGATGTAAACAAGACAGAAGTCTTTTTCTGGTCTGCATCATTACAATTGTGTGTATTGAGCTGTACTGTATTCTACCCATTCTGCAATCTGTTAATAAAGTTTTCAATCAATCAAACAATCAATAAAGTGGTTCTCAAACATTTGGGTCCAAACTGTTCCCTAGAAACAGAATTCCAGTGAAACCGTCTACGACCGCTGTCTAAGTTGTACCCGCTGTCTGCTTGTCTCTTCCCAGGTTCGCATGGGCTTGATGAGGCCTGACTACTTCCTGAACAACGTCCAGAACAACCCTGTGGTGAGGGACAGCCACGACTGCAGGCCGCTCATCCTCAGCGTCCTGAACCCCCCTGGCTCCGACAGGCTCCCAAACCCCCTGACCCGCCCACGCCTGCCCCAGGAGGTCCTATTGGCCATCGGAGGCTGGAGTCACGGCAGTATTGGAGTCATGGAGGCTTACGATATCCGAGCCGGTGGATGGATGGATGTGAGCGTTGAGGCGGAGAATCCCCGGGCCTTCCACAACACCGCTTATCTCCACGGTCTGGTCTACTGCGTCGGTGGCGGGGCCGGCGTAGAGTATCTCAGCAGTGTGTGCAGGTTCAACCCCGTCACTCGCAGCTGGCTGCAGGTGGCTCCCATGCACTCACGCCGCTGTCACGTCAGTGTGGTCGCGTTGAACGGCTGTATCTACGCCATGGGAGGGGACGACGGACACGTGGTACTGAACACCGCCGAGCGCTACAAGCCTGAAACCAACCAGTGGACAGTGATCTCACCCATGCTGGAGCACAGGAGCTCCGCAGGGGCAGCAGCCCTCCATGACAAGGTGGGTGGAATTGAGGGACACAAGGTGGTAGATGAACACAAGGAACGTTAGATTAGAAATCATAAATGTCTTTATTGCCAAGTAAGCTTGCACAAACTAAATGTGTCTGGGTCCTTTGGTGCATCAACATTAACAGACAATTAAAGTAGAATGAAATAAAATGGATAAACTAAATTATAATATTCTTTCTTATTACAGGTTTACATCTGTGGTGGCTTCAACGGGGTGGAGATTCTGCTCACAGCTGAGTGCTACAGCCCAGACACTGACCAATGGACTCTGATCGCCCCCATGAGCAGCAGGCGTAGCGGAGTGGGAGTGGCTGCGTACGGAGGACAAGTCTATGTGGTAGGTGCACACGGAGACAAATGCTTTATACTAGGTATTTTTATAGATATGTATCATTAGACTTGCAATGCTGCTGTGATGCCCTCATTTCCCTAAGTGGATTAATACAGTGTCTGCCTGCCTGCCTGCCTGCCTGCCTGCCTGCCTTAACCACATACTAAAACATTCCTCTCATGTGTCCTGTCCTCAGGTGGGAGGGTTTGACGGTGAAAACGAACTGCGTAGCATGGAGGCCTACAGCCCCTTGACTGACTCCTGGCGCGCCCTGACCACCATGCTCACCCCCCGCAGGTGCTTTGGCATCGGGGTGTTGGACAACCTGCTCTTCGTGGTCGGAGGCGAAAGTGGCTTGAACAACATCTCCAACGTGGAGCGCTACGACCAGAGCAGCGACAGGTGGACTGTAGCCGAGGACATGAAGATCCAGCGCAGTGCCCTAAGCTGCTGCATAATGCATGGCCTGCCTAACATGAGCCAGTACGCTGCTTCCCGTGGCAGCGCGTGGCGCCCTGCAGTGACCCCTGGAGGAGGAGGAGGAGGAGGAGGAGGAGCAGGAGGAGGAGGAGGAGGAGGAGAGGGAGGAGGAGGAGCAGGAGGAGGAGGAGGAGCAGGAGGAGAGGGAGGAGGAGGAGGAGAAGAGGAGGAGTAGGAGAGGGAGGAAAGGGAGGAGGAGGAGGAAAGGAGGAGGAGGAGGAGAGGGAGGAGGAGTAGGAGAGGGAGGAGAGGAGGAGGAGGAGGAGAGGGAGGAGGAGGAGGAGGAGGAGGAGGAGAGGGAGGAGGAGTAGAGGGAGGAGGAGGAGAGGGAGGAGGAGGAGGAGAGGGAGGAGGAGGAGGAGCAGGAGGAGGAGGAGGAGGCAGCAGGGGGATCCATCTAAGAACCTTAAACATGTATTAGACCAAAAGAAATCCTAAGAAATTAATAAATGACTATCAGCCAAAGGTGGTGACGTTTCTTTCTTCTAGTAATTCCGACAATATCTGTTTTTAGTTTGTGTAATGCACATAATATGAGTACTTACACCCCCAACCCAAGCAGATTGCAGATCACTCTCTCTATGTGGAGGCTACCATCTTTCCTCACTGAGAGATACTGGACACCTGACAAACACACACACAAACACACACACACACACTCCACCGCTGTGCTCAGAGACTGCAGTGTGTACACAAACCAGAGGGGGGAGAGGGAGGGGGGGAGTTCGCACTCAGGGACGGAGCTAGGACGGAGCGGAGCACCCGTTCCTAATGAGAAAGCCCCCTTAGTTTCCTCGCTGTGTGAAAAAACTACAGTTGCGTCTGAGGGGAGTGGCCACTGGCTGAGTGCTCTCTGTCTCGGGTGTCGGAGAGGAGAAGCACAGACAA
>NC_140183.1:26853451-26863451 GCF_963971535.1 Notolepis coatsorum
TTAAGTGAGCGTGGGTTATTGAATTGATTGATTGAACATTTTATTAATGTCCGCCTTGTTTCAAACTGGTTAGGCTTAGGCCCTCTTTCGAAGTCGCCCTCTTTCGAAGTTGGTTATGCTTAGAGTTTGGGATCAGGGCTGGTGGTCTGCTCTAAAGATAAACTCTAAGCATAACCGACTTCCGATCCCGCGGTGGTCAGCAGGCACGCGTAATTTGGGTGGTAGTAATATCACTACAGGGCTACGGTGTGTAGAGACCCACCCTATCGGTCAGTGTGAGGACCACACACCATGCATGTCCAGCTGCAGAGCAGGCTGTCCTCAGCAAGCTAAGCTGGGAAGATGCTCAGTGGGGGAGCCTATGTCACCAGGAGTGATGGCCGCTCCCCCCGTATCAGACTGCCCCTTCTGTCGGGGTCCCCCCCTTGGGTGCGATTGCCTCGTTGGTAGAGTCAGGGTGTGATATCCCGGCTCCACGAGACACCCTGCTTGCGCGGTTGGCGAGACCAGGGTTGACAATGCACAGCAGGAGGTACCGGGCTACCTATCTACGATTCCTAGCGGACCAGCGGCAGTTGGCGGCGGGGGCGCTTTGGAATTTTACCACGTATGGCTGCAGTGGTAGCCATATGTCGATGTGGATGGAGAGAACGCTGAGGGCGGCGCTTGTGTTACAGTTTACACACCCCGCCCTCCGTTTTTGGGTTTGGAACAGACTCTATTATCAGAGTCCGCGTCAGTGACAGCCCTGGCCGAGGAGATTCGTTCTCTGGCGGCGAAGCAGGCCGTCGTCGTGGTCCCATGGGAGGACGCGGTGAGCGGTGTTTCCTCCTGATATTCTCTGGTGCCCGAGAGATCGGGGGGGGGGGGGGGGGGTGGTCAGACCCATACTGTACCTGTCCCATGGAAGGTTCAGAATGTTGACCGTCACCCACCTGTTAAGCACTGTCAGGTGGGGGACTGGTTGGTTCACCTCCATAGACCTGTAGGATGCGTATTCGCATCCCGATCTTCCCTCCTAGGACATACCTACGCTTCCTTTTTCAGGGCTTAGCGTACGAGTACCAGAGGCTGCCGTTTGGCTACTCTCTGGCTCCTCGCATCTTCACCCGCGCTGGGGCCTCTGTGTCATCAGGGGATACGAATTTTATTCTACCCTGGACGACATTCTGGTCCTCGGCCGGTCGGAGAAGATCGCCAGGTCTCATACCAGGCAGGTGGTGGAATTCCTCACCAGCCTGGGTTTTGCTGTAGACTGGAAGTAGAGTACTCCTCTTCCCAGTCGACGGGTGGAGTACTTGGTCTTGTTCTAAGCTCAAGGTCTATATGGGCATCCCTCTCAGAGCAGCGGCGAGTGGATGTTCTGGGGCGAGCTCGGGAGGTTTCGTCCTAGGACGGTTACGGCGCTGTCCGTGATGCGCCTGCTCGGTATGATGGCATCTGCTCACTCTGTGGTCCCTCTTGGCCTCCTCTTCATAAGGAGGATACAGAGGTTGTTTTCCAGTATGGAAATAGACCCGGTGAGAGACAAGTGGAAGCGGCTGAAGGTTCCCATGTCAGTACTGGGGGACCTCGCCCTCTGGGGAGGGCCTGGGGCCCTCACCAGCGGGGTCCCCATGGGCAGCAGGCTGTCACACGTCACGGTCTTCACCGACGCCTCCCTCACGGGATGGGGGGGGATGTGTCGGGCCAACGCAGTAGGGGGCAGCTGGCAGGACCATGCTGCCCGGTCTGCACTACATTTCAATGTGTTGGAATTGAAGGCAGTCCTTCTGGTCCTCAACGGCTCGGCCACCTTGTGGTGGGCAAGCATGTTTTGATCGACAGACAGGGAGGAGTACGCTCCCCCCGTCTGCACCGGGCGGCGGTCGAGCTCTGGCTATGGGCGTTTCTCAATCTGCGCAGCCTGAGGGCTCTCCACATCCCCGGCAGGGAGAATGTGGGTGCAGATGTGATGTCGCGGGGCGGTCCTCACCCCGACGAGTGGGGACTACGTCCAGACATAGTCAGACAGGTCTGGGACCGATTCGGGGAGGCCACAGTGGACCTGTTTGCGAGCAACCAGTCCCAACAGTGCCCCTTGTGGTTCTCGGTCAGTCAGAAGGACAACCCCTCTTTGGGGGTGGATGCCTTCTCGATGTATCCGTGGCCGCCCAGGATTCTTTACGCGTTCCCCCCCATAGACCTGATAGCTCAGCTGTTTGGGCGGTACTTCAGGAGCGCGGGACTTTGATCCTGGTCGCGCCGGGCCGGGGCCCAGCTGTGTGGTTCCCGGCCCTGATTCAGCTCTTGGTGGCCCCGCCGTGGCCTGTTCCGTGGTCACCGCGGGCCCTCTCTCAGGCACGCAGAACTCTGTTCTGGGGCAGCCTCTAGGCTTGGCTGATGAAAGGGTGAATCTGTTGGGGATGCGTCTTGACTCTTCTGTGGTTAACGCCATCCGGAATGCGCCCGCTCCGTCCACTACCGCGGCTTACGCTGGGAAGTGGCATATGGTCAAGAGTGGGGGGCAGAACATTGTTCAGCCACCCTCTTGTGGGACGTTCTTGCTTGGCGCATGGCGTCTCAAGCCTGTGGAACGTTCTCTTTCTCCGAGTCGGGACCTCCAACTGTTCTGGTAAGGCTGTTGGGAGCCCCGTTTGAGCCTCTTGAACAGGCGCCATTGGATCGTCTGTCTTACGAGCACGTTCCTTTTTTGGGCCAGCACCTCCGCTAAATGCGTGGGTGAGCCATGTGCTCTCTCGGTGCGGCCTGAGTGCCTGTCTGTTCGGGCCGATAGCGGGGCGACTCTGAGGCCTAATCCGGTCTTCGTGCCAAAGAATATCCGGAGCTCTTTTCGCTCCAGGGATATTGTGATTCAGGCGTTTCATCCTCCTCCTCACGTTAGTGGGTTGGAGTCGAGCCTTCACCTGTCGTGTCCTGTCCGTACACTGGGGGTTTACCTTAGTCGCACGCAGGGTCTCAGGGCTTCCGATCAACTGTTGTTTGTTCCGGTGGCTCTCGCGCGGGTGAGCGCCTGTCACATTGGTTGTGCGAGGGCATTGCCCTTTGCTACACGTTGGCTGGACAGGTTCCCCCCAGGGGCGTCAGGGCGCACTCCACTCGTGGTGTGGTGGCCTCTGCTGCCCTATTAGGGGGGGCCTCGGTGGAGGACATCTGTGCTGCGGCTTCCTGGTCCTCCCGAGTCCTTTCGTTAGGTTTTACCTCATGGACATGACTAGGGGTTCTGTCTCCCAGGCGGTCCTGAGGTCGGGGACTTCTCCTGCATCCCGCCATCAGGTGGGCTAGCAGGGGTGTGTCGGTGTATACCGCAGGGTGCTGTGTCACATGTGGTCCCGCTTGGGCTGTGCGTTCAGGGGTTCTTGGTTCCCCCCCTTTTTCGCACTTTGGTGGAGTTGACTGCCTCCCTCCCTTCGTTAGGACGGGCGGGTGGACGGGACTCCCCTCCTCCCAAATGCACTCAGGGGGTGCATTTGACGTGGCCACGCGTCCGCTCTGCCCTTTATCTCAGTAGGCAGAGCGGGACGCGATAGCCAGTTGATAATATAACGTAAGGTTATCCTATAACCCTAGTTATATGATACTGGCTGAGCATCCCGCTCTTAGCGCCCTGAGGTCCCTTGGATGGTTTCCGCTTATGGAAATAGAACGGGAAGGGTGAGGCGTGACCACTTCCGGTGTAATATAGGACGCATGGGAGTGGCGTGGTCACGTGCAAGTGGGTGCATTTGTTTTGTTCCCCGGAGCACACTAGGTGCGTGGAGATAAGGGGTTATCTCAGTAGGCAGAGCAGGACGCTCAGCCAGTATCATATAACTAGGGTTATAGGATAACCTTACGTTCAAACTTAGGTTCGGGAAGCGGCACAGAGCCCTGCCACCGTGAAAGGCCTGTGAGAGTGAGTGAGTGAGTGAGTGAGTGAGTGAGTGAGTGAGAGAGATGCCAGTTTTCTTAGCCCCAAGGTGCAGTCCTGCACGCTGTGGTGGAAAAAAGCATGTGATTCTATTTTAATTAACATGAATATTGTTTTGAATAATGAATGCTTGGTAACAGTCCGGGCTCAGCGATTTGTCCAAAAAGCTTATACAACTAAATAGCATAACAACTAAATGGCATTTCTCTGCCTGCAGAAACCAAAAATATTGTTTTTCTCTCACATCTCAATCATGGGGACAAAATATAGCACTGCAAAGCTACACTGCAAACAAAACTCATACTCAAACTTACTCATAAAGAAAATAATTATGGTGAATAACAATATTTATCATGGAAAACCTCTACAATTATTATAAATAATACCTAGGATGTGGTAGATATGTTGAATTTCGGAACAAAGCCCTTCATGAACAGTATATTGCAGCATTTGGGGCCAGAAATGGTCCTTCATTGTGGTTTATAGTTTATAGAAGAAGAAGTTTATATATATAAATATGGCTATTTGACTAGCAGTAATCCTAGATGAGTATTACAGTTGTCAGAGGCTTTTTGAATGCATGGTCTTGGTCTCATAGTGACCGCTTAGTCTTAGTCTTGTTTAATTTAGCAGAGTTGGAAATGTTTCTTATAGAACCTGGAACAGATTGTCAATTACCTGCTTAAAATTATAATCAAATATCCCCTTTAATTACTCACACTGAAACAAAATACTTGATGGAATGAGTAAGGAATAGGGTTACTAGTTACTTTTGGGGTTAATTTGCCTCAGATCTCAGTCAGTCTCATCATCTGCCACAAGTAACTAAAAATAAATTATTTCAAGATGTGTGCAATTATATGGATTATATTATAATCTCCTAAGTATCTAAATAACCTTCCGCCTTAAAGCGCATTTTGTTATCCAACAAGCAGTCACCTGTTATTATAATTTTTTTGTATCTGTAATTGAATTACTATAACTATTACACTTGCCTTTATTAGTAAACAAGTTTTTTTGGCCATATTGAGGGTAGACACAAATGCTTACTCGCTCTTGCAACACAGAAGAATACTACTAGAATCAATATGAATATTGATTATCCAGTTACATGTAAATCCCTTACTCCCCCACGAGGTTTGCCAGTTGAAAGGGCTGAGGGGCGGGACAGTGGTGGTCGGCAGGGGCCTCCAAGTCCTTCTGGAAATGGGATTTTGATTACAGTATTCCTGAGAACAATTTGTGTACGAGAGAGAGGTTTTATAGGTGTACCGTTGAGAGAGAGAGAGTGTACAGTGGAGAGAGAGGGGGATGGATGGAGAGAGAGAGAGAGATGGAGAGAGGGAGGGAGAGGGGGAGAGAGAGATGGAGGGAGGGAGAGAGAGGGATGGAGGGAGAGGGGGAGAGAGAGAGGGAGGGAGAGAGAGGGATGGAGGGAGGGAGAGGGGGAGAGAGAGATGGAGGGAGGGAGGGAAGATGAAGGGGTGGTGAAAATGAGGCATGAAAGTAAAGAGTGAGTCTCAACAACAGGTTACTGTATGATTACTGCTGTAGGGAGGGAGAGTTTTACCACCCGCCTGTGTGTGCGTGTGTGCGTGCACGTGTGTGTGTGTGTGTGTATGTGTGTGTGTGTGTGCGAGTGCTGAGGAGGGAGTGTAAGTTCACACAGCAGACTTTGACTTTGTGTTTTTATGTGTGTGTGTGTGTGTGTGTGTGTGTGTGTGTGTGTGTGTGTGTGTGTGTGTGTGTGTGTGTGTGTGTGTGTGTGTGTGTGTGTGTGTGTGTGTGTGTGTGTGCGTTTAACAGAATGTGTAGATTCCCATTCAACAGTAGAGCCTGACTCCTTGTTTTTACTCATATGTGTGTCTATGTGGCCTTGTATTTTATCTGTGTGGTTGTGGGTGTGTACGTGCATTTCTGCATATCACTCAGCTCTCAGATTTATAACTGGTGACAGATATGATACCATTGTGTCCTGTATGATAGGGTGGGTTGGCCTTCTCTTGCAGAAAGGCGCAACAAACACTGGTATTTATTTATTTTTAAAGCCCTTATTGGTAAACAACCTATTTATATCTCCTCACTGTTAGATTGGAATATTGGAACCTATTCAACTCGATCGAATGACTGGATGGTTCTTAGGGTTCCTCAAATTTGTTCTGAGCTAGGGAAGTCAGCCTTTTCCTTTGATGCCTCTAACTCATGGAATGTCCTTCAACTCACGCTGAAATTGGAGGTTCTCCCTTCCCTTGGAATGTTTAAACGTATGATTTCAGACCATTGTGTGACTACCTGTAACTGTTTTAGTTGATCTTTTTAAATGATTTTGAAACGTTTAAAATTTTTTACTCTGGTGTTTACATTTCTGTGAATATTGTTTTTATTATGTACTGTACAATCGTCGTTTCTGTAAATGAGGGAAACCTCAGATGCTTAAAAAAAATTTGTGTGTGTTTGCATGCATGTGGGCATGTTTATGAAAGTTTATGAAGATTTATGAAATATCCATAAACCTTGTGAAAAGTCATGAAAATGCAAAAACATGGTCATCAAGTTCATCATGTACGTAAATGTGATGAACAGCCGCTATATGTTTTACATGATTCTAACATGTCGCCACAGTGGAGCTTTCATAACAGGTTCACAGTGTCAGGGTCAGTGGAAGAGAAGGTTGTTCATTCATAACCCCACCAGTAATACAGTCTGCTGTACGGAGTTATGGAAAAGCCATGGAAAGGTTTGTGGAATTGAATGTGAAAATGAAGGTGTGAACCTGTGTGTTTGTCTGCATCTCCTCGGTCCGACAGGCGCCTCCTCTCGTTGGTCTCGTGGTACCGTCTCAGCTTTGTGTCGCTCCCCACCGGTCTCTATGGCGATGTGGACCGCCGTCACGGAATTCCGACTTGGGAATTCTTTCCGCCCTGGCCTCTCCCGGCGGAAGGGAAGGAAATGGGATCGTAAGCACCCCTGCCATTCCGGGTTGAAGCAGTGTTTTGCTTGGCTGGCTGGCCACACACCCAACAGGCTGGCTCTTTCTCGTGGGTCGGGCTCTGTTTGCCCTTTTGACCTTGATACTGTGTTGATACGTCTCGCTGGTGCGGCTAACAGTTAGGGTTAGATGTCAAATGCATTGTGATTTAGTACTGAACACATAGATAGAGCAGTTCCTAAATAGTTCAAATTCAAGTTTATTTGTCATATACATTGTACAATTGTACAAAGGTATGATCACCCTAGAAAGATATAGTGAATAATAATAAAGACAGTAAACCACTTGATACACTTAAAACTCTAAATTGTTAGTAAAACTAGATTAAATAAGAGATAACAAATTACAATCTAAAACCAATACCATGGATTTAGTCAATTATAGTGTGCAAATTAATGTATATGTATCATACAGACATTAAGTAATGTACAGGTATTATTCCGAGTCCTTATTTAGGCATACAGACATATCACTTTTATATGGGAGAAATAGATTATGAAAATGTATTGCGGCCGGCAGCTATTAGGGGTTGGGTAATGGATTATTGAGAGGAGAGGAATGGAGAGATGGAGGGAGAGGAGAGAATAGGAGAGATGGAGGGAGAGGAGAGAAGAGGAGAGATGCAGGGAGAGGAGAGAAGAGGAGAGAGATGGAGGGAGAGGAGAGAAGAGGAGAGAGATGGAGGGAGAGGAGAGAAGAGGAGAGATGGAGGGGAGAAGAGGAGAGATATGGAGGGAGAGGAGAGAGATGGAGGGAAAGGAGAGAAGAGGAGAGATGCAGGGAGAGGAGAGAAGAGGAGAGAGATGGAGGGAGAGGAGAGAAGAGGAGAGAGATGGAGGGAGAGGAGAGAAGAGGAGAGAGATGGAGGGAGAGGAGAGAAGAGGAGAGAGATGCAATGAGAGGAGAGGAGAGAGATGGAGGGAGAGGAGAAAGGATGAGAGGGAGAGGGGAGGAGAGGAGAGAGATGGAGAGAGAGGAGAGGAGAGAGATGGAGGGAGAAGAGAGATGGAGGGAGAGGAGAGGAGAAGAGAGGAGAGACATGGAGGGAGAGGATAAATGGGGAGAGGAATAGTGTAGACGAATGGAAGGGGACGGGGGTTCCATTAATTAGTCATGTTTGTTTATGCTTTTGGCCGAGCTAACCTTTACACCACCGTAACTTATTCAGCCACACTCACTCCCTCAAAGCCACGCACACAAACCCTCAGTGTGTGTGTGTGTGTGTGTGTGTGTGTATGCTCCTTATGTGCATGTGTAAAAATGCTAGTGCAATCATTTATCCTATTCGGTGTAACTTCAGTGATATTTTCCTGTGTGTGTGTGAGAGAGATCAACGTGTGTCTCCGTGTGTAGTGTCCTGTGCACCTTGGCACGGTTGTGCTCCTGTAAAGAGCACGTAAACACTCACCTCCGCCCGCCTGCTTGAGCAAGAGGCACCGAACCCACAACTGATCAGTGGCCAAGAATGTGTGGAAGAATGTTGTTATATTGAGGCAGCACCCTGGACGTGTGGAGCTGTGTGAATGAGGCAGGGTGTTGGTGTGTGTGTGCATGTGTTCATGTGTGTGTGTGTGTTTGCGTGTGTGTGTGTGGGGGGGGGGTACATAGAGCTGTGTGTCTAAACGATTAATTTCCAGCCCCCAAAAACGACTGAAAATTTATAATTTTTCATGTATTCACTTGATAAGAAAAGGGATAAGAAAATCTGTTTACTCAAGATATAATTTGTATGACTTCGCATCACGCTGAGTCTCCCTAAAGTGTGTTTGGGGGGGGGGGGTCATGTTTTGGGGGATATTTTTATTTATTTATTTGAAGTAGAAGTTTCAGCAGTCTCACCTAGTGTAATCTCAGGCCATGTCCAGACCAAACCGATTTCGGTCCTATCAGGCAAAGTATTTGATAGTATGCACCTTTCATCCACACAGAACTGCGTTCTGGCAGCCTGAGGACACTATTTTCTGAAACCGGCTTCCAGAGTGCGCAATTCTTAAAATGAGTGCATACTGAGCATACTGAGTCCAGAGTGCATAAGTTGAGTGGCAGCCTGCTGCAACACCAATACTAACCCTAGACTGAAAAACGGCTGAGTACATCTCCTGTTCTGAGACACACACACACACACACACACACACACACACTGGAGAGAGGGGAGGATGCAATACACGATACTAGCTAGAGATTAGCGTCACATAGCTGGCCTTTTTCTGAAAACCCAAGTAGTAGCCAAGCACATAATTGTTCCATAGCATACGCCTTCAGTTGATCATGACAAATCCTCTCTTACCTTGACGATTAAAAAGCCTCCATAATTTAGTAAATTGTATCCCCATGGCTGGTGTTAAGCTGTAGCCAGCCAGCTAGCGCTGATGCTATTCAAATGCTATCAACATTAACTAAATAGCTAACCAACTAAATACAATGGTATCAGTGGTAGCCTGAGGTAACGTTAAATACAGACGACAAACGTTTGCTAGCGAAATGACACAGGGACAAGTTAAACATCAATCAATTACTTTAATACAACACAGGTAGTTTGAGCCGCGGTCTCTGTCTCTCGCTCCACTCCTTTGGAAAACTAACGTTACATTAGCTCAAGTTATTGAAAACAACGACAACACTTCCGGTCGGGGGTTTTCAAAATAAAAGAGCGATGTCTAAAACAGGAAAGACATTTATTTTGTAAATTTGTGGCACGCACTTATTTCTTGAGACGTTTTCGTTTTTATGGAAACCTTTTTTTTTTATGAAAACGAAATGAAAAAACGAAAAAGATCTATATAGTTTTTGTCTGGACAAGGCCTCAGTGTAATGAAATCCACTACATGACTGCATGTAGATAATACTAAGCCAGGGCGGTCAACAGACCCAGACACACTATCTTATAGCAGGGGAGCCCATTGGAAGCTAATGATAATTAGCTAATTAGCTAGAAGCTGTTTACAATGCAAATCCACCAAGTGCTAGCATTGTTTTCAGCGGAGTCCCCTCGATTCTGGTCCTCTCAAACTAAGCCAGGATGGTCAACAGACCCAGACACACTATCTTTTAGCAGGGGAGCCCATTGGAGGCTAATGGTAATTAACTAATTAGCTAGAAGA
>NC_140183.1:26868451-26872936 GCF_963971535.1 Notolepis coatsorum
ATGGCCATATGGTTACCCATGACTACCTAACACACACACACATATGCACCACTGAGAGCTTGTCCACACTAATACGTTTTTGTTCTATGCCACAGAACTTCTGCTACGTTTGCATTTGGTTTTGATCCCCAAAGACAGACACAAAGAATGGATTGCGCGGTGCTAATTGCACCCTTAACTGTGCGAGTTTAGCTATATTATACTAGAAACTGACACGTACGCGCGCACGGCTGCAGACACGGCTGCGCACGCGGCTCTGTTTATAGTACATTTTTTGTGTCAGCATCGCATGCTTATGTTATGACAGCTGTGCACATGCGCAGTCGGCGCGCATATCCATGGGGGTATCCGCGCGGTCACAAAATCTGGTAGGCACATGGACACCCATGCGACGTCCGTGCAGACAAGAGCAGTGATGAAATTTACATCACGTGTACCAACGCGCACCCGTGGACGCGGTAAGTATAATTGGGCCTTAAGGACATTGCGCGGATGAGCTACTAGCGCAGACACGCCCATATGTGTGCAGTTTGCTCCTGATTTGCTCCAGCGCAGTTTGCTCGCAAAGCAGTTTGCTCCTGATTTGCTCCAGTACAGTTTGCTCGCCGAGCAGTTTGCACCTGACAGCGCTGTCGGCAGATATCAGGAAGGGGAAAAATAAACCCCGAAATGAGGCATAGACATAACCGTATTTTTCAGCATTAGTATTCCGTTTATTTCGTATTGTATTTTGTTTACTTCGTAATGTATAGAGCTTGCTTAATTTGTATTTTCATGACACATTGCGTCCTTTGTTTTTGTCACTATCTTTCGTCATTGCATATGTTTGTCATGTCCTATTCCAATATACATTTTACTTATAATTGTACTATATTCTATTGTGCTATATTTCATTTAGTTTATATCTCATTTAATTGTATTCAACCTCTTTATTTACAGTTGTCCAGCCCTGGCCTATATTTGATTTCCTAGTTATATTATATTATATTGTGCTTACTTAGTTCATATTTCATTTTATTTTACTCTACCTCTTTATTTTATTATCTGTCTGTTAATGTCTGTCTGCTAATGTCGCACCGAAAATGACCAAAGCTAATTCCTTGTATGTGAAAACTACTTGGCAATAATAATGACCTTTCTGATTCTGATTATTTTCTCCATCACCGCAAATCCAACCCTCAATTAATATCGCAGCAGGGGGGCATAATCCCATGGGACAATGCATTGGGAACTTGTGTCCCACAAGGAGACCTACCCCCATGAATATGATTGCGCGCATCGGAATACGGGTGCGCGCGTGGGAGCTTGCGCAAAATCACCCATATTTTTCCACTGCCACGTTTGGATATCCCAACTGCGCTCAGACTGGGATATGAGATGCCAAATGTGTTTATTTAGTTTATTCTGTATTGTATTTAGTTTATTTCGTCATTGCATTTGTTTGTCATCCACAAATAAATTATTTTGAGCAGACCTGTCCATAGTGCTGAATCTTTATACTGAATTTAAGCACTGCCAGTGAAGATATTTTATAATTAACGAATATTTTGAGTGAGAAAGTTGTATTTAATGTTTAGTTAGGATAATAGAACCTGCATTATCATATACTCCAGAATACACTTTTCATTGGCCTGTTTCCAGCATCTACTCTCATGTACCCGACAAAATGTTATAAATTAAAAGTTTATTCTGGAGCATATGAGTGTGCGGTGGTACAATTGGAACGTGAGTGCAGTCAATAATGATAATAATAATAATAAACATATTTATATAGCACCTTTCATACAAGGATTGCAGTTCAAAGTGCTTTATATAATGAATACATAATAAAACAAGCAGCAAGAGCAATGCATAACACAAATAAAAATTGCAGTATGATGCAAAATCTAAATCTCGTTTCAAAATCAATCAATCAATAGTGCCGACAACATTGGGAAAGCCGACAACATTAAATAACAATATTTAAATAATAAATACGATTGCATGGGATATCTGGGTGGCTGGCTCAATATCATCCTTGATTTCATCCAGTAGATCAAGAATTGCTTGAGCTGGCAACCTGTGTCTCCGGATGATTTCGGTCTCACTTAAATAAAAAAGTGATATTCTCCTTCGAAATATTCTTTCACGGGCACGCCTGGCATTACGATGCCTGCGTCTGGCAACAATTACTGCTGCCATGATCACCTGTGACGCTGGCAGTGAAGCTGGCATGACGCTGCCCCTTTATAGCGCTTAGGGCTTTGTGCTTAGTTACCACCAGGTCTCTGAAGACGGTAGGAGCGTGGCTTAAACTGCGCAGTGCAATTTGCGCCGGTCGTTGTGGATTCGGT
The DNA here is from genome assembly GCF_963971535.1 of Notolepis coatsorum. Lineage (NCBI taxonomy): Eukaryota > Metazoa > Chordata > Actinopteri > Aulopiformes > Paralepididae > Notolepis > Notolepis coatsorum. The sequence continues at coordinate 26,870,785 of NC_140183.1, forward strand.
GCATTTTTGGACAAGGCTCATTTGCATAGAAAGGGGAAAATATTCCGCCCATTTAAATACGCGCTAATTGCACCGGACACAATGCTGATGGAATGCAGTTACCACCTCATTTCACCAGTTGTGGATAGCAAACTGTGTTTCAGCGCTATTTGCACCGGCTTAGCATGACGCAGACACCCACGTTCGCTTACAAAACAAACGCCAGCATTGCAATATTGTTGCATCTTCTGACGGGACAATGGAGCCAAATAAACACGATATTCACACAACGATGGGACTTATAATTGACCAAACTCATTTCACCACACAGCACTAGGGCCCACTAGCCTGCTAGCATATTACAGTGATATGTCATCAATCATCCTTCTTATTGATCATCAACACTACTCTGAGAATGGCAATAAAAAGCATACCTTTCTTTTCATTTGTCCCAAACAGCCCACAAAACAGCCATGGAGCCATCTGCCTCTCTCTGCTTCATAACGTTACTCCCAGGGTCTTTATTGGGCAGTGTTGTATGATAATCCATGACCAGCCAGTCCTTAGAGATAGTGGCCAGCCTGTTGATTCTTCTGACTCTGCAAAGGTCCGACTCGTTTGAAAAGCTAAAGCAAATACGACTGTTTTTTTTTTACATTTCACCAGTTTTCCACTGTTTCATGCAGTTTGCAGTAGGCTACTTCATACAGTTTGCAGTAGGATACTTCATGCAGTTTGCAGTAGGCTACTTCATACAGTTTGCAGTAGGATACTTCATGCAGTTTGCAGTAGGCTACTTCATGCAGTTTGCAGTAGGCTACTTCATGCAGTTTGCAGTAGGTTACTTCATACAGTTTGCAGTAGGCTACTTCATACAGTTTGCAGTAGGCTACTTCATGCAGTTTGCAGTAGGCTACTTCATACAGTTTGCAGTAGGATACTTCATACAGTTTGCAGTAGGCTACTTCATGCAGTTTGCAGTAGGCTACTTCATGCAGTTTGCAGTAGGCTACTTCATGCAGTTTGCAGTAGGCTACTTCATGCAGTTTGCAGTAGGCTACTTCATGCAGTTTGCAGTAGGCTACTTCATGCAGTTTGCAGTAGGCTACTTCATGCCGTTTGCAGTAGGCTACTTCATACAGTTTGCAGTAGGCTACTTCATGCAGTTTGCAGTAGGCTACTTCATACAGTTTGCAGTAGGCTACTTCATGCAGTTTGCAGTAGGCTACTTCATACAGTTTCCTGTAGGCTACTTCATGCAGTTTGCAGTAGGCTACTTCATACAGTTTGCAGTAGACTACTTCATGCAGTTTGCAGTAGGCTACTTCATGCAGTTTGCAGTAGGCTACTTCATACAGTTTGCAGTAGGCTACTTCATACAGTTTGCAGTAGGCTACTTCATGCAGTTTGCAGTAGGCTACTTCATGCAGTTTGCAGTAGGCTACTTCATACAGTTTGCAGTAGGCTACTTCATGCAGTTTGCAGTAGGCTACTTCATGCAGTTTGCAGTAGGCTACTTCATGCAGTTTGCAGTAGGCTACTTCATACAGTTTGCAGTAGGCTACTGCATGCAGTTTGCAGTAGGCTACTTCATACAGTTTGCAGTAGGCTACTTCATGCAGTTTGCAGTAGGCTACTTCATGCAGTTTGCAGTAGGCTACTTCATGCAGTTTGCAGTAGGCTACTTCATGCAGTTTGCAGTAGGCTACTTCATACAGTTTGCAGTAGACTACTTAATGCAGTTTGCAACTTTGTGCAGTTTGCAGTAGGCTACTTTGTGCAGTTTGCAGTGGGCTACTTAATGCAGTTTGCAGTAGGCTACTTCATACAGTTTGCAGTAGGCTACTTAATGCAGTTTGCAGTAGGCTACTTCATGCAGTTTGCAGTAGGCTACTTCATACAGTTTGCAGTAGGCTACTTCATGCAGTTTGCAGTAGGCTACTCCGTGCAGTTTGCAGTAGGCTACTTTGTGCAGTTTGCAGTAGGATACTTCATGCAGTTTGCAGTAGGCTACTTTGTGCAGTTTGCAGTAGGCTACTCCGTGCAGTTTGCAGTAGGCTACTTCATGCAGTTTGCAGTAGGCTACTTCATACAGTTTGCAGTAGGCTACTTTGTGCAGTTTGCAGTAGGATACTTCATGCAGTTTGCAGTAGGATACTTCATGCAGTTTGCA
>NC_140183.1:26883136-26902128 GCF_963971535.1 Notolepis coatsorum
CCAAATCAAATCATCAAATCTAAATGTATTTGTAAAGCCTGCAATCACAAGTTAAGTCATTCACGGCCAATCACGTAATATTATGTGTTTGCTCGCCAACCGTTGGGCGCCAAAAACGTAATATTCTATTTTTAGATTTTTTCTTTTATTCGATTTTAATATCAATATTACACTCACGGACCTATATGTTACTGGTGAAAGCCATACTGAGACGCCAAAAGTGCAGTACCGGCCAGATCCTGCTAGTTGGCACTATCGCCCACCCTTTGAAACCCTGTTCCAGACTGTGTGTCACATCTAATGTCCTCCGGGCGGAGAATTTTGGTCCAGGCAAGTCTAGCGGTTCACCCGATCACATTGGATGTGTCCATGGCCCCTCGATGCATGTGTTGTGCCGGATTATGTCGGGACCCGATTGACACCAATACTGGAAATCGTGATCAGACAATTGGAATATTCTTTTTGTATTCTTTTTGGAATACCCCCAATCAAAGGTAAGGACTATCTGACGCCAATTCCACCGTGATCCTACAATGATTTCATATCGATCCAGCTGATCAGCGTGTGGTGTTCAAAAGGAATGCCGTTGATGACGATCAGAGCATCAAAAAAACGCGTGTCCAGGCGAGAAACGCCAACGACTTTAGCTAAATTCACATGCCCTATAACTCAGCTTTTCAGGAATTAGCCCAGATCACTCCTAAACTATACAATATTCACCACGGGATAACGCGCGAACGTATACATGAAAAAGTTATCTCTTTTTTGCATGTTCGACGGGAGAAAGTGACTTTCAAATGACCATAGTATTGTCTCCATAGCTATAATATAGAATATAGATATAGCTCTCCAAACATAGTGACGCACAGTGAAAGTAGCCTATGGAAAGCTGGTGCATTAGCTACAGGGATAATGGTAATGGCTGGCTTTGAAAGTGTTAATGTCCCCATGGGCTGGACAAGCCAAGAAGAAACATCGCAATAAATCAAGAACAAAAAAAAAAACACAATTTGGGATTTGAACCCTGGGGCTCCTCTGTGGTGGTAGACCTCTACACTACCCAGCCACCGAGACACAGACAACTTGACCGTTGGCAACACACACAAAATAAGTGGTACACACAGATATTGCTGTGGTGGCTCCTCCCACAAACATGTGCAGGACTAAAACTAGACAAATAGAATAAATGTATGTGTGTCCGTTGTCCACACACACACACACACACACACACACACACACACACACACACACACACACACACACACACACACACACACACACACACACACAGGACAGGAGGTCTTGTTTCCCACCCTGATTTCTGACCACACTATCAAAAAGTACAAGCAAACACTCTCAGTTCACAAGCATAGTCACAACGGCTGTCACTCCCTCTGCGTCAGACAGACATATAAGTCTTGTTCATGGGTAAAAGTCAACACACTGAAATAACCTTGTCTGGTATGACCATGAATGACAGGGGAAAAACTGCAGTCAGCATTTCCTCTGTGTCCGTATAACCCACTACTTTCATGTGTGATTGTAAAAGATCTGAGGTTGTGTGTGTGTGTATGTGTGTTTGCCTTCAATTGTATCTGTGTGTGTTCGCATGCAAGTTTACAGTCAGTCGTAACTGTGGGTGCAAACTTGTGTGTGTGTGTGTGTGTGTGTGCATGCGAGTATAGTTGCGTGTGAGTTTGCACTCGATTCTATGAGCGAGCTCAAACCCGTGCATTTGTTTATGTGTGTGATGGTGTATGTATGTGTGTGTGTATGTGTGTACTATGTATGTATGTATGTATGTATGTATGTATGTATGTATGTATGTATGTATGTATGTATGTATGTATGTATGTATGTATGTATGTATGTATGTATGTATGTGTGTGTGTGTGTGTGTGTGTGTGTGTGTGTGTGTGTGTGAGTGGAGGCTATCACATGCTTCCTCCGACACATGTGTAGCCAATCAACCGCTTCTTTTCACCTGGCAGCGCGGACTCTCACTGAGAGGGTGTAACGTGTGGAAGGATCACACTACCCCCCTTAGATCCTTCCCTCGCAGAGCAGGCGCCCCGACCGAACTGTAGGAGTCGCTGTTTACAACGACCAGGACCCACCCCACCAGCTTTCCCACCCCTAACACTGCCAATTGTGTTAGTATGAATGACCAGCCAAGCTGGTAGCAATGCCGAGAGCTGGGCTCGAACCCAGCCTCTCCTGCGTTGGTGGCGAGCGCCTTGCCCACTACGCCACTTAGCTGCCTGTTATGGTGCTATTTCATTCAAAATGGTCTATGTTCATTTACAGTGTAATACTGCTGCAAGGGGAGACATTTGATTAACTTATTTATTTAATATATCTAGGTTTTATTTGTATTTATTTTTTCAATATGTATATATCCTGGATGACGGTATAGTAAAAATGCGTACCATACATTATAATATACCTTCATATTGAGTATTACTGTACCTCCCAGCCCTACATGGATCCATTATAATATACCTTCATATTGAGTATTACTGTACCTCCCAGCCCTACATGGATCCATTATAATATACCTTCATATTGAGTATTACTGTACCTCCCAGGCAGCCCTACATGGATCCATTATAATATACCTTCATATTGAGTATTACTGTACCTCCCAGCCCTACATGGATCCATTATAATATACCTTCATATTGAGTATTACTGTACCTCCCAGGCAGCCCTACATGGATCCATTATAATATACCTTCATATTGAGTATTACTGTACCTCCCAGCCCTACATGGATCCATTATAATATACCTTCATATTGAGTATTACTGTACCTCCCAGCCCTACATGGATCCATTATAATATACCTTCATATTGAGTATTACTGTACCTCCCAGCCCTACATGGATCCATTATAATATACCTTCATATTGAGTATTACTGTACCTCCCAGCCCTATATGGATCCATTATAATATACCTTCATATTGAGTATTACTGTACCTCCCAGCCCTACATGGATCCATTATAATATACCTTCATATTGAGTATTACTGTACCTCCCAGCCCTACATGGATCCATTATAATATACCTTCATATTGAGTATTACTGTACCTCCCAGCCCTACATGGATCCATTATAATATACCTTCATATTGAGTATTACCTACCTCCCTGTCCTACTGTACAGGTAGAGTTGGTGGTTTGTGTTTGTGTTTTTCAAACTTCATCTATGAGGACTACGATTTTAAAATAAATAAATAAATAATAATAATAAATCTTGCTACCCATAATCAGTTGGTATTTTCAGAAGCAGAAACACTTTATTTCACCAAATACAATCAATGTCCACGGATGCCACCACTTCACTCCCATCCTCAAGACCCTTCACTGGCTCCCTGTCTCACTCAGGGTTGAGTTCAAAGTGTCCCTGCTCACCCACAAATGCCTCTACGGAAACACCCCCCTATACATCAAAGAACTCATCACCTCACTCCTCCTCTCGACATCTCCGCTCTGGCCAGGCAAACCTTCTCCAGCGCCCAAGGACAAATCTCTGCACTATGGGAGATCGGGCTTTTTGCTCTTCCGCTCCCAGTCTGTGGAATGCTCTCCCTGACTACCTGAGAGCACCACAGACTGTGGATGCTTTTAAGAAAGGCCTCAAAACTCACCTTTTTAGTAGAGCCTTCTGTTGACTTTTTATCAAATTTTTTAGCTCCACACATTTTATGTTCTTTTACCAATTTCTTTTATCAGTTTTATTTATTCTATGTTTCTCTATGTTATTCTATGTATGTTATTCTATGTTTTAGTCTTGCCTATTTTTATATTCTTTCTTTCCTTTATTCTCGCTAGTTTTAAGTTCTTTTAACTGTAGCGCTTTGAGATTTGCCCGCAACTGTAAAGCGCATTACAAATAGAATCTATTATTATTATTATTATTATTATTATTATTATTATTATTATTATTATTATTATTATTATTATTATTATTATTATTATTATTATTATTATTATTATTATTATTATTATGTGGGAAAAGTCTAAAGTTGCACAGACAATGGCACCTCACACACAGTGCACAGCGAAGCACGGCTATATTATGTATCACTCTCTATTGTATACAAACTGTGGTATATCCATTAGCCTACTGTATTTCGTTCAGCCTACTATACGTGGCAGGTACTTTGCCAACAAGTTAAGTTACGATACCAATTTGTCCAGAATCATTTGGGAGCTTTTTTTTCTATATCTCTGTGTGCCTTGAGTGAGGCCAAAGATGATTTCCCCAGCTTTAGTTGGATGAAGTCATTCTATTCTATTTGAAGCTTTCCGTGGCTCACACCCCCACTCTACAAACACTGATTTATGTGTGTGATGTCACAATGTGTCTGAGAAGTGAGAGACTGCATGTAGAATCTGTGTGTTAACAGTGATTGTTTTATTGTTTTGGACGTTAAAACTATAGTACAACAACTATTCTGCTTGTTTTAGTACTTTAAATGTAGTAAACCAAGTCTTTGTAAGTACAAGTCTGTTAACTGGCTCCTACCTCCACACACACACACACACACACACACACATACACACACACACACACGCTTAAGCTGTAGACGATTAGCCAGCTGATAGAGCCCCAATATCGAGTACCAGAACACACACACACACACGCGCACACACACACACACACACACACACACACACACACACACACACACGCACACACACGCACACACACACAAACGCACACACACACACACACACACATCTGGAGACCTAACTGTCTCCACACAGACACACACTCACACACACGCTTAAGCTGTAGACGATTAGCCAGCTGATAGAGCCCCAATATCGAGTACCAGAACACACACACACACACGCGCACACACACACACACACATCTGGAGACCTAACTGTCTCCACACAGACACACACTCTCCTTTACCATGGAGATAAATGCGTCTCATTGTTGGGAGACAATAGTCCTGCTATTATCTTATCAAAGGGCCAATCAAACCTGGAGGAGTGGGGGCATGACTGGAGGAGTGTGTACAGAGGGGGGGGGTCTTTTGTCATGCAACAGGTGCCGTTGTCACTCAATTAGTGTGTTTGGTTTAGACGTCTGAAGGGTTGACTTTGCTAAGTGTTGTGGCCTCATTAACCTCAGTCTGTTTTACAAAACAATGCAGTAATTATGATGACCACACCATGTTATTGACTAACTCTAGCTCATTCTGGTAGAGTGCTGCCTGGATAATCATCCTTTACAAGGCTGTGGTATTAATTAGTTTTAATCCGACGTAGTGGTCTAGGAGATGAAGGTCAAATCAAATCAAATGTATTTGTAAGGCCCGACAACACGCGTTAATGTTCCCATGGGCCGGACACGTCTTCTTCTCAAGTCAAGAAGAAACACCACAATAAATCAAGAACAAAACAAAAACACCAAAACATTTTAAATAAATGAATGCAACACTCCCAGACATACCCCACGCGATGGTAAGGAAAAACTCACTAAAACCTAGCAATAGGAAAAAATGCACCACAGGCAATGTGGAGGAGAGAAACCTTAGAAGGGACGTTCAAGGGGGATCTCCCTTCTTAGATGTCGGTGATATTAGTGTTGCAATAAAACAGGAGAACAGTTGGTAAGCAATAAGCATGCACACATGTGTAATGAAACACAGATAAGTGCATGCAATAGCAACTGAACATTTTTAAAAGATTGAAAAATAGCGCTGATGGTCTGCACTCTAAAAAGACACGCTTCAGGCTTACTTTGTTTCAACTTTGTTTTATCAGACACCTTGGAACTCAATCTCCACAATTTACACGCTTCCCACTGTATTTGTCTTGTGTTCGTTGTGACTTTCTGTACATACTTAAAAGCAGTTCTTCAGTGTACATATTGTTCTTCTTCTTCCTCATGGGTAAATTGTGTGTTTTCTTTCATCTTACTTGTGGAGTGAGTGTATGCGCCAGGTCATCCAAGACAAACTCCTGGCACGTGTAAATGTTATTGGGGATTAAAGGGATTGGGATCAACCCTGACCAGCTAGCATACATAATGAGCTCCACATACAGTATAATGTAGTCTTTCACTCGGAGGCGATGCAAAGTTGAAGTCTCATGTTGTCCTTTTCTTCTAAATGGGGCGACCACTTAACACCTCAAGCTAGAGCGACTTATCTTATCCTACCACCACAAGTATTAACAGCCTATCTCTCTCTTTCTCTCTCTCTGGCCTTTTCTTCCCAGATAAAGAACCGAAGGAGAAGAAAGAGGTAACCAAAGAACCACCGGAAGGGTCCGTGAAGGAGGAGGGTGGTGAGGAGGAACCGGCGAAGGAGCCCAAGAAGGAGAAGAAGGAGCCCAAGGAGAAGGAGTCCTCGAAAGAGAAGAAGGAGTCCTCCGCCGCCAAGGAGGCCAAGAAGGAATCCACCAAGGAGGAGCCCAAGAAGGAGTCCTCCTCCACCAAGGAGGCCAAGAAGGAATCCACCAAGGAGGAGCCCAAGAGGGAGTCGTCGTCAGCCAAGAAGGAGCCGTCCAAAGAGAAGAAAGAGAAGGAAGGGAAGGAGTCGAGCAAGGAGGCAGGGGATAAGAAGGTGTCCAGGAAGTCATCCGTGAAGACGAAGAAGAAGGAGCCGGAGGCTGGCGAGGGCTGATAGAGAAACATGTAGTGATGACATACTTATACAGAAAGACGCACAGTCACACACACCTACCACACGCATACCTACCACACACACCTACCACACATACCTACCACACACACCTACTACATGCATACCTACACACATACCTACCACACCATACCTACTACATGCATACCTATCACACGCATACCTACCACACATCTCAATACCGTAAGACGATCCCACTCCTAGAGGACCATAACCATGTCTCGCTCTATCGTTTTCAGTTAGGTAAACATCCAGATACATTTTTTATTTCAAGTTTATATTCACTGTTGAAACAGAATGACCTTCATGGTTTCTTTATGACATCTTTCCTTTAGATTTCTCTACTCCTGATGTCAAGCCATCTGTGTTTCGTTGAATATGGATATGTTGCCAAAGGATGTTTTTGAAGAAATATAATCACCTTCAAATTTACACAGGTTAATATACAGAAACGAGGCCAGCGTGAGGTATTGCCAACGGTTCACATTCTGAATTTAAGGAATACAGAATATGAAAGCCCAGACTTTGTTTACCTATAATACATCTGGCAAGTCACATGTGTAGTTACTCTTCCAAGATAGGTCATTGCTATGGTCTTTAGTTGACTAGATATTTATTTGTAATGCATTGCTTTCATTTGAATTCACACAAAAGACCTATTCACTGTACAGTATATAAGACTTCAAAACGATATTTTACTAACGTTATCCCACTTCTCGTCTACATAGTTTAATTGGAGCTGCCATTGATGCAACACAAAGATTCAGCACATATTTTACAAACCACATTCATTTGAGCAAGACTGTTGACGGTTCTGGGCTATTTGTGGGGTTGTGTGGTAAAACAGGGGGGTTGTGTGGTAAAACAGACAGTAACCTTGAACAGTCGACATCATGTCTAAAAAATATAATGTAGATGTAAATGAGCCTTCGACTGACCTCTGACTGAAAACGATAGAGCGGGTCACGTGTAGGCCGTCTAGCACCAACCCTCTCACACATGGTGCTCCTCAGACCACATCCAGTAGTTCTGGTGTCCTTGCTGGGCGACAGCGGTGACAATTTAGGCCCGTGCTGCTGCTCCTAGTCCCAGGGAGCCCCCCACCCCATCCTCCCTTCTTCCCTCCCTCCCCCTTTCCAAGTAGCAGTAGGAACCCACAGTCCTGCACAACGCTAATCCCCAGTCGGCCCCAAAACCACCAGTCCCGCCTACGTGCAGGGCCCTGACGTCTGGCCCGCCCTCTCGCCCCCTCGCGTGGCACCACGCCTCGCCAGTGCCGCTCCCGCCTTGTGGCTAAGAATAGCTGCCCGCCGGTCGGTCCACCCACCTCGGCTCTTCCGGCGTCGGGTAAATCAAGGCTTACCCCCCCCCATCGCTAACGAGAAGCTCCTAGGAAAGAGGACAGTAGAAATACAAAGAGAAAGACTGAAGCCAAGCAGAGAGAATAGATAAGGTAAGCTGTCCTTGTAATTAGGGGCCATGCTTAGCACCCTGGTTTGGACAGACCTCTCTGAGTGGCCTCCTGTCATTACATGGCAAGGAAAAGTCCCCTTTACCTCTATGATGACAATAGACGAAAAACACTCGGAGCCGGAGCGTCACTTAGACAAGTTCTCTCTCTCTCTATCATTCACACACACACACATGCACGCGCGCGCACACACACACACTTCTAACAGCCAGCCTCTGAGAGCTAATATACCTCATAGATAGACTGTGCCAGCCTAGCAAACGACAATCCAAACCGCTCTCTCTCTCACTGCTCTCTGTATGTTCACTGCTGTACTGCACGTCATAGTCTATGTATGTGTGTGAACCTTTAGACTGTGTACCATTTCATATTACCTGCATTGAATGAATTTACTATATAGAGTATGTTTTTGTACCTTTAGTTTGTATTAGCTACTCTGATACAGCAGGCCCTTGCTCTTTTAAGCCTGTATTTTTTAAAAATGTAATTCCTATTTAGAGCTGTATATGTTTACTGTGTCCGTTGTTAAGTCTTGTCAATTCCTTGTAATTTGTTTTGTCTATACAGTTTTTTAACCCTTTCACTACAACACTACCAAATGGTTAACCCTTTCACTGCGACAATACAGAAGGTTAACCCTTTACTATCACACTACAGACAGATACCTTCTGTAGCGTGGTAGTGAAAGGGTTCATCTGTCCTCTCTGGGGGAAGTTTGCAACACAGTCGGTGCACAGAATGTAGAACTTAGAACATGGAACAGGTCACATGGGTGAACGGACTTTTGTAGTGATTGTTTCAGAGTTTTTCTTTCTTTCTTTCCTTCTTCACCCTTTGTGTAAACGTCCCTCTGCTCAGGGAAAGTCAACTGATGATTGAGTCACTGAGAGTCGCCGCTGTTTAATTTGGCTCTGATTCTCGTTGTGTATATGTAGACCTTTTGAAGTCATAGGGTACAAGTGAAACCAACAGTGTGACACTCTCTCTCTCACTCTCTATCTCTCAGGTTTCTCATTGATGTAAAGACTCCCCCTCCTTCATAGACAGCTTCAACAGTCTCTTGCTAACGCTTTGTTGTCATGCTGTCATGCTGTCTTTCACAATTTTGTACAATAAAAGAAGCTCTGATGTAAAGAACCACTAAAACTAATGAGGACCAAACATTGTCACACACACCCTTCTGTAATTAATAAATAAAATGTTTGAAAAAGGGGGGTGGGGGAGGGTTACGACAATGATAATAAAACTGTAATGGTGCCACAGCAGTTTGGAGAGAATGTAATAAAAAGCTATTTGGATTTAGACTTTCAGAAGCAACTGGTTCTCTGTGAGTTTTATTTGAAGAAATATGGAGTTCTGACTGGGGGGTGTATCTGCATGCTCTTGTCCAGGGCAGCTGACTGACTGGGGGGTGTGTCTGCATGCTCTTGTCCAGGGCAGCTGATTGACTGGGGGGTGTATCTGCATGCTCTTGTCCAGGGCAGCTGACTGACTGAGGGGTGTGTCTGCATGCTCTTGTCCAGGGCAGCTGACTGACTGGGGGGTGTGTCTGCATGCTCTTGTCCAGGGCAGCTGACTGACTGGGGGGTGTGTCTGCATGCTCTTGTCCAGGGCAGCTGACTGACTGGGGGGTGTGTCTGCATGCTCTTGTCCAGGGCAGCTGACTGACTGGGGGGTGTATCTGCATGCTCTTGTCCAGGGCAGCTGACTGACTGGGGGGTGTATCTGCATGCTCTTGTCCAGGGCAGCTGACTGACTGGGGTGTGTATCTGCATGCTCCTGTCCAGGGCAGCTGACTGACTGGGGGGTGTGTCTGCATGCTCTTGTCCAGGGCAGCTGACTGACTGGGGGGTGTATCTGCATGCTCTTGTCCAGGGCAGCTGACTGACTGGGGTGTGTGTCTGCATGCTCTTGTCCAGGGCATCTGACTGACTGGGGTGTGTGTCTGCATGCTCTTGTCCAGGGCAGCTGACTGACTGGGGGGTGTATCTGCATGCTCTTGGATCCAGGATCAGTGTGGAATACGGAGCTTGATTGTGGCCAGGGGCAGCGGTGGCCTAAAGGTTCGAGAAACAGGCTTGAAACCGGTTCAATCACTGGTTTGATCCCACCAGGCCGGCAGTACAAATCTGGTTGGGAAAGTGAATGACTAATCACTGTCTCCCGTCCCTCAGCACCAACCGCTAAAGTGTCCTTGAGCAAGGCACTTAGCCCCCAACTGCTGGAAGCTGGATTCTTCCTCTTCTTCTTCTCAATATGTTTTGTGATTGCAAATGCCCTTAACACTTTGAGTGCCACAGACGATATACCTAGTTATTTCAATCCAACCGTTGAGTGCCAGGAACGAGAAATGCCGTTTTTTAATCGATATTTCTTTTATTAGCGATTTCCATTCATATTTCATCAATCTAGCCTCACGTTAGTGCTGCAAACTCTCTCTGAGCTCCATTGGGAAAATACCGCCCCCTATCATCTCCCGGATGGTACTGCACCCCTTTGGAATGGATTGAATGAAACACATGGGGAAAAAACAGTCCAGAATCCACTTTTACTTCTCAGGCTGCGGTTACACTAGGCCCGGTTTTCGTTTCAGTTTTCAGTTTCAGTTTCGCTTTTCAGAACGCTACGTAATGGCAGGCAAGTTAGACATCGTTTTTGCCTCCTGAGCACAGTGATGTATATACATGTAGTACAATGCCAAAGCAGTAGGTGGCAGTAGGTGGCGATGTAGTTCAAACACGAAGGCAATTTTTTTTATTACTTTTTCCCCCTCCTTTTTCCTCTGATTTTCTCCCATCCCAATGTTAGTCGTTATGCCAATTCCCAATCCCCTTCCTGGTCGCACTTACCCCCCACAGTCGGTCTGGGAGAGTGGAGGCTACCACGTGCTTCCTCCGACACACGTCCAGCCAATCAACCGCTTCTTTTCACCTGGCAGCGCGGATTCTCACTGAGAGGGCGTAGCGTGTGGAAGGATCACACTATCCCACTTAGATCCTATCCGCGCTTAGCAGGCGCCCCGACCGAACTGTAGGAGTCGCTGTTTACAACGACCCGGACCCACCCCGCCAGCTTCTCCCACCCTCTAATACTGCCAATTGTATTAGTGTGAACAGCCAGCCAAGCTGGTGACAACCCCGGAGCTGTGAGCTGGATTCGAACAGGCGAATCCAGTCGCTCCGGGGTTGGTGACGAACGCAATCTCCGTTACGCCACCTGACCGCCATGAAGGCCATTTTCAACCAATCAGAAAAGTTGAATGTGCCAATACACTTCCTGCTAAAAATCAACAATCCACCATCTTTAAATGCCTCACGTGAGCCATTTAGCCAACGAAGCATTTATTTTTCAGCAAAGAGTGCAATAAAAGTGCAATAAACAAAACGGATACATTCACTGTGTGTTCTGCCTCTCATTTGTTGGTGAAACAAAACTAACATCAACACAATTGACTTACGTGCTAACGTGATTGGGATATGCCATTATAACAGTATAGCATTGTGGCTTGCAGCTTGGTAACGTTAATGCTAGCAGAATGAATGGATGTAAACTTTATTTAACAGATTGCAGAATGGGTACAATACAATACGGCTCAATACAAACAATTGTTAAGGGAATGCAGACTGTTGTAGCTTGGACTGGGCTCCTTATAACAATAACTTGACAACACATGGTAGCCGCAGCTACTTGGGACAGCTCTGCTGTAAACACTGGAAATAACCGTGCAGGTCTCTACTGCGCATGGGCATTGGGCAGAACGGCTCCGTATCCGGCTCGCGCAGATTACATGGCACCATTGTCGGCGAGTTTTGGCGAGTATCCAAAACGAAAACACCTTTTCAGCGTTGCCAGTAGGACAACGCATTTTCCTGCCAAAACAGCGTTTCTTTTTAATTTGGACAGCAAACGCAATTATTCAGCAACAAAAACGTTGCTGTATTCCCCAGTGTAACCATGGCCTCAGGCAAGTAACCGGAGCTGATTGCAGTCTCTGTGGTCCCGCAGAACAGCGTGGAATAATGTGTTCGAGCACCCAGCGTTGGATCAATAAACGCGATCGATATTTGGAATGGCGATCAGGAATTGGAATAATCTTTTTGGAGAACATCTGATCTGAGGTAAGGAATCTATTTTACCAGTCTTAGGATAATCAGAGCTTTTTTCACAGATATATTAACGTGTGGGCCCTGTGTGTGTGTGTGTGTGTGTGTGTGTGTGTGTGTGTGTGTGTGTGTGTGTGTGTGTGTGTGTGTGTGTGTGTGTGTGTGTGTGTGTGTGTGTGTGTGTGTGTGTGTGTGTGTGTGTGTGTGTGTGTGTGTGTGTGTGTGTGTGTGTGTGTGTGTGTGTGTGCGAGCGATCAGGAAATAAGAGATTCGATTTTTCAGCCAGCTTCTATATCGTGCATAAGTATACATATACTATCGATAATCTAGCGTTTATTTGAAAACGATTCATAAATAGGCCGAAAAATGACAACGTGTTTTGTGTATGGCTTGGGCGTTTATCACAGAATCTTCTGAAATCTTCTGGAAGTTTCAAGAAACAAGCGTTTTTCAAAATGGTATAAAACGGAAATGAACCGATTAAAAAACAATCCGTTTCGACAATGTTGACTGCAAACAAGTCATTGATAAGCGACGGCCACATTAGACACATAGCCATAATTTAAGATGTAGTTTATGCGTTCGCAAATATGAGAGCTCTATCATTGAAGTGGGTGGCGGCATTCAAGGGGGTAAATAGGAAAACACGGCTGGCTCTCAAAGTGTTCAAATACAGGTGAAACAACCTAATATTGTGCAGCTAGAACGGCCCCTGCAGAACGTGCTGTCCTCAACTGATACAACTCAGAAGAATCTCCTTTACAAAACGCTCCACTGACAATGTTCTATACACTGGTGGACCCCCCATGGTTGAAAAACGTTACGTGTTAAATGCTCTCTTTGAGTTGTGAAAACGAGAGGACGGACCCTATTGACTGCATATCCTACATGGGAAAACATATCAAGAAAAGTTAGTAAGTAAGTTAGTGGATAAAATGTGACGTAGTGCCCTATTGGTGCCCTTCCAGTGGTCTAAACTTGACATTCCCTATACGTGCCCTTCCAAAGGTAAACGGTGCTGTGATGAAGTGCCCTCTATGCTGCCACTACATGACGGTGTCTCAAAGGGTGCCCTTTCCAGTAGAGACCATGGGATGCAGTGCTATAAAGGGTATCCCTACATGTGTGATGGCCCTCTCCAGTGATGCCATACAGTAGGTGCTCCCTACAGGTGCCTTTCCTCTTAGACGCCCTTCCAAGTGACGGGTGGGGGGGGAAGTGCCCTCTATGCCCCTTCAGATAAATTATTTGGATGGATATTTTTGCTAATTTCTTAACTGAATGCAGGGGGCAATATAATTGAGTAATCATCAAGGGTAGAAAAAGCAAGCTTTCTCACATAAGTGATCACATGGGCTATCAACCTCTTGCTCAAGAACAAATGTGTAGACATAATTCAGTTGGGTGGCAGTCAATACAACCTCACCTTTATGTCTTTCACTGGATTAGGATTCGTGTGAAGTCATCAGGCGACTCACAGCGTTAGTTGATGTGAGTTTGTCTGTTTATTTTACTACTTGTCCAGCTTTTGGCAAGATGTAAGATGCAAATGACCTAAAACATATAGCATGAAAATAACCAACATAATACAGTATATATGATATCCCTGTGTTTTTTAAATAAACATTTTAAAGGTGTATCGTTCCCTGTGTGTTTTTATGATAGAGTTGTGGTTATACATGTAATCTGGATCGCCTAGCCTACACAATGTTAAACCTAATCAAGGATGAAGAGACTATTCCACGTGACCCCAGGGTCACCCCACTGTCACAGCTGTGCCCTCGCGGGGACCCCGACCCTCGCCTGCTCTGCCTGCCTGCCTGCCTGCTCGGCCGGGGTCAAAGGCCAGCCTGCCTGTGCAGACGGGAGGCGGAGGCCGGCGTGGATGGAATGGAGCCGGTGGCGGACGCTGCTCCCCGTACGACAGCTGAGTCTATCCCCTATAGTGCTGCTCAGACTCAGACCGGCTGTCTGCGCGCGGCCTTAACCCCGGGGCAGACAGCCTCACCGAGACGTCTGCGGCGGGGTCTGAGCCGCGGGGGCAATAAGGAGACACAATGCTCACACTGGAGTCTGAAGGGCCCCATGAGAAGAGACTCTTAAGCCTATAGAAATATAATTCACCAGCCCCCCACCTATTATACCCTCTCTTTGTTTGACAGGAGAGCTTAGAAGCCCGCTGCAGACTGTGGCCTTCCAATCACCCCCGCAACGTCTCCTCTCCACGTCCCTCCTGATATAGTGGCCTTTTTTTCTGCTTGTCCAAAGGCTGAGATATCTCACCAGGATAGAGACACTTTGGTTTTTGATTTGCATCCCTACGTTACTCTCTCCTTTTCTCCAGGCCTTTTTTCACCAGCGGTGGAGTTCCCTGAGGCTGCAGTCAGCACCGTTGATTGAGTGATTGATTGATTGATTGATTGATTGATTGAACATTTTATTAACAGATTGCAGAATGGGTACAATACAGTACAGCTCAATACACACAATTGTTAAAGGGAGAAAGACTTTCGTCTTGTTTACATCAGGGCCCCCCATTCATCATAACATATATGACATACATGACATACAGATAGACAGTACTGCTACATCTATACATTTATCACATACCAGATCTACAAATATACAGTACTGTTTGTGAGTACAAAAAGAGTCTAAAAAGAGAGTATACAGGGGAAGAAACTGTACATTGGAGGAGGTAGGGTAGGTGGGGTGGGGGGGGGACCGTCATCCCACAAAGCTCTAACACGGGGGTTATTTGGCCTTTTTACGGAGTGGGAGGAGGGTCCATTTAGGGCCCAGTTAAATACCTGTTGAGACTCTGCATCTGTAATAACGCTGGGGCCTGCTTGGCAGGAGGCTTATCCCCCCTTTGCAAGGGTGCTCTTTGGCGCCATCTAGTGACTAATATTACTGAAATTCAAGATTGAGCCATAGCTGAGGGCCCTCTCTCTCTCTCTCTCTCTCTCTTTCTTGCTTTCTCAGACTCTCACTCCCCCCCTCCCTCTTTCTCTACACAGACTGGCATATCAGGTCTGTCCCTAGTGGCATGTTTACAATGTGAAGTAACAAGAACAACGAAATTAGATAAAGGAAAACGACTCTGCTTGACAGTAGAGCCAGTAAAATGAAAATAGTACTGCTTGACAGTTAGAGCCAGTAAAATGAGGGGCTGGGTCATAATTGTTACCTTTAAGACATTTATTTCCTTCCTAAAGTTGAGCTTCTGTTTCAACTTTAAAAAAGTGTCGATTTCTAATTATTATTTATATTTTATTATATTATATTTATTTATATTTCTAATAATAATCAGATTCATCCGTGATATGAAGCTTGAATGTTGTTGTCGACTTCTGGGTTTCCAAGAACACAATGCTATAATAATATCATACATTTATTTTGTAGAATTGTGTTATTCTGTTGTATTTTAATAATTATGCAAGCCAAGATATATCTTATTGGAATCTTACTGTACAACATCAGTTAAAGGTTGGTGTAGTAGTAACGCCTAATTAATTGGGGGACTCCAACGCACCAGAATTTATGCCAGGCCCGGGCCCCACACAACCAACACACTCAGTGCCCATTTACTCTCTCTGGCTCCTCTGGTTGGCATCGTGGGTTGTGTTTGGGGAGCGCAGATGTTAAGTGTGGACACGTGAAGCGCATGTAGTAGTGTTGCTACTCTGGCTGGTTGGCAGTGAAACGGGATCCGATATCAGTAGGTGGGTCTGCCTGCCTCTCTCACACACACACACACACACACGCACACACACACACACACACACACACACGGCGGTATATTGTGCCGAGAGAGAGAGGGTTCACCACCACCACCACCAAAGAAAGCTGCGGGGACGAGCGGAGCAAGATTGGACGTCAAATTGCTCGGATTATTAAAACCCCCGGCAACGATTTAAATACCGAGGGGACCGTTCTCTCTGCGCTTGGAGGAGGTCCCTGCAGCCCGCGGGCATGTTTAACTGAAGTAGCAGGGATTGTGTTCCGCTGGCATCGCCGTGCGCCGCAGCGTGAGAGAGAGAGAGAGAGAGAGAGAGAGAGGTCCACTTGAACAGCATCGGGCTGGAGAAGCAGTTGGCTCCGTGCAGCGCAGAGAGAGAGAGAGAGACCCGCGCCTCCGCGACACCCGCCCGGCACACAGGGAGCATCACTGCGCGCAACGCTGACTATTTAGTGCAGCTCTCAGGATCAATTTAGCCGGTTGCAGTTTTAGATAAGGAGGATACAGGAGGAGAATACCCCAAGACGGCTATTATTTGGAACACTCACTTTAATCAGTCCGTTTTTTTTAGCAAGTTCTTCATAATTAGCCGCCCTCGTTTGTCTTGTCTTGATTTAACAGAGGCATATATTTGATCTCGTTTCCAGCTATCTATAATTTAACTCGGATTGTTTTTTTCTTTTCTTCATAGAGGTCGGGACTATTTATTTTTCCTACACCCATCATCACGGACACTTGTTTTGTTCGCGGGAGGGGGGCACAGCAAGAGGCCGGTGTCTGGACGCGACAGGACCGTCCCCCGGCTGCTGTCCCGCCGCGCCGCGTCCCACTGTAGTTACATGTCTCTGGACGAGGACACGCCGCGGTGCCGCTCTGCTGTCTGCCCAAGTGACTGTTACTATATTACGGGCTGGAGTGTTAAATGAGTCGTGGAGTTAAGTGAACGCAATAGAAGCCTGGATGGGGGCAATGATGCTGGATGATCTCTTCTGAAAGTGTTTTAAAACGCACACCAACCAAACATTTTTGGATTGCTTTTATTTATCACCCCCCCCCCCCAAAAAATATATATACTTTTCTTCTTTCTTTTTTTCGCCTGGACCCAAATTTAGGATGTTGTTGCACCGCTGCTCGAAACTTAACTCCAAGTTCACCTGTAGCCTTTTTTTATTCACGGTCTTGCTGTTTCAAACGCCCCGGCCCGCCTTGCTATTAATTACAGGTAAGAATATAAAGGGATCACATGTCTGCAAAAAATAATAATAATAATAAATACATTAGGCCTATTCAATGTGCATCAAAGAAAATCTTCCTAGATAACTCCCGTTATTCTTTGCGCGGCTCCTGACCTTGGTGTTTGTCCGCCTCCCTCCCTGCCTGCTGCCCGGGGTGCCCGGGGCCAGGCGTGAAACACAACCAGTCACTTCACCTGCAACATCCCAGACAAGTCAACCTGACCACCAGACTAATGCCACAGGGCCGTTCCTTTCTCAGAGCCGTCTGACAGCCAGGCGTTTGACATTGCATCGCCGGCTATCGCTGTTTGCCTTGCAGTATATAGTTGAGCAATTTAATACAAAGCTCCCTATACATCACACAGTCCGAGCTATGCGTTATCGTTGAGCAAACACGATCACTTATATAAGAGAACCCTTCCTTTTTGAGTATATCAGCTGAGTATGCGCGCATTGTAGTATATTATAATATAATAATAACCCTAGCGTGTTGTTACCGGTATTCCAGATATATATGCGCCATATCATCTGTCTATTGTCTCTGCGAAAGGAAATCAGTTGGACAGTTTCAGGGGCCAAGTGCGCTCCCGTCCCGTGACTCCCGTCTCCAGGCGCGGCAGGCAGGTGAGGAGAGGAGACGTGATGAATGAACGCGTCCCACTCCTTCATCTGAGTGTTGGGTTTCTCCTCCCAGATCACTGGTTTAATTACACGCGAAGGTTGTAAATGTTAGTCGTCGCGGAGTCTACGGGGTTTGTCTGCTCCCCGAATTAAAAGGTTGGCCTCGTCATCTACTGAACTCCAACTATAGACAGCTGCCGGCTGGCCTATAGCCTAAACAACACGACGCAAGGCAAGTCTATTAGACGGAGTCGGTGTAAATGTGGACGTTTGGACCACGGACGGAGGCCTATATATCTCCGTCAAATAGACCTAAATCAGTCTGCTTCTATTAGTGTCGGCAGCCTAACTCTTTCATTGTTAAGACAATATTTTCTTTTCACTTTCTCAACATGTTTGTGTTGTTCACCGTACAAGTGCTTTATTAAAGTGTGCCCGTTTTAAAGTGTATCGACTACAATATATCTAATCAAATCAAACCATGTGGCTTCAAATCGCAGCTCGTCTCGCCTTCTATATCTGACCCTGTCAACGTCACCTCTGAAAAAATTAAAAGGGGATATGAGTAAACTGTACGACCTGTCTGTCCTCTGTCTCTCATGAGTATATGACCTGTCTGTCCTCTGTCTCTCATGAGTATATGACCTGTCTGTCCTCTGTCTCTCATGAGTATACCTGTCTGTCCTCTGTCTCTCCTGAGTATATGACCTGTCCTCTGTCTCTCCTGAGTATATGACCTGTCTGTCCTCTGTCTCTCATGAGTATATGACCTGTCTGTCCTCTGTCTCTCATGAGTATACCTGTCTGTCCTCTGTCTCTCCTGAGTATATGACCTGTCCTCTGTCTCTCCTGAGTATATGACCTGTCTGTCCTCTGTCTCTCATGAGTATACCTGTCTGTCCTCTGTCTCTCCTGAGTATATGACCTGTCCTCTGTCTCTCCTGAGTATATGACCTGTCTGTCCTCTGTCTCTCATGAGTATATGACCTGTCCTCTGTCTCTCATGAGTATATGACCTGTCCTCTGTGTCTCCTGAGTATATCACCTCATGTCCTCTGTCCTCTCATGAGTATATCACCTCATGTCCTCTGTCTCTCATGAGTATATGACCTGTCTGTCCTCTGTCTCTCATCAGTATATGACCTGTCTGTCC
>NC_140183.1:26902328-27092328 GCF_963971535.1 Notolepis coatsorum
GAGAGAGAGAGAGAGAGAGAGAGAGAGAGAGAGAGAAAGAGAGGGAGGAGGGAGAGGGAGAGAGAAACAGAGAGAGAGAAAGACAAATTGAGAGTATGTGGTGTGTGGTTGTTGTGTGTGTGTGTGTGTGTGTGTGTGTGTGTGTGTGTGTGTGTGTGTGTGTTTGCACATGCACACGCATAAGAAAGAAAGAGCTGGACATAGTCTGTCCATTTTAAGAGTATATACATGCAAGTGTGTGTGTGCAATGCATGCGGCAAGACCTCGACAAGGCCTTTCCATATTTTCAGTATGAGCGTGTGTGTGTGTGTGTGGCCTGACTTTGACCCAAACCTAAAAGCAGCCCTAGCTATTAGTCCACTATTAGTATAACACTGCTATTACAGCGCCGTTAAATAGGAACTATTATAGGCGCCTTCATTCAGAGGAAACACACACACACACACACACACACACACACACACACACACACACACACACACACACACACACACACACACACACACACACACACACACACACAACACACACACACACACACACACACACACACACACACACACACACACACACACACACACACACACACACACACACAACCCCCCCAACACACACACGCGCTCTCTCAAACCCAAACACACACTCTGCAACCGCTCAGTGTTTCAGCACTCATATGCAGACACGTATGAGCACAACCCGCACTAAAATAAACAGCGTTTGTTACTCACAGTCCATCCTCAGAGATGTGGTTAGTACTACCTGTAATGTATAAACCAACACAACAAATGCTCTCAAGATGTTGTGGAGCGCGCTCAGAAGAGCCTGCCAAACAGTGGAGCCAGTTCAACCTATATTCTTCTAGTGTCTTCTACATGGTCGCTCTCAGCCCAAAGTCAAGTTCAAACTAATTCAAAGTAAATGAAATCCAAACAAATCAAAAGTTGTCACTCAGCTGATAGAGTTGTACCCTTCCTACTGACCTCGTACAAAACTTCAAAGTCCAAAGTCGCTTGGGATAAAAGCGTTCAGCTAAATGACAAAATGTAAATGTAAAAGAGTTCAAGTTTCTATATAATCAGAACGCTCAATTTGAACCCACCCACCACCACCACCACCACCACCACCACCACCATCACACCACACACCACCAGCAGCACACCACCAGCAGCACCATCACCATCATCATCACCACCACCACCACCACCTAATACTACACCACCATCGCCATTACTACCACCACTCACCCGAGAGTGAGAAAGATAGAGAGAAGGAGAGAGAGAGAGCTACTGGTACTTCACAATTGTATTGGTAATGATAGATTGTGAAGCTGAAGTGAGCTTTGTGCTATATGATGTGATCAGTACATATGATGTGATCAGTAGCCCCAGTCCACAGTTCAGTATCTGCAGTTCTCAGCAGTCAATCAAGCAGAGAGGCAGAGAGGAGAGATAGAGAGAAGCACAGTGTCTACGAGGTAGTATCAAATACTGGTCCATATTCAATCAAATACTGTAGGTTTACATCTGACAATGTAACATCATCTGTCTGTCTCTCTCTCTCTCTCTCTCATCTCTCTCTCTCTTCTCTCATCTCTCTCTCTCTCTCTCTCTCAGGTTAATTAAGTATTACATGTTTAAACAGTGTGTTTTCAGCCTCTATTGATAATTTTTTTTTACAGTTACTATTTCTATAGCTTAGTCTAGGCCGGTACAGGCTGTAAATTCATAGCCTGCACTGCCACCATCGTGGTAGAGGGCGAGAAGAGCAGCCTGGATTCGGAATAAAAGGAAGGTATTAATAAGCTCTTGCAGTACATGGTTTTATTTATAAATAAATCACTGTAATCTATTCACTGTCTGAGAGAGAGGAGAGGATAAGAAGGGAGAGGAGTGGGGATGAGATGAGATGAGAAGAACAGAGGAGAGGAGTGGGGATGAGAGGAGATGAGAGAAGTGGGGATGAGAGGAGAGGATAAGAGGGGAGAGGAGTGGGATGAGATGAGATGAGAAGA
Organism: Notolepis coatsorum; assembly: GCF_963971535.1. Taxonomy (NCBI): domain Eukaryota; kingdom Metazoa; phylum Chordata; class Actinopteri; order Aulopiformes; family Paralepididae; genus Notolepis; species Notolepis coatsorum. The sequence continues at coordinate 26,904,340 of NC_140183.1, forward strand.
GAGGGAGTGGGGATGAGAGGAGTGGGGATGAGAGGAGAAGAAGAGTGGAGAGGAGAGAAGAGAAGGAGTGGGGGATGAGAGAAAAGAGAGAGAGAGAGAGAGAGAGAGAGAGAGAGAGAGAGAGGAGAGAGAGAGAGAGAGAGAGTAGAGAGAGAGAGAGAGAGAGAGAGAGAGAGAGAGAGAGAGAGAGAGAGAGAGAGAGAGAGAGAGAAAAAAGAGAGAGACTGGCTGGTCCCTCCAGTCATTTGGGGCTTTGGAAAAAGCAACTAGGGAAAGCCCTCGACTAGTCCTCATCCAAGAAAAGCAGGGACGCTTGCAATGTCTAGGTCTCTCACTCACACACACACACACACACACACACAAATGGGAAACCCCTCTAAGAAGCAAAAATAGCAAATAGTAAAATAATGAAGTAAAGGCTGTATTGTTGAAGCTGTGTGTGTGTGTGTATGTATGTATGTACGTGCATGTGCGTAGGTGAGTGTGTGTGTGTGTGCGTGCGTGCGTGTGTGCGTGCGTGTAGGCTGTAGGGACTGTGGTCTGGCATAATGGCCGCTTCATTCACTCTCAATTTGCAGTGAGTGTGTTCCTGTGTGTGTGCGTGCGCATGCACATGCGTTTAGTGACAGTGTCTGCACATTAAAACGAATACCTATGCCATGTCCTGTATAACACGTGTATGCGTATGTGCGTGCGTGCGTGAGTGTGTATTGCGCATGTGTGTACGTGTATGTGTGTGTGTTGTTATGTGTCTTCTGGGGCATGGCCCATATCCTTGACATCCTTTTAGGACTGGCTCTCACACTGGCACAACACAAACCTGTACACACACACACACACACACACACACACACACACACACACACACACACACACACACACACACACTCAAGTGGCCGTATAGGCCAAGGATGTGAGTCATGCACACACTTAAGACTTCTGGGGTCAATAGAAACCAAAGACCTAGTGAACTGCCAGAAACAGAAAAAAAAGTGTGTGTGCGAGCGTGCGTGCGTGTGTGGGGTGGGGGGGCTCGTCTGAGGGAATAAATGGAATCACCACATCTGAGCATGTATGCGCGGAAGAAATGCGCTGCCGTGTTTATACATCAGAATGTCTGTGGTAATACGGGTACAAACCAACTGTATTTGTTGAGGTTGGTTTACCGTGTGGTTTCTTTATTGTTCCACACAGGCAAGAGGTTTTCCTGAATGTCTGACAGTATGTTGAAACTCAACGCAAACAATGAACAATGCACGTTGCAAGGCCCAATGAGGTGAAACATGAAAATGACATATATATACAGTAGATACAGAGTACATGGTGTATACAGTAGATACACAGTATATGGTGTATACAGTAGATACAGAGTACATACTGTAGTGTATACAGTAGATACACAGTACATGGTGTATACAGTAGATACATAGTATAATTATAGTGTGTTATGCACGGTCTCCTTTCAAAGACAATAAAAATAGGACTTCCTATTAGGGCTGCCCAGCGTTTGTTTGTTTTATTGTCAACGCGATATCAACTTGCAAAGATATGCGATATGTGAATAAATTATGAGCAACAACAAAAAATCCACTCTACGCATACAAACAGTTCCTGTCCAATCACAAGAATGATACTGACATTCAAGGCCAATCAGACGGGGCCTTGCATGTGACACACTAGAAAGAGTGGGAAATCGGAAACCAACAGTGTTTACAAACAGCCTTCTGTCTCTGGAAACACCACGATGGAAAACGTGGTTCTCGGATACTAGGGGTGCAACGGATCACAAAACTCACGGTTCGGATCAGATGACCGTTTTGAGTCACAGATCGGATCATTGTTGTGGGATCAGCATAGAGGATTTTGTTCCCCCTCAAAGTATTAGATGAAAGTGTAAGGAACACACACTTATTTGATTACCAATTTGTTAATTCTAGGTGTCTCTCATAAGGGATTTATCATTCTGGTGTAATGAAAGAGTTGTGGTCAGTCTGGTAACTTTGCTCCGGAGGTCCATCTCTCTGTGTAGGCCTAGTGTTGGATCAATCTTTCACAATTCTGCTTTGTGTCTCTGTTGATTGATTGATTTTATTTGATCATTCATAAAAGATACATATAAAACTGCCCAGTAGAAATACATACATACATTTAAAAAATCAAGGTTAAAAACACAATAAAGCGAAAAGGCTTATTTCCATTGTGGACTTCAGGGGGTAGGGGGTGGGGTTGGGTATGGTGGGCAGTTTAGTACAAAAATACTAAAACAAACCACACAATTTCACTACATTAAAAAAGTAAAATACACACTAAAATTCAATTTATCTACAGCATTCCCTTTAGTCAGTCTAATTAATAATAAAATCAAAGATCCCTCTAACCACACATTACACATCAGTTTAACCACTCATCCTATCCTTCCTCGCTTCTATGAGAATCCCATAGGCAGACGCCAACCACTTTTTTAAAGCAGTATTAAAGCCTCTTTCTGTAGCTAGTGCTTTGCAAGTGTTCATGTTTGGAAATTACCTTGTTGCTGAAGTGACTATGAACAGAAACATTAATGTCGTGGCTTGACATTGTGCACTGAAATTACAGCTACCTGCAACTTGGTTCCTGTTGGTTGTAAGTTAAGGCCATGGGTAGGTAGGGAATTTTTAATTTTTTTTTCCCACGGCGACTATGGATAGGGAATTTCTTTATTTAATTAAAATGTTCACAACAACATGGATGCATGTACTCTGCCAGCATGTTTAATATCCATAATACTAAAGGTTTGACTAAGATTTTTATGAAACGTTATTGAAAAAATTAAATAAAAAAAATTTAACTCATAAAATACATTGGGTCGCACCTAAATCGGCAGGGTCAGTCGGCAACCAGAACCAAACCATTATTTTTTTTAGGCCTAGTTAGCTTGTTCTATAAATAACAACATTAAGGCTTTGATTATGGATCTTGCCCTGTCAATAACTAAATGCATCTGGATGGATCTGCTGGTAACGGACCGTTAAATAATCAACGCTTGCACATTGATTAATTGAAAATTGTATTAACAGATTGCAGAATGGGTACAATACAGTACGGCTCAATACACACAATTGTTAAGGGGATGCAGACCAGAGAAAGACTTTCGTCTTGTTTACATCAGGGTCCCCCATTTTCAATTCATCATGACATGCCTCACATGCCTCACAGTGCGCAATTCTCACACAGTCGCCGTTTAATCCATCTCTATGATGGACAAAACTAAATCTGTAAATGCCCCCAAACAGCAGACGTAAACTATGCTGGAGAATATCATGTGATATAGCTCACTATGATGGTACATTTTTGCAATGAACACGTAGTTCACATGCATGCCGAACCACGGGGGGCTGACCCGTACGGATCACGGATCAACTAGGATCGGTTACACCTCAACTTTGAACAGCAGCCGGTCTGTGTTACCAACAGCTCCAATATAAAGTAGGGATGTCCGATATTATCGGCCAATATTGGCATTAAAATGTAATATTGGAAAATATCGGTATCGGTTTTCAAAAAAACGTTTTTTTTCTTTTTTTTTCTTTTTTTTTTACACGTTTATTTAACCTTTATTTACCCAGGCAAGCAAGTAAGAACAAATTCTTATTTTTATTTATTGTCAAAAGTATGCATAATGTTGTGTTAATTCCACAACAAGAGATATGTAATGTTAATTACCTGAAATTATTCAGTTTATATCGTTTATATGTCGGTTGATATTGGTATCGGAAATTAAGAGTTGGAAAATATCGGTATATCGGTTATCGAACATCCCTACTGTAAAGGCCACCAAACTTAGGGCTGGGCGATATGGCATAAAAAAAAATCCCCGATTTTTTTTTTTATCCGATTTACGATTTTAAATCGATTTCTTTCTCTTGAAAACTAGAAACGCCAAGTAAATCATTCAAATAAGCTTTGTTTTTATTTGACACAAAAAGATTATCAAACCAAGATGAATTTCCCTATCGGGATTGAAGTGCAAACCTAACTTTCACCAATCTATATATATATGTAAAAGGTTACTCTTGATCAAACAAAGATGAATGTCCCTATTGGATTAATAGTGCAATAACTTGCTTTTTCACCAAACTTCACTTAAAACAAATAAAAGGTGCCTCTTGATCATCAAACAAGAATGAATTTCTCTATTGGGATTAATAAAGTGCAAATCTAACTTTCCCCAAACATCACTTTTTGTAAAGTAAAAGGTGAATCTTGAAAAAAAATAATAATAATAAAATAAATATATATATATATATATATTTTTTTTTTATCGATTTAGATTAAATGATTCATTCGAATGAATCGATAATATAGATTAATCGCCCAGCCCTAACCAAACTACATGACCAGTTCAGATTGATCATCAGACTAACAAACTAGATGACCAGTTCAGACTCGTTACACTCGTAGCCATCGGTGACTGAATTCTAAAAAAATTCATGTCAAATAGATACTTGATAGACCAGGGACCTCAGTTTCACAAGATCTTTTCCCAGGGACCCCCATCTCAGAAGACATTTCCGTTAGATATGACTGAGAATTCCATGACTGTCTGTAGGTGTGGAGATAACAGAGGAAGGCCATTCTTATATATTCTGAACATCAACTGACATCAATGTTACATTCAAGCATTGTCTTTTCATTTAATAAAACAGATGCTACACTTACAGTAGGGTTGCAAAGGGTCGCAAAGACTTCAGATAAATCTCTGGACATTTTCCATGGGAAGTTAAGCTCGGGAATTTTGGAAGTTTGGTCCAATTACAAATGAAAATGTTTAAATGGATCCTTTAACTGTTGACTGAGACGCGTTCAACTCATAAGTAAATTGTAGAGTTTATTTTATGTTTCTACCAACATATGATATGGTAAATACAGCCTGTGCAAATAACCCCTATATTTCCATTGTATACCTGTCAAAAATGTAAGTCTTCATATTAACATGCTGTTCAGAATTATTGCCATGTTACTAGCAATGAATTACCTTTGATGAACCAATTTGCTGTACTTTCTGGACATCCAGCTTTATAAGAGCCAGGAACACTGCCGACCTAACATCCAGCTTTATAAGAGCCAGGGACACTGCTGACCTAACATCCAGCTTTATAAGAGCCAGGAACACTGCTGACCTAACATCCAGCTTTATAAGAGCCAGGGACACTGCTGACCTAACATCCAGCTTTATAAGAGCCAGGAACACTGCTGACCTAACATCCAGCTTTATAACAGCCAGGGACACTGCTGACCTAACATCCAGCTTTATAAGAGCCAGGGACACTGCTGACCTAACATCCAGCTTTATAAGAGCCAGGAACACTGCTGACCTAACATCCAGCTTTATAAGAGCCAGGGACACTGCTGACCTAACATCCAGCTTTATAAGAGCCAGGAACACTGCTGACCTAACATCCAGCTTTATAAGAGCCAGGGACACTGCTGACCTAACATCCAGCGTTATAAGAGCCAGGGACACTGCTGACCTAACATCCAGCTTTATAAGAGCCAGGGACACTGCTGACCTAACATCCAGCGTTATAAGAGCCAGGGACACTGCTGACCTAACATCCAGCTTTATAAGAGCCAGGGACACTGCTGACCTAACATCCAGCTTTATAAGAGCCAGGAACACTGCTGACCTAACATCCAGCTTTATAAGAGCCAGGGACACTGCTGACCTAACATCCAGCTTTATAAGAGCCAGGAACACTGCTGACCTAACATCCAGCTTTATAAGAGCCAGGGACACTGCTGACCTAACATCCAGCTTTATAAGAGCCAGGAACACTGCTGACCTAACATCCAGCTTTATAAGAGCCAGGGACACTGCTGACCTAACATCCAGCTTTATAAGAGCCAGGAACACTGCTGACCTAACATCCAGCTTTATAAGAGCCAGGGACACTGCTGACCTAACATCCAGCGTTATAAGAGCCAGGGACACTGCTGACCTAACATCCAGCTTTATAAGAGCCAGGGACACTGCTGACCTAACATCCAGCTTTATAAGAGCCAGGGACACTGCTGACCTAACATCCAGCTTTATAAGAGCCAGGGACACTGCTAACCTAACATCGAGCTTTATAAGAGCCAGGGACACTGCTGACCTAACATCCAGCTTTATAAGAGCCAGGGACACTGCTGACCTAACATCCAGCTTTATAAGAGCCAGGAACACTGCTGACCTAACATCCAGCTTTATAAGAGCCAGGGACACTGCTGACCTAACATCCAGCTTTATAAGAGCCAGGAACACTGCTGACCTAACATCCAGCTTTATAAGAGCCAGGAACACTGCTGACCTAACATCCAGCTTTATAAGAGCCAGGAACACTGCTGACCTAACATCCAGCTTTATAAGAGCCAGGGACACTGCTGACCTAACATCCAGCTTTATAAGAGCCAGGGACACTGCTGACCTAACATCCAGCTTTATAAGAGCCAGGGACACTGCTGACCTAACATCCAGCTTTATAAGAGCCAGGGACACTGCTGACCTAACATCCAGCTTTATAAGAGCCAGGAACACTGCTGACCTAACATCCATACGCTTTATACAGTTTTCTTTGCTCCTGGGTGTGGGGTTTGCCAGGCAGGAAAGGAAATTATTATATAATTATATAATATATAATAATTAACTTTGTGTGCCACACCCACCAAAAACAACACCTTCTGTACAGTACATGGGAAGAACAAATAGTTTATTACACACAAAACATCGTCCATTTCCAAGATAATCCAGTCTTTTTCCATAGATTGCGAGATAAAACGTGTTATATGCAATAAGCCCAAACCGTTCTGGTTGATTCCCTGAAACCCCAAATACTCCCAAATATATACTGTGACGACCCCCACTCTACCTGCAAATGGGTAAGTCTGCTGACTCAGAGAGCATGGTGGAGTGGGTGTGTCGTTAGCCAAATTGGTCTCACCTGTGCAATGAGAGAGCTGCCTACACATTATGTATATTTATTACATGGCGTTTTAACATTCGCCGAAATGCTTGATTGTGATTGGTCAATAGCCCCCGACAGCGGTGAATTATTTTTCGATAACCACCGGTGATTATTGTTTTTCGCAGCTGGAGTAATCAAGCCCCACTGACACGCGTGATTACACAAACCAAGCCGCATTTCTCGGAGACGCTCTCTGATTGGCACTGACTGACGCTCTCTGATTGGCCACTGACGCGTTTGCCCAATCCGTGACGAGCTGTGTCTTTGCCCATTTCCACGCCAAACAGCCTGAAAACTACCTGGCGTTCTATCGCCATGCTCTAAGACAAACTCTAACCTTAACCAACTTCGACTGTTTCAGTGCAATCAGACACACCTGCCGGGCTGCCCGCGATAATAATAATCACTTTATTTGGGCTGACAGAGCCACAGAACAACTGCGTCTGCATTTGATCTCGTCTTGTCGATGGTGTAAAATGAATTAGGTGTATTGTTAGTAAGTTAGCCATGTAATAAGCGGGATAATGTATAGCTATACTCGGTCATCATCGCAAAATAATTTACCTTCACTGACGTTTAAAACACCTCGCCGAGGCGCCTCTGTATTTTAAACTCTGTGTCGGTCAATTATTTTGCGACAATGACCTCGTAGCTATACATTATCCCTTACATAATGTTTCCTTGTCTAATCCCCTCTGTCTGCTTCTCCACTCCTAGGAACAGGTTACCAGCACCCAATTTGATCCTTTGATAATACTAATACTTCCACCACAGCACACTTTCTCACTCATCCACACACTGCATTCACCACTGATTCTGATACATACATTTGTTGTTTATGCCATTATTCTTTGTTTAGATCTATTGATTGTACATTGGCTAGCAATATACTGGGAAGTGGTGTACGGTGTCGTCTGGATCTCAGCCTGTTTCGGATCCCAGACCTTTTTCCTCGACGTCTTTTCCTGGGGTCTAGGAACAAAGGATCCGGTCCTAGTCTCCGGAGGATTTCTTCCGGCCATTGATGTGGTTCGGAAAGTTGATCCAGCGAGTAATCCAGTTGGTAAGTTTCCCGTAATCCAATGTCAATGATTGACTGACGGTCATACACATATAATGCACCAACAGTTGGTGCAAATAAAACTCCTAATACTATAAAAATTAACAAAATAAAGCACAGTCTCGTCGGAGCGATCAGAAAGGCAGCCATCACAGCAGCGCCAAAAAAACAACAGTGTGGTGAAGAAGGCACGACAACGCCTCTACTTCCTCAGGCGCCTAAGGAAGTTCCAAGTCAGCCAGAAGATCCTTAAGAACTTCTACTCATGTACAATAGAGAGCATCTTGACCGGCAACATCACCTCCTGGTTTGGGAATAGCACTGCAAAAGACCAAAGCAGACTACAAAGAGTGACACGTTCAGCCGAACGCACAATTGGAGGGGGGCTCCCCACTCTCCAGAACATTTACAACAAGCGTTGCAAGGGGAAGGCTAAGAGAATTATTAAGGACTCGAGCCACCCGAACAACTGCCTCTTTGAACTGCTGCCGTCAGGCAAGCGACACAGGAGTCTCAAGGCGAGCACAGAAAGACTCAGAAGTAGCTTCTATCCCCAGGCCATCAGGCTGCTAAACGAACAATGAATGAACACTACACAACAACAACCACCAAACACACATAGCACACACATCCACACGCACACACTCACTTTAAACAAACACACTGTAGCACCCACTACACACACTTTATAGCACACACCCACTTTAAACAAACACACTGTAGCACCCACTCCCCACACTTTATATTTATGGATGAAGGATTGCACTACAACTCGTACACCTTACTGTAAATTGTACCTAAAATTGTACCTCATCCCATTTCTGCTTTGCACTAGATAGTACTGTACATTAGTACACTGCATAGTATTGTGTATTGTATATTATATGGTAACTCAGAACATTGTACATATGTCTATACCGAACAACTGTGACCTCATTCTTCTTCTAAATTCATGCTATATTATGTTATTATGTTATTTGATACTATCTTGTCTAGCACAGTCTCTGGAGCGTAACAGTAAGAAGCATTTTGTATGAAAGTATTCTGTACTTCTGTATGACAACTATTAAAGAACTTGAACTAGATAGGATTAAATAAATTCTTTTGTTAAATTGTTATCACGTGTGGACTCCCTATTTGTTACAAATGACCCGTTTGTGACAATACCATATACACATGTGCCTTCACAAAATTATCAATTATCAACACTGTGATCGTGTTTGTCGAGCATGTTTTACGTCCGGTAAAACACAGAACTGTGATCGTTACATAAACATGTTTCAGGTTCGGTCAAATAGACATAGGGGGTCCTTACCTTAGCCAGAAGGTAATCCAAAAAGAATAATTCCAATGATCCCATCGGCGATCGTGATTACTCGTTTATATGTAATTACACGTGTTTATGGGACACTATAGGTTTTGAGGCGAGCAGATCTGCTAGCAATTGCTTTGGAAGAGCTCCTCCCCTTCAGAGCGAGTCTCGATAGTCCGGTTCATTCATTGACTCTCCGGTTCCCTTTCTATCCGAGTTCAAAAGGTAGGCGATATTTTCACCTGGTGATATTTGATCGGCATTGCAATTCCAACGTAGGCAAACGGGCCAGGGACCCATAGAATGATCCAAATGATGGTTTAGAACGGGGATCAGAGGAAAAATATCAAAGGATCAAAACCAGAGAAATGTCGGGTCTGGCGCTGAATGAGTTAAAGGTAGAATCTGTAATGCTGTCAAACAGTGACCCTTAGGCAAAGGAGCCCCACTTGTATTGCACTTTTGTTTCGGTCTAATGTGTGGTCTAACAATGTATTGTGTCTAAATGTATCTTTACTGTCCAATTTGATGTCTGCAAGTATCTGTATTTCTTCACTGTTTCTAAACATGTGACCGCAGATGCACAGCAGAGCAGGCACATCATTCCACCACAGACAGCGTTGAAGTACTGCTAAGAGAATAACTTTGTGTAAAAAAACAACTGAACTCTGCACTCCTTTTTAAGGTACCGGTAGGTAATTTAGGATTTCTTCTTTCTCTCTATTCCAATAATCCTGTTTGCTAATGTAATGTCACTATTAAAAGGAGTGGTAGTGAAATTAACATGGATGTGTTTCAACAGATGGAAGCGATCCTGAGAGTGAGGGAAAGTCTGGAGATGAGGAGCAAGCAGCTCGAGGAAGAGGAGGAAAGCCTGGACACTGGCCTTGACTATTTGGACAGGCTTGAAGAGAGTAAAGAGGTCAGAGAGAAGGAAAGCCTGGACACCGGCCTTGACTATTTGGACAGGCTTGAAGAGAGTAAAGAGGTAAGAGAGGAGGAAAGCCTGGACACCGGCCTTGACTATTTGGACTGGCTTGAAGAGAGTAAAGAGGTAAGAGAGGAAGAAAGCCTGGACACCGGCCTTGACTATTTGGACAGGCTTGAAGAGAGTAAAGAGGTAAGAGAGGAGGAAAGCCTGGACACCGGCCTTGACTATTTGGACTGGCTTGAAGAGAGTAACACCCCTTCCTGACAGGGAGCGACGCGAGCGAGCGTGATTGCGAAAATGATTAAAATGTATTCGTTTCAATCAGACTATCCTGACCTGCCGCGAGCGACAGCGAACTGAGCAGCGATGTCGTCCACCCCTCAGATATTCGCTCGCTGTGTCTCTAGTTGAGCGATTACGCGGCCGAGTACCGCCCCTAAACACTTTTTATTGGTCAAGAATCGCAGGCTGCTTTGACCCCCCCCCCACGTGTGCTTCCAGGTAACACACACACACACACTCGGACACGCGCCGCCTCATATCAGGACAGTGTCGCGCGCGATTTCGTCTCCAGTTCGCTCGCTCGCTCCCTGTCAGGAACAGGTGTAAAGAGGTAAGAGAGGAGGGAGAGGTTGGACAGAAAAGGCAGAGGAGAATTGGCTAGTGAGGGGTTAAGAGTCCTTCATAATCAACAGCTATTTTAATGTAAGACATCAACAACCATTTCCCTTTTTTACCTCGAGAACGTAAAGCATGTCCAAATGTGGGGGAAAAAGATGCTCATGGAGAGGATGGTCCCTGCAGCAGCAACTCATTGAAAGGAACGAGAAGATCTTGATTCGTGAACAGCAGCAACTCACCATAAAAAATAGGAGGAGGCTGGAGAGGCAGAGGGCTGAATTGGAGAATCAAAGGGAGAATCCGGTGACCATCAGTTTGGCTCTGAAGGGCCTCTAATCCCTCAGGAAGGAAGACGAGGCCAAGTCAGCCCTTCCGCAAAAACCCAGCTAAGAGGCCAACTAAGTACAGCCAGCACCTGACCCGTCTGAACCTCTACTGGCCAGAGAGTATCTGGGGGTGCAAGACCGAGCATGGTGACTTAGACCTATCCCCCCCACGACACACAACAAACCACCTCAGCTGGTGTTTCGTACCAGTAGTCATCAGGCCCCACAACCGTGGGCAAAGACTGCTGCCAATTGCCGGAGAGCTAACGACTGGTGAACATAAGAACTGTTAGGACTATCTGACTCTTAACTCATTGACTACCACGCTGTTTTCCCATCTTTAATATCTGGCGCCAGCGTTTCAGACCGTTTTAATGATGTTTGTAGACCCATCAACGTATATTCCATATTATAGCTATGGAGACATACTATGGCTCATTTGAAATGCTTATATTTATACTTCCAACAGGGAACAAACCGTTTGTTTCTACAAACATCCATTCCTGCGCAATCCCAGCCTAAATAGTGGCCATTTCCCCAAAATGCATGCACATTTTCTAGGAAGAGAGATATTGCGTCTTTTGTGAATCATGCGCCTGTTTTGGCCCAGCGGTGAGATTTTGAGTTGGACAAGACCCTGCCATGTATTTGTAATCCATAAACGTACCTCGTCCATGCTGTGCGCCAGCGAATTTGCAAGAAGGAGGCTGGGAAGAGCGGCACTATGAGGAGCCAGAGCTAGCCTCAGTCGCTCGCCAGCTCTGCGGCCCCGCCTCTGCTTCCGATCCCTCGCTGCGTACGAGGCCTCTTTGTCCGAGGAGACGATGTAAACAGACCCGGAGGTCTGACGATGTTGTTGGATCCATCGAAAAATATGGAAATATCCAGTAATCCGACATGTGAACCAAGTAGCCCTTGTCTTGTGTACAAAGGGTCAGCGCGAATATACTGGGCGAATAGACTGAACATGAGTAATGCAAATAATAGTTGATCTGCTGTTTCTGGCGAGACAAAGAGCCGCTGCCGTCCCCTTGCTAAAAAATGTACTTAAAAGGTAGGCGAGACTGCTATGTAGGTAGCTTCGGCAGCTATCCCCTTAGTTCTCTCTGCTAACACAGCCCAGGCTACCAGCACTGCCGCTAGCCTAGCTCCCGTAGCTTGCACAGCTAGCAGAACCTCTGCCCCCACAGCTAAGTCAAGGGTTTATTCTGTTAGGAGGCTCAGTGTAGGCTGGTTCTCTACCACTAGCTTACTCCATCCTGCTACTGCTAGCGAGGCTTCTGCAGCTGGCAGAACCTTTGGCGATAGAGCAGCCTCTGCAGTAGCTACCTACCTAGCTGCCCTCGCGTGCACAGGCTCTATAGCTAACGTAGCCTCAGATGCTGGGACCGCCCCTTCGGCCAGCATGGCCTCCGTGGTTAGCACAGCCCCTGCCGCTAGTGTAGCCTCGGTAGCTACCACCTCAGTCCAGTCCACTAGAGCCCTGCCTGCTAGCGTAGCACGCACTGCTAGCAAGTCTCAGAAGGCTAGCAAACCTAAGAAGACTACCTCTTCCTGCTAGTGTACTCTCTACAGCTAGCACATCCCCCACTGCTAGCAGACTCTCTGCAGCCAGTGCTGCTCCTGCACCTAGCTTAGCCCCTGCTAGCTTACTCCAGATCGCCTATGTAGCCTCTGTAGCTGGCGCCTTAGCTCTTCCTGCTAGTGTACCCTCTACAGCTAGCACATCCCCCACTGCTAGCAGACTCTCTGCAGCTAGTACTGCTCCTGCACTTAGCTTAGCCCCTGCTAGCTTACTCCAGATTGCCTATGTAGCCTCTACCACCAGCATGTCTCCCACTGCTAGGACTGCCCCTTCAGCTAGCAAGGTCAGTTTCCCCACTGCTAGGACTGCCCCTTCAGCTAGCAAGGTCAGTTTCCCCACTGCTAGGACTGCCCCTTCAGCTAACAAGGTCAGTTTCCCCACTGCTAGGACTGCCCCTTCAGCTAGCAAGGTCAGTTTCCCCACTGCTAGGACTGCCCCTTCAGCTAACAAGGTCAGTTTCCCCACTGCTAGGACTGCCCCTTCAGCTAGCAAGGTCAGTTTCCCCACTGCTAGGACTGCCCCTTCAGCTAGCAAGGTCAGTTTCCCCACTGCTAGGACTGCCCCTTCAGCTAGCAAGGTCAGTTTCCCTGGAGCCGCCCCGTCAGCTAACCCCACAGTCTCGTCCGCTAGAGCCCCTGCTGCTAGCACCTCAGTCTCGTCCGCTAGAGCCCCTGCTGCTAGCACCTCAGTCTCGTCCGCTAGAGCCCCTGCTGCTAGCACCTCAGTCTCGTCCGCTAGAGCCCCTGCTGCTAGCACCTCAGTCTCGTCCGCTAGAGCCGATGCTGCTAGCACCTCAGTCTCGTCCGCTAGAGCCCCTGCTGCTAGCACCTCAGTCTCGTCCGCTAGAGCCAATGCTGCTAGCACCTCAGTCTCGTCCGCTAGAGCCCCTGCTGCTAGCACCTCAGTCTCGTCCGCTAGAGCCGATGCTGCTAGCACATCAGTCTCGTCCGGTAGAGCCCCTGCTGCTAGCACATCAGTCTCGTCCGCTAGAGCCCCTGCTGCTAGCACATCAGTCTCGTCCGCTAGAGCCCCTGCTGCTAGCCTATTAGTCCTGTCCGCTAGAGCTCCTGCTGCTAGCGCTTCGGTCCCATCTGCTAGGTTTCCTACGCCTAGTCCCTCAGTTCCGCATGCTAGAGTTCCTACTGCTAGCGCCTTAGCCCCACCGGCTAGTGTAGCCCTAGCAGCTAGCACAGGTCCTGCAGCTAGCATTACCCAGGTAGCTAACTCAGTCTCTACTGCCAGTTTAGCCCCTGCTAAAGTGGCTCTAGCTGCCCCTGTTCCTCCGGCTCCCGGGGAGACACCGACGTCTGGTCCGGGTCGTGCCCCTGCTCCTGTCCCCGGGGAGTCTCCTGCCTCCGGCTCGTCGTCTGGTCCCGGCTCGTCGTCTGGTCCCGGCTCCTCGTCTGGTCCCGGCTCCTCGTCTGGTCCCGGCTCCTCGTCTGGTCCCGGCTCCTCGTCTGGTCCCGGCTCGTCGTCTGGTCCCGGCTCCTCGTCTGGTCCGGGCTCCTCGTCTAGTCCGGGCTCCTCGTCTGGTCCCGGCTCCTCGTCTGGTCCCGGCTCCTCGTCTGGTCCCGGCTCCTCGTCTGGCCCAGCCCTGCGCCGTGGTCTACGCCGTGGTCTACGCCGTGGTCAACGCCGAGGTCTGCACCGAGGTCTACGCCAGGAGGGACCCCCGTCCGGGGTCCTGCACCCGGTTCCGAGATCTGCACCTGGAGTGACGTCTGGCCCAGCCCTGCACCGTGGTCTACGCCGTGGTCTGCGCTGTGGTCAATGCCGAGGTCTGCACTGAGGTCTACGCCGGGAGGGACCCCCGTCCGGGGTCCTGCGCCCGGTCCCAAGATCTGCACCTGGAGTGTCCCCGTCTCCAGCCCCCCTCACCGGGCCTCGGTCCCAGTCTCCAGCCCCCCTCACCGGTCCTGTCCAACCTCTCCAGTGCCCCTCTCCGGGCCTCTGTCCCTGTCTCCAGCCCCCCTCTCCGGGCCTCTGTCCCTGTCTCCAGCCCCCCTCATCGGGTCCCTGTCCCCATCTCCAGCCGCCCTCACCGGGTCCCTGTCCCCGTCTCCAGCCCCCCTCATCGGTCCTCTGTCCCCGTCTCCAGCCCCCCTCTCCGGGCCTCTGTCCCTGTCTCCAGCCCCCCTCTCCGGGCCTCTGTCCCTGTCTCCAGCCCCCCTCATCGGGTCCCTGTCCCCATCTCCAGCCGCCCTCACCGGGTCCCTGTCCCCGTCTCCAGCCCCCCTCATCGGTCCTCTGTCCCCGTCTCCAGCCCCCCTCTCCGGGCCTCTGTCCCTGTCTCCAGCCCCCCTCTCCGGGCCTCTGTCCCCCTCTCCGGTGCCCCTGGTCCCGTGCCCCGTGCGCCCTTCTCCCGGCTCCCCTCTGGTCCTGTTCCCCGGCCCCCCTGCTGCTGTGCCCCTCCTGGGTTCTTTTCTCGGCCCCCCCGGCTCCAGTTTTCTGCGTCATCTGCCCCTGTTTTTTCCGGGTTCTCTGCCCTTCGCCCCGCCTGTCCCTGGTCGGTCTTATGGGTCGTCTGGGAGCCTCCCCTTCGGGGGGGGGGTACTGTCATAATCTGCCCTTTGGACTCAGGAACGCTCTGAACAATTCCGAACATTACCCTCTGGCACCACCTTGTGGTTTATCGGGGAATGAACTCCTCCTGTCTACTGTGGCCTCAGTCCTTGTGTTGTTATGTTTACAATGTTTAATCCCTGCCTGGCTCAAGACCTTGCTGCCTATTATTATGCGTCTCTATTAGCCCTGCCTGTTAGTCTAGTGTCCTTGTCTTGTGGTATTCATTCTGTCCTTGTGTTAGTGCCTAGTCTTGTCTAGTCTCCCTTGTATTCTTGTGTCAGTATTCTTATCCTCTGTTCCCCAGCTGTTCCTGTTTAGCAATCACGTGTTTAGTATTTAGGATCTCACCCTCCCTGTTACCAGTGTTGCGCCATTGTTTGGTTATCCGGTCGCAGTACCCTTCCGTGCTGTGTTATGTCTCCCCGGTGTTATCCTGTCGTGCTACTCTGCTTATCCTTCGTGAAAGCCTTGTTATTCTGTATTTCCCCTGTGAGTCCGTTCCTGCTTCCTAGCCACGTTTTCCAGCCCTGCTGAGGTTTTTGTTCCTGTGTTTTAAGTTCGGTTTTGTTTTGTACCCCTGTAACGTGTGCCTTGTTGACTTGCTCAGTAAAAGCCTGGTTATCTGCAACTTCGACTCGTGCTCGTCTCTCTCTCACCCATCATTGTCCTGCGCTTGAATCCTACCCACTTCTCCTAAACACCTCACTACAACAACAATGACCGAGTATAGCTATACATTATCCCGCTTATTACATGGCTAACTTATTAACAATATACGTAATTCATTTTAGACCATCGACAGGACAAGATCAAATGCAGACGCAGTTGCTCTGTTGCAGTGTTGCTCCTCGCCGGCAGGTGTGGACGTGATTGCACCTGATGTAGTGCAGCTGTGCGAGATAAAGCTGGGAACGAGGTTATAGCTTTCGTGACTGCGATCAAAATGCTTGATTGTGATTTATCAATAGCGCTCTGTTGCCCCTAACAGCGGTCATTATTGCTTGTTGCCCATAGCAGCTGTCAATTATCGAGAAATAATTGACCGCTGGTTAGGGGCAACCAAGCGCTATTGACCAATCACAATCAAGCATTTTGGCGAATGTTAAAACGCCATGTAATAAGTTAATAATAATCACTGCACAGACTCTGGTGCAGTGTGTTACGACGGTTTGGACCATGTATACCATCATCACTATTACTACTGTCTGATTTAATCCTGCCACTCACTACTCTTCACTACTACTACTGTTATCACAATTATCATTATTACTTTGCACTTTGTTCTATTATTATTACTACCTATCCTACCTATACCCCCCCCCCCTCCCATGCTGCTATGACACGTGAATTTCTCCAAGGAAGAACTTGGACAAGGAGCACTTGACTTCACTGTAGCTGTGGGCCTCGCTGTTCTGTTCCATGAAGTGGGAACCACAGCTTCAATCAGCAAAACAAAAAAACAACTGACAAATTATTTTTATGAAAATGACTTGCCGATAGATATAATTTGCAACACTATGCATGTTGTAGAAGAATATTTTACTTCAGTAGGATAATTGTGATGCGTTAACTTGGAATGCGGTTGTATGATTGAGACGTGGTCCTCCAAATGAATGGAAATGAATGAGAGGAAAGGTGGTGTTGACAGCAGACGACGGGGACAGCAGTGGTCACTAGCTGACTTGTAGATGACTTTAGAGCAGTGTTTCCCAAACTCTGGGTCGCGGACCCGTTTTTATTGAGTCGCCAATAAAAAAAGAATAATAATTAAAAGAAATAATATTTTTTTTTTTATAAAAAAGCTGTAGATGTGTTGATTCAGTTGGGGACCACATACTTATGTGGATCTGGGTTTTCTACTCTAGCATACCTGAAAAACAAATACAGAAACAGACTAAATGCTCAGCATGACCTCAGAATAGCACTTTCAAAAACCAAGCCCAGAATAGATCTGCTGGTTGAAAACCATGGTTAGATTTCATTGTGCCATAGATGAAATATTATACCCCTTCTAGCATGATGTCAGGTCAGTAGAATTTTTAAATAAGTCAGTACAAATTAATCAGAATGTTGCTCAATGTTGGGGTTTAAGGTTGAGGGAGGGGGTAAGAAATGGAGAGTTGAAAAAGGGGTGAGAAATGGAAAGGATAGTAGAACATGTTTGTTCAAGTGTTACAAAATTGTATGTACATATGTTATGAGGTGGTGAGCAACTTAACATTACATTCTGATTATTGCTGTGATGTACTTTTATAATTAAATAAATACATTTCAAATACATTTGAAATTCATGGTTTGTTGTGTTCTTTATCAGTAGTTTATAAATGTATGTTATTTTTTTTTATATCTACTTTTTTCTCCCCCTTTTTACTGTATTTTTCTCCCATCCCAAGTTGTTATGCCAATTCCCTTCCCTTCCTGGTCGTTGCGCGCATTTCCCCTCCACTTGCCGGTCTAGGGAGGGTTGATAGATACTATCACATGTCCCCTCTGATACATGTGGAGTCAGCCAGCCGCTTCTTTTCACCTGACAGCGAGGACTCTCACTCGGGGAGCGTAACGCGTGGGCCGTGGGAGGCTCACACTACTTCCCCCAGTTCCCTTCCTCGCTGAGCAGGCGCCCCGACCGACCTGTAGGAGTCGCTGTTTACAACGACCAGGATACACACCCCACCGGCTTCCCACCCTCTAACACTGCCAATTGTGTTAGTATGGACGACCGACCAAGCTGGAGGTACCGCTGACAGCTGGATTCGATGCCAGTGTCTCTGCGGTGGTAGGCAGGCGCTTAGTCTGCTGCGCTACCCAGCCGCCCATGTTATGGCAATTCATGATGTATTTTTGTAAGTTTGGGTCCCGGGGAAACACCAAATTTCTCTTTTGGGTCTCGAGCTGAAAACGTTTGGGAACCCCTGCTTTAGAGAGGTAAGACTGCTGATCTACTAAAGTGAAATATTCTTTTAAGATGTGTTGTATGTAGTTATATGTTGAGTTAGTCCTACCAGTGATTCCTCCGAAGGTACCATAGGTCATGTTGCAGGCTGTTCTCTGCAGATTGTGTTCGTACACCAACTTTAACTGGTACTGGGCTCCGTGTTCCACATTCCCTGCAGTACCTACACACAAACACAGAGACACACATTTTTTAAGAAATCTTCTGGGACAATAAACCAAAATTATTCTGCCCAAATAAGGGAGGCCGCCCTTATTTGGTTTATTTATACCTCCTTCTGCATGGAAAAATTATTGGGTTATTGAACGAGCTTCATCTGTGGTTCACACAGACTCTTTGCCTTGCTCAATAATTAGCGGCTCACACTGTACGAGTGTTTCCTTCACTAGGCTTCTCATCATTCTGAACTCAGACCAACAGTGGATTGATCGCCAGCTGCGTTTCTCCGGCTGAAATGGGCGGTTAGGGGGACACTTCAGCTGGGAAGACCAAACATTTCCATGTAGGTGTTCGTCTCTGCTCGCTCCTCTCTGTTCTCTATAGACAATGAATGATTCCATATAGTGTCATGAACTGCTGGGGTGTTTTGTGTGTGTGTTTTTTGTTTTTGTAGCATCCTGAATATTCTACTATTTTTTTTTTTTTTTTTTTTTTGTCTTTTTCCCCCTCCATTTTCCTCCGATTTTCTCCCATCCCAATGTTAGTCGTATGCCAATTCCCAGTCCCTTCCTGGTCGCTGCGCTTTACCCCCCACAGTCAGATCATTTGGGAGAGTGGAGGCTACCACGTGCTTCCTCCGACACACGTCCAGCCAATCACCGCTTCTTTTCACCTGGCAGCGCGGATTCTCATTGAGAGGGCGTAGCGTGTGGGAGGACCACACTATCCCCCTCACGTCCAATCCGCGCTTAGCAGGCGCCCCGACCGAACTGTAGGAGTCGCTGTTTACAACGACCCGGACCCACCCCGCCAGCTTCTCCCACCCTCTGATACAGCCAATTGTATCAGTGCAGACGGCCAGCCAAGCTGGTGACAACCCCGGAGCTGTGAGCTGGATTCGAACGGGCGAACCAAGCTCACAGCTCCGGGGCTGGTGACGAACGCAATCTCCGCTCGACCACCTAACCGCCCCGAATATTCTACTATTATTCAGAAGTGCTAACGTAACCTTTTACTTCCCCTGTGTGCACAAAGACATGATAACAAGTGTTTCTCTTTGATATCTCGCCCGGACAAATAACGCAAGGTTCTCTTTCATCCCTCCGGCTTCAATATGGATTATTAATGTGCAACTAAATCATCCTTCTTCCTGCCTTGAGTGTCCCATTGTGGGACCAGATTGCGGTCGCCAGCAGGGGGCGGTGGTGGCAGGCGGAGCAGAGGAGAAAGGAGATGAGGAAGACGCTGGTTAGCTGGGGAGCGGAAGCGAGAGGAGTCCTCTTCGACGGTGAACTTGGACGTGAGCAGACGTGTGCTCTCGGAGAGCCCCGTTGGGAGCAAGCGGGAGAGATAGAGAGACTCTGCTACAAAACGGGTTATTATAGAAATACAGGCGATAGTGGAGTGTTGGACCAGTGAAACAGAGAATGACAGAAACTTGTAATACCACGGGTTATACTAGAAGTGTACGCGGTATAGTAGCTTGTAGCTAACGGCTATAGACACTTTGAGTGCACCACTAGGCGAGCGTCACCGAAGACAGGTGGTAGACAATAGCCACCGTGCGTTAGCTATATAGGCGACAGCAGGAGGGTCTACCAAGACCCACAGTTTAGCTGTGTTTAGGTTAGCCTACAGCTTAGGCCGCGCGCCAGCTCATCCCTTCAGCCCCGCAGTGGACGTCTCTTCGACGGAGCCGAGGACGCCTCTTCTCCCAGCAGAGGTCGCCACAACACAGCACGCTCCTCCAGCCCACGCCACTGCCCCAGCTGCCTACCCCGGCCCGCTGGCTGTTATTGCGGGATCGCCCGACAGCCATCTTACCACCCGGACGAGTGGTGGTGAGAGTGGGCCCGCCATCTCGGTTAAGTACAGCGGCACTTTGAGTGCTGAAACAGTATCATACGATTCACTGTGTGGCGCAGGCCCTAAGGGCGAAGATAAATGTTGTTTGAAATGAACGCTAGCAGCAGCGTCCAGGGGTACCCCAACCATTTTAAGCCGGCTTTAGCTAGGTCTTTCATTTGGTAACGTGGGCCCACTTTTCATTTTGTTTGAGTGTTATAACGTGCATGTTCAATTATACCATTTCCCATTCAATGAACCCTTTCCTTCCCGTTGTTAAAGTAATGCAACAGTATATGTAAACCCTTAGAGGAAGGTATTGTTACTGATACTAGCCCAGACGTGGGCAACACTTTAGTCTGCAACTTGAATGAGAGCACGTGGTGCCTAAAGTGTATAGCATTGAAGCCAACTGTATTTGTCTGCAACTTGAATGAGAGCACTTGGTGCCTAAGGCGTATAGCATTAAGGCCAACACTTTTATCTGTAACTTGAATCTTAATCGACACTAAACAAGTACTGGATGGGAACAATGTGTGTGTCGATTACGGAGTCCGTGTATTTAACCCTTTTTGGTCCGGGTAATGCTATTATTATTTAACCATTCCCCACCTACACCCCTATTTCAGCGTTAAAGGTCTCTACAGGTCATTAAGGAAGGGTACTGCTTTGGGGGAGTGAAAATCATTATTCATCTAACAGTCACCAGGTGTGGGAGGGCTAACGGAGGTACTGGGGGAAGTGAGAGTGTGTGGGGAGCTACTGTTACTGCCCTGGAGGGCGAGGAGGACCAGAGTACCACTCCCAGGTTAGTAAATCCTGGGCCCCATCTGCTCCTGCTGCCCGACCTCCAGTTCGACGTTCCGGGCCCAAAGACGGGGGTTAAGTTAGATCAAGCTCTACTGCATCCCGCTACCAGGTGGCCGTGTACAACCAGTCCCATAAAGCAGGGATAAGCCACCCTGCTACATTTTGTTTGTTTATTAGTTGTCACTATAAAATACATGTACTTCACAGTGAAATGTTTGGTTCTGTATGAGCCCCTGATAGTGTGCTTCATACAGTAAAAAAGTAAGTAAAAGAGGAATATACATATATACAATATACAATCTAAAGTACAGCCTAAGTACAATCCAAATAGAGTGAGTAAAAATGAGTAAACAGTGAGGTACAAATGCAGACAATGAGGTACAAAACTTTAAGGTAATGTGCAAATGAGGTATGAGTGCAAATCTCTTTAATAAATAGATAAATATAATGTAGTGTTGAAGTGTCTAAAGTGAGTTAATAAGGTGAGCGTTTGTTTAAAAGTGAGTGTGTGCATGTGGATGTGTGTGCAATGAGTGTGTCTGTGTGTGTGTGTGTGTGTGTGTGTGTGTGTGTGTGTGTGTGTGTGTGTGTGTGTGTGTGTGTGTGTGTGTGTGTGCGTGTTACCTGAGACGGAGTAGACCGACAGCTTCCTGGGGTGTAGTACAGCCAGATGGAGGAGGTCTGAGCACCTGGACAGATAAAGACAACCACAAACACTCTCACTCTCTACTGGACTGACGGAGTTATCACCATCACGATGATCACCAGTGATCATTCTTACCTTATAAAAGGGACCCTAAAATCTGCACCACAGCAGCTCCAATTATGTTTAAAGTAAGGCTGTCAAAGTTAACGCGGTGTGTGTGTGTGAGATATAGAGAGAGAGAGGGGGGTGAGAGAGATGAGTAAGGGGAAAGAGAGAAAGAGAGATGGGAGAGTGTGTGTGTGAGAGAGAGAGAGAGAGAGAGAGGGGGGGGTGTGTGTGATTACTCAGCCCTTGTGTGGGTGAATGTAACAAGTGCCTAACGTTTTCTTTCCCCTATTATTTCATGCACACTTTATTCATTGTTTTAAATTATTATTTTCTTTTAAGTTATTTTGTGCATCACTGTTTTGAATTTGATGCAAATTTGCAATGCATGACGGTCATCCTTTTGTGTTAAATGGCTGCATAAAGCAAGCATTTGTTGACTCGCATGTTGACAAGAGTATTAAAACTTGGAACTTGAAAAAGATCTGTTTAAGGTAGAAAAAAATATATAATAATGTGAATAATTTGCGATTAATCACGGGTTAACTATAGACAATCATGCGATTAAATATTTTAATCGATTGACAGCACTAGTTTAAAGTGATAGTTTGGATTTTTCACATGAAGTGGTATGAAATATAATAAAATAATCAATGCTCAGCCATTATCTGACTTACTGAGACCCGTGGACATTGGCGTGATGATATCTTGGTATTTATTTTTTAGCTGCCCAGAACACAGCCAGAACATCCCTCTGTGCTGGCTTGTCTGAAGCTGCCCAGAACACAGCAGAACTTCCCTGTGTGCTGGCTTGTCTGAAGCTACCCAGAACACAGCCAGAACTTCCCTGTGTGCTGGCTTGTCTGAAGCTGCTCAGAACACAGCCAGAACTTCCCTGTGTGCTGGCTTGTCTGAAGCTGCTCAGAACACAGCAGAACTTCCCTGTGTGCTGGCTTGTCTAAAGCTACCCAGAACACAGCCAGAACTTCCCTGTGTGCTGGCTTGTCTAAAGCTGCCCAGAACACAGCAGAACTTCCCTGTGTGCTGGCTTGTCTGAAGCTGCCCAGAACACAGCATAACTTCCCTGTGTGCTGGCTTGTCTAAAGTTGCCCGGCTCGCCCAGAACAGCCACAGGACTTCGACCACAGGACTCAGTAAGTCAGCTAATGGCTGTACTCTCGAAATCTCGAAAGATCATTGAGAGCAGGCTCTCATTTACAATGACGTCGAGAGGAACAATACATGATACAAAAACTATAGAAAAACAGAAAAGTAAATCAATTAAACAATTCAAATCAATCAAAACAATTACAGACTGAGGTGAATTGGCCAATTGCCAGAGAGGACCACCCAACCGTATCATAAGATAAGATAAGATAAGATATTCCTTTATTGATCCCCTTGGGGAAATTCAGGCATCATAGCAGCATGGGGGGGGAGGGGTACAGGTAGTAAAACAACACAGTATACAGGTAGTAAAAGACAACACAGGCAGTGTAAACAATTTGATCAATATGGTCAATATAATTTACTATCTGACTAGCTGAGGAATATTCACATTATTCACAGTGTCACATGAGGTGCAGTATGCAAGAGGTAGTGTTATAATTTACTATCTACTGAGTATACATTAATCAAAGTACCAGGGTAGTCATACAGGATAAAATGACGGTACCATAACTGTCACCAGAGATACATCTATATATAGCATATAGAATAAAGATATACAGAGACCAGAGGCTTTAGAGTGGAAACAGCAGCATGTCTATAAACTACAGTACATCTTCATAATCCAAAAAACAGACACCAGAGAAATTTGTTTCGTTTCATTTCATACATTTCAGTTTAAGATGCACAAGTGCATCCTGCAAAGTATTAAATTAAATGAGTTGTACGTTTTCAATGGCTAGTTGTACAGAGTCACCAAGACAATAGACAATAGTGTCATCCGCATAGAGATGAGCCCGACAACCCCCCAAAGAAGAGACAATATCATTAATATAAAGAGTAAATTAGACTGGCCCCAGGATGGAACACTCCATTTGTAATGAGCAGAAATTCTGACTGGACATTTGTCGTTTTCACACACAGACCTTTTTCGGATAAATAGCTCTGAAACCATTTGCAGGCAGATGTGTCAAAGCATTCATTAACCTTTGCAATAGAAGAGAGTGGTCAACTGTGTCAAATGCTTTTGACAGATCTACTAGAAGGGCAGCACAATGTTTTCTTTTGTCAAGGTCAGATACTATATAATTTACGTCCAACAGCGTGGCTACATGAGTAGAGCTCCGGACTCATGATCGGTTCGAGCCCCGGTCAAGGCTGCTGTCGGAAAGTGGTGTTGTTGTCCAGCAGGGGGCACTCTGTCCTCTGGACTTGTCAGTAACAATGCCCCTGTTACGGTGATAGGGACGCATGTGTGACTACATGCGTGTTGTTGTAGCGATTTTTTATTAGTTTGTCATGACAAACCAATTACATAATCCAACATGTGTAAAGGCACAACATATTCCAGTTAACGGTATATTTTTTTAATGATTCGTTACGACGCAATCAATACTTCCATGCGTTCGGGACCTCCATGTTTTGGGGGTATTCATCAGAAAAATCGGATCCGGGATTCGGCTCCCATCAGTCGGGCAAGAACTGCGGGTTTTCAGCCTCTCTCCTGGAGCTTAAGGGGGAGCCGCGCTCGGCCAATCAGAGAAACGCGGAAGGCGCTCGGCCAATCAGAGAAACGCGGAAGCGCATGTTGGTTGCCTAAAGTGTTCACGCGATAGGGACACCGTACAGCTGCGAGTGCAGTCATTCGGATGAGACGCTAAACCGAGGTCCTGACTGAATTCGGACGCCTACCGCAAAGAGTAGGGGGTTCCCCGATGTTCCTGGCCAAATTCCCAATCAGGTCTCTGACATCAAGGCCACCTAATCATCCCTTCCCCTTAATTGACTGATATCAATCCCTGTCTCCTGAGCCGTTCAGTCATTGTGTAGTGTGATGTGTGCCGGGTGCCTTTGTATGGTAGCCATTGAGCCTGCGTAGCCCAAGGTTGGGTGCTACCAGTGGTGGTGAAGGAGGCAATTCCCACGCTACAAGCGCTTTGAGTGTCTAGAAAAACGCTATATAAATGCAATTAATTATTATTATTATTACAACTTGAGTAGTGGCTGTGCTATGTTTTGCTCTAAACCCTGATTGATGGGATCCTATTGAAGCGGATACGGGACAACTAGCTTTTGTGAGTTTAGTTTTTGCCCAACAGCTAGGCTAGCTGATCCGTATTCGCTTCCATTCATTTGTGCTAAGCTAGGCTAGCTTGCAGCCAGATAGCTTTCTACTGAACGCACAGAGAGGAAATTGCGATCTATCCTCTTCCTGGCGAAGACAGTAAGCACATTTCCCATAATGTTGGTGTGTCCCTCTAATAATGGATCAGACTGGTGCTCGGCATCAGCAGATACAGTTCAGCAGTATGGCTGCAGCCTCCCTCCGGTGTTGCCGACATATCATCACTGACTTGAGAGGACATGCCAGCATGGCTTCAAGCCCCTCTCCATTCCAACCTAATCCCACCCAGCTTCTTGGCAAACAACATTCACTTCCAATTTACATTTAGAGTTAATTTGAACTGAACATTAATTGATCCCGACCAGACTGTAAATAAAAAGTTCAAAGTGACACATGATGTGGGATGAAAGACCATCAGCTTCATCGATCATCTCCACACTTGATAAAAGGGTGAACAGGGTTATAAGTGAGGACAGTGTTGCTTTCGGAGTTCTATGGCTCTGGTTGTGGGTAAAAGTGGACGGATTGATGCTGATCCTAGAGATTTGGAGATTTGGTGAGTTCATCCGAGTCACCCCGGCATGAGCGAGAAAAAGCGACAAACCTATTTGATCAAGGGGGAGGCTCTCCACATGAAAATACAAGAAATCTATTTTGGATGTGCAGCCCTGCCACATGTGCTGGCCCTGTGCCAAGCTGCCAAATGCTTTGCATCTTTAAACCGCAGCTGTGATGTTTGCAGAAGGAAGAACTACAGGATGAAAGAAAGAAGAAAATTAATTGGACCCCAGCGATTTCCTCTCTTCCTTGGAATCCTGTCAATACTTTTAGCATCTCCTTGCCTCACCCCTTTTCTTTGGCGATATTTATGGCGTGTTTTTCTCCTGAGGCGCTACTTCGAGAATACCCCGCGGCCGTTAAGTGAATAACTCGCCGAAGACCGCATGTAACAAAACGACACGACATATTCCAAACAGACAGATTTTGCGGCGAAGCCTTTGACTCGCACTCCTGACCAACCCCCATTGTGGGAAGTCTTCAGGGGAGGGGGGGGGGCAAACATGCCAGGCCTTTTTCCTGGAAACCCGGCTCTCCGGGAGGTCCCTGCACCCCCCCACCACCAAAACAACCGCTGCAATGACAAATCCTCGCATTCCAGTCATCGCCATCGTCCGCCGCAGCGTTCTGTTCATCCCTCTCTCCATCTCTCTCCTCCCGACCTTCCCTCGCTCTTAACCAGCTCCACACCAAAATATATACTTTATTTTAAAAAAAAATCACATTTCTACTCGACCTTTAAACAGTGGGATCAGCTTCTTGAGATGGAATTATCCTGCTACAATAACAAAGCGGGACCGGAGCTCTTGGGGTTTGCGACAGCTATGCGAGCATCTCCGTGGTTAGCCAGACGCTGTAGGAACGTCTATGTTTGGGATTCGGGGCGGTCGATAGAACGTGGTAAATCACGGTGGAGGAGGAGAATCTGATGACATGGTGGTTTGGGTTTAGTGTGTGTTCTGATGGAAAAACAGTTTTCTGCGGTGGTGAGTTACACTGGGAAGGCTGCTTATGAATGAACAGACAGGGTAATGAATTATGAACATGTTATTTTAAAGGCAGGCTCTGGTATGAGCTGTTATGCGACAGATATTTTGCGGCCGACCAATCAGATTGGCCGAAAGACTTCCTATGAGTCCTGATAAGTGGTTTCAGTAGAATTGCGTCCACAGCCTGGACTCAAGTTGATTCCCTGTTGCAGTGTTCACTAATATCAATAGCTGACAGGAAATGCGACATAGTCCATTTAGAATGTTTATGTTGTAGTCTATAAAATCGTCTATAACAGTACTGGAAGTGGAATATACGTATACTATATTAGTAACACGTCTTTGATATTGTGTTATATGTCCCACTGTGACACAGTGGTTAGCACTGTTGCCTCACAGCAAGAAGGTCACAGGTTCAAAACCCAGCAGGGGGATGTTCTTTGTGGAGTTTGCATGCTCTCCCTGTGTTTGCAAAAGTTTATTCCGGGTGCTCCGGTTTCCTTCCACCAAAAGACATGCATGTTAGATTTCCTGCCATTGCCCTTGACCAAGGTACTAACTAGCATTACAACTGGAGTTGGTCCCCAGGTGAACAGTGTGTGGCTGCACTGTTCCTAAATAGTTAGGATGGGTTGAATGCAGAGAACTCTCTCTCTCTCTCTCCCAAATAATATCTGATCTCCACCATGCGGAAGCTTGCGTGTGTGAGTCGGTCTGACTTTCTGACAACAGGGCTGATTTGGATGAAATGGTGCTCATAGGCTGACAACAGGCCAGGGACCTGGGCCCTCATTCATCAACGTGGCGTAGAAAATGTTCTATTTCCACACGTAAGCACAGAATTTAGAATCAGTGCACGCACAAAAAAAACGGGATTTACCACACGTGCGTACGCAGGTTCTACGCACACCTGTCATGATAAATATCACCTTGGCCCTGCGCCGAGGCTCGTGCACACTTTCACGTATTTGCATACCAAAACCGCCCCGATTAACCATATACGGTAATGGGCACCCCCATGAAATGTGGAAGAATGGACTAAACCGAGGGAAGCGTGTTATGAGACAGGCTGACAGACGTGTACACGTACGGTGATGTCGGATATGATATCTATTAACCATTGCTGCCTGGGCAGCGCAAACACTAATAAAGACCGTGCTGGAATATGACTGGCTTTTTCCGTTTTGTTTGATTAATACCCAGGGATTAAAGTTCTCCTCAATTTTATTCCAAATCGCGACGGATTTTCCGTCAATTTTCTACCTGCTGCATATGATTTCTAGAGTCATACAATCTATTTTGATGTCAGTATTGGGTAGCCTATATAAACAATAATACGAGAGCATATACAAGAACAATGAATCTCACTGCCAATGATGTAGCCTATACGCCATGTGTAGCCTGCCTATATGTGATCAATACAAACTTGAACTTGAATTCCATCATGTCTGTGTGCGGGTCACTGCGGGAACTCACAAGGCTGTTGTCACAATGTAAATAAGAACGTGCACTGAAAAGTTACAGTATGTAGTTGGTTGATTATTTGTATGACAGTCAGTAAACCCTTGCAAAAAGTATCCATTTTATTTAATGAATTGAAAACATTCAGCATCGCCTTCCTCCCGGCATGCAGCAACAACATGTATCAGGCAAATGCGCATCGCAACATTGACTTAGTGGAATCCCTTTCTATTCACATAACTGCATTTGTGATGGAGCTTTGACAGCTACAGTAACAGTCTATTGCTCGATCCATCTCCAATATCACGATGGACCGTGCCGGTGGCAAAGACCCGAGGGTGGAGAGGATCTTGAATGAATTCCATCATCATATTTATATGTTGTGTGTCTGTCCACTATGTCTGTTACTTTGTTATTCCCCCCCCCCTATCTATGTAAAGCGACCTTGGGTCTCTTGAAAGGCGCTATATAAAATGAAGCTATTATTATTATTGTTATTATTATCACATCTGAGCGGGAGCTCACAAATAGACTGTTAGTCTCAGTGAAGTTTCAACGGAGGTCATCTATTCTAACCAACAAATTGAAGTAGAAAGCATTTCGTGACCAATCTTATTTGGAAACATGAAACACAAAATAATTCGCTTTTTATTTGAAACAATATTTAATCGCGTTTGGAGGTTGGTGTTTTGCGTCTGCCCCCCCGTGCCAAACAAGCAGGCCAACCTCTTGTTCGCGTGTGAGCCCGTTATAATTACACTACTGTCGCTATTTTATAATGAACTATAATGAATTACGGGTCATACAGAAGTTGAACACTAATGCACGGAAGCTTATTTCCGCCTTGAAACTAATGCAGAACTGAGGAGCGCTTATGCCGTAGTAACGATGTTCTACCACTGGGCGTCAGCTAAGTGTGCTCCGAGCTGTGCGTACACATAAGCACGAAGTCAAGTTCAAGTTGAAATTGATGAATCCCACTCTTTGCTTAGAAATGGTCGTACGCACAGGTTAAGCACATATCTGTGCGTAAGTCAGGTTGATGAATGAGGGCCCTGGATTCTGGAATATTTTTGAGATTGGTCAATGACAAGTATTTTATTTAAAAAATATTTATTACCACCATTGTCCATTGAAATACATATTCAGTATGAACTTACACCTTTCCACAGTGAACCTATTGTTATTGCTATACCTTTGCATTAAAAACATTTATTAATTCATTGAGCGCCACACTGTTTTCCCATCTTTAATTATATTATTTCCAAATCAAAGGTATATACCATATATAGATGTTTTTCACAAAGTCATCAAGGGGGGGGGGGTTGTTTTACGAAGTTGCGATCATTACCAAAAGCATGTTTTAGGTCCGGTAAAATACGACGCTGTGATCAATACAAAAGCATGTTTTAGGTTCGGTAAAATAGACCTAGAATAGACCTTACCTTAGTCAGAAGGTACTCCAAAATAAATAACCCCAGTAATCCCATCGCGATCGCAATTACTCATGTGCATTGGGCATGGCTATCATACAGGAAACAATAGGTTTCAGGCGACCAAATCTCCGACAGATTGCTGTGTTCTGATTCACTTTGAGGGGGAGGGGTTCCTCCAGCCAGAGGCACAGAGAAAGAGAGAGAGAGACCTTAGATACCCAGTTCAAAAGGTAGGTGATACTGCCACCTGGCGGGATTCGATCATCATTGCAATTTTAACATAGGCAGCGGTGCCAGGGAGACACAGGCAGGTCCGCGCGAGTGTTTAGAATGGGGACATCGAGGGGCGGTTAGGTGGCCGAGCGGAGATTGCGTTCGTCACCAGCCCCGGAGCTGTGAGCTGGATTCGCCTGTTCGAATCCAGCTCACAGCTCCGGGGTTGTCACCAGCTTGGCTGGCCGTCTGCACTAATACAATTGGCAGTATTAGAGGGTGGGAGAAGCTGGCGGGGTGGGTCCGGGTCGTTGTAAACAGCGACTCCTACAGTTCGGTCGGGGCGCCTGCTAAGCGCGGATAGGACTCGAGGGGGATAGTGTGGTCCTCCCACACGCTACGCCCTCTCAATGAGAATCCGCGCTGCCAGGTGAAAAGAAGCGGTGATTGGCTGGACGTGTGTCGGAGGAAGCACGTGGTAGCCTCCACTCTCCCAGATGATCTGACTGTGGGGGGTAAGTGCGCAGCGACCAGGAAGGGACTAGGAATTGGCATACGACTAACATTGGGATGGGAGAAAATCGGAGGAAAATGGAGGGGGAAAAAGACAAAAAAAAAAAAAAATGGGGACATCGAGAAAAAAAAAAGGATCTAAAAACGAGAACATTTGTTTTTGGCGCTCAACAGTTGGATTTGAAACACGAGAATTCTCGTTTTTGCCGCAGAAAGAGTTAATACATTTCCATCATTGTCCATTGAATTAAGCCCCACCCCCTGTCATATTTCATGAATAATTTGTCTTAGAGACGTATGGGAGGTGTCAACAAATGTGTGATGTAGTGTGTAATGTGTAATAGTGTGTTAGTATAATAGTGTAATAGGAATAATGTGGGGAGAAATCTGCTTTCATTGGTCTAAGTTTGCCCTCCCTTCTACACTTAAGCCCTGCCTAACGTGTAGGCTACTGGAAAATAAATGGGTGGCAGCTGCCTGGTGGAGATTTGCACTCCTTGCTGGTTATTAATGTGCACATAAACACACACCCAGTGGGCTGTGCTCCATCAGTCTAATATCACTCCTGTCCAGAACCTCTCTAGCAGAAGTGTAGAGTAGGAAGGTTGATCAAAGAATGACACCATCATGGTCTCAGCATAGCCCGGTCCTTCTGAGACAGAAGCCCAGATCTCCATTTGTGAGTTGGTGCATTAGACCGTATCTAAGCAGGGCTATGTTGGGTTAATTCCACTATGACCTGTAATATGACAGCCTGGTCAAGGTCACATGCCCAGCGGGCCGAGGGCCAAGGGGGCCTGGAGGAGTGGAGGAGAGAGGGGATTAGCCTGTGATCTGCTGTTTAATGCTATGGAAATGTGAATGAAGCTACTGTGACATGTTGAAGAGCTAACATGACAAATGAACCCTTGACACGAAGGAAAACATGAAGTCTTGTTTCCAGTGAGTTTGGACACTCCAACTTACCGCCTTTAAATAATTAACCATTTAAATGAAAGGTTTGAATTACATTTTTAATTAAAATGTAAATGTTTGAAATCATTGTTCATCTGAAAACACATCGTTTGTTATGGTTATTTTTCTCAGAAATCCTAATAAAGAATGGTTTACTCACATGATGACACAACACAAGACATCACTTCTAATATCATAATGTCGAGATGTCACACATCTAATATAATGGTCAATAGCTAATGCCAATACCGATATTTAGAGGGTAGGGTGGACGATGATGGATTTTCTTTTTTTTTGCATCAGATAAAATACAACAATTTAATAATAGCAAATGAGACACATAATTGCTGAACTTAAATCAACATTTATTTAGCACAAGCATATATTCTTACAAAACATAGAAAGATTAAAAAATATTTTAAACTACAAAATGTGCATCGTCTGTGTTCTTTAGTACATCTGCACTCCTACTTATTATTTTAAATCACCAAATGTATACAAAATAAATAGATAAATAGATTTACATTTTCAGAATCAACAGACACTTTGACACAAGGGGGAGCACTAACATGTTTGTTAATCAGCCACACATGAGTGCAGTCATTGGCCAATGCAGATTATCTCATAGCAAATAACAGATATTGGCCCAGTTAATCGCTAATAATATCATTATGTGAAGAAGTAACACATGTAATATCACAATGTCAAGAAGTCACACATCTAATATCACAACGTCAAGAAGTCACACATCTAATATCACAAGAAGTCACACATCTAATATCACAATGTCAAGCTACTCTTAAACCCTCTGTGCCGTGGCCCAGAGCAGGTCTACTTACGAGATGAACTTGCCCACTTCCACCTGGATGATTGGGTCTCGGAGCTGGACCTCCAGTAGCTGGGCATCAGCCGAGCCCTGGCCCCCCTCCCCAGGCTTACTGGCCAGGGGAGAGAAGACCCGCAGCATGCCCATGTAGCTGCCCACCACCACCTTGTCTGCAAGGACACCGAGATGCATACACAATCAAATACAATTAATGTATACAGGACTTTGTCTTACTGTTAATGGTGCAGACACACAGTATGACACAGGTTCCAATGACAACAGGAGTACGCTTTTGCAGGGGACTTTGTGGTTGTTTTAATTTCAATAGTTATAACTATAATTTCATAGTAACACTGAATTTACCAACACTGATTTGGAGTTGGATATGACTGTGAATGAGATATTGCATGGTACATGTTAAGTATCTTTCATGGTATTAAAGATACACACACAACACATATAGACCACCGCAACACTTCCGCTATTCTGAAATCATGGGAGAGAGAGCGAGGGGAGAAAATGAATGTGGATGAGAGCCTTGACATTAAGTGGTTGTAGGTACGGCTGTGGGGGTGCGGGAGACATGATCCAATAACGTGGAAGTGCAGTGTGTGGCAACCCCAAGCCACCCCTGGGCTTGGTGATTGATGGGCGCTATGTGGCGACCCAATGGCTGGGCGCTGCCCATGTTTGGGCGTCCGCTTCCGGACGCACCTGTCACTAAATACCCATCAGAGTGATTACCTGATTAGCGAATCACGGCGCGGTGCGCCTGTTGGAGAGGGGGGACTTAATGGAGCCGAGGAGCCTCCTCTCAGTCCCCCGTAGCAGCGCAAGGCAAAAGGCCACAGAGCGGAGACGCCGCCCGGCCGACAGCAAACCGTTATTATTTGACTAAGAAAATAAAGAGTATGATTTTGGGAACTGCAACCTGTCTGTGTGTTGTTTATTCTGCCACCCCTACACCTGGAATTGCCACAGTGGTGGAGAATGCGGGCATAGTCTACTGGCAATCAGGGGTGCAGAATAAACAACAATAGACTTTATCAGAATAGAATAAAAGAAATTAAAAAAAAATATATATATATATATATATAAATTTAATAACGGAAAAGGCATGGACGCGCTGGTGCAGCAGCTTGTACAAGCGAGCATGGAACAACAGACCCGGCACGAAGAGGCCCTGCACGAACAGAGGAAACAGACGGGGATGATCCACGCGGAGCTCCAGCGGATGGCCGCTCACCGGCAGGAGGAAGGGGCCGCCGGGACGCGGCCTAACCCCGGGCGCTTCATCCCCAAGCTGACGGAGCAGGAGGATATAGAAGCCTATCTCCTGGCGTTTGAGCGCACCGCCGGCCGGGAGGGCTGGCCCGAAGACGACTGGGGGGGACTGCTGGCCCCCTTCCTGTCGGGTAATGCACAAAAGGCCTACCAGGACCTGCCACCGGAGCAAGCCGGGAACTACACTCGGCTAAAGCAGGAAATTCTGTCCCGGTACGGCCATAGTCTGCAGTCCCGCGCGCAGCGGTTCCATGACTGGGTGTATGACGCACAGGCCTCCCCGCGCTCCCAGATGCACGACCTGGTCCGCACAAGCCGAGCCTGGCTAATGACTGACCCCGGAGGGCCCACGGTTTTGGAACGGATTGTTATGGACCGCTTTGTCAGAGCCCTCCCCTATGACTCGAAGAAGCAGGCGAGTCAAGCGGACCCCCGCTCCGTGGAGCAGCTGGTGAATATTGTGGAGGCCCACCAGGTAACGCGGGAGTTACTCAAAGGGGGGCGAGGGGAAAAGCCAGAGCGGCCGAGAACAAGGAGGGGTCCCGACGAGCCCAGCCCAAGGGGCCGGGTAGGGAACGCAGGTGAGCCCGAACTACCCCGAAGAAGACCGCTGTTCGACCAGGACCAAAGACGCTGCTACGACTGCGGCGAGCCCGGGCATCTCTCGTGGAACTGCCCAGGCCGGGATGTGTCCATGCCATCGGCGGCAGCTTCAGACCCCCGCGGAAAGACGTGCAACTATGGCGCAGCCTGTTGGGCCCATAAGGAAACATCGGCGACACTTTTACCCGTGCGCGTCAACGACAAAGATGCCGTAGCGCTCCTGGACTCGGGTAGTGCCATAACGCTGGTTCAGCCCCATTTGGCACACTGCGACGCAGAGGCTCCGCAAGTGTCAGTGTCCTGTGTGCACGGGGACACAAAGTTGTATCCTACAGCGCCGATCACCCTGACAACCACCAAGGGGGTCTGCTCGATGACAGCCGGCGTCATACCTAACCTGCCGGTAGCGCTGCTGATTGGTCGAGACTGCCCCCTGTATCGCCAGCTGTGCTCAGCCGTCATCTCCCCGCGCACCCCACCCTCTACGGGTAAACCGAGGAAGAAGAAAGGGTTACGTCAGCCGAAGGTGTGTGCTCTGAACGTAACGGGGAGTGAGACTGAGACGGCCTCAGATGTAGGTGACGACGCGCCGGAACCCCTGGATATACCGGGGAGTGAGACAGAGACGGCATCAGGTGTGGGTGACGACGCGCCAGCGCCCCAAGCGGGCCCCGAGACGGATAACAGTGACGAGGACCCCTTTGCGGAGTTCCCCCAGGCGGACGAGGTGGGGAGGGACCTGGCGGGTCAGTTCGGAACGGCCCAGCTGGAAGACCCAAACCTAACGCAGGCCCGGGCGAATATCAAGACCATAGATGGAAATCCCGTGGAGGGGGTGAGTAACCTGCCATATCCTCACTTTGCAATAAAAAGACAATTGCTGTACCAAGTTGTAAAAAAGAATGATGAGGTTAGGGATCTATTGCTGGTACCGAAGTTCTTTATTCCCACTGTACTCCAGCTGGCGCATTCACATATCCTCGGAGCGCACCTGGGCGTGGACAAAACCATGGAGCGCATAAGGGCGCGTTTCCATTGGCCGGGCATGAAGAGAGCGGTAGAGGACTATTGCCGGAGCTGCCCAGAGTGTCAACGCGCAGCACCAAAGGTACAATATAAAAGTCCTCTGATCCCGCTGCCCATCATTGAGACCCCATTCTCAAGAATTGCCCTCGACGTAGTGGGCCCTTTAGTTAAATCGTCCCGAGGCCACCAGTATATACTGGTGATCATAGATTATGCTACCCGTTACCCCGAAGCCATCCCGTTACGCACGGTGACGGCCAAAATTGTGGCACGGGAGCTCTTTCATTTGTTTAGTCGGGTGGGAATTGCCGACTCTATTCTCACGGATCAGGGCTTGTGCTTTATGTCGCGGGTCATGAAAGAAATGTGCAAACTAATGAAAGTGGAACAGCTACGAACCTCCATATACCATCCACAGACGGATGGACTGTGCGAGCGCTTTAACAAGACCCTGAAAAGCATGCTAAGGAAGGTGATGGAGAAGGATGGGAAGAATTGGGATCAGTTGTTGCCCTTTCTGATGTTCTCTGTGCGTGAGGTCCCACAGGCCTCCACTGGCTTCTCGCCATTTGAGCTGCTCTACGCCCGCAAGCCGCGGGGTCTCCTGGACATCGCAAAGGAGATTTGGGAGGAACAGCCGTCGCCCCACCGGTCTCTCATAGAGCATGTGCAGGTAATGAGAGACAGGATGAAGGCGCTCTGGCCAGTGGTGAGAGAACACATGCAACAGGCCCAAGACGCACAGAAGCGCATTTATGACCGGGGCGCACAGCCACGGGAGTTTAATGTGGGGGACCGAGTCCTAGTACTGGTACCGACAGCAGAGTGCAAATTCCTAGCCAAATGGCAGGGACCCTACGACATAATCGAGAAAGTGGGTCCCGTCAACTACAAGGTCCACCAGCCCGACCGTAGGAAGCATCGACAGTTATACCATGTTAACCTGTTGAAGAAATGGCATGCCCGGGATGTGTTGCTCTCGCCCCCCCCTCTTCCCCCTTTTGCGCAGCAGGTGGCAGAGGCGGCCGATGTTCCCATCGGGGAACAGTTGTCCCCGACCCAACGGCAGGAGCTTCGGGAGCTGGTCCAACAGAACCGGGACGTGTTCTCGGCCACGCCGGGCCGCACCACATTGGCCCAGCACCACATCATTACCAGCCCGGGAGACAAGGTAAAGCTGAAGCCCTATCGTATCCCAGAGGCAAAAAGAGAGGCAGTCAGAAGAGAAGTGCGGGTCATGCTGGAGATGGGAGTAATTGAGGAGTCTCATAGCGGGTGGTCCAGTCCTATTGTTTTAGTGCCAAAACCCGACTCAACAACCAGGTTCTGTAATGATTTCAGGAAGCTTAATGAAATTTCAAAGTTTGACGCCTATCCCATGCCTAGAGTGGATGAGCTCATTGACAGACTGGGCCTGGCCAGATTTATCACGACACTAGACCTAACGAAGGGTTATTGGCAAGTCCCTCTGGCCCCCGCCTCAAGGGAGAAGACGGCTTTCTCCACCCCAGATGGGCTGTTCCATTATAAAGTTCTCCCGTTTGGCCTGCATGGGGCGCCATCTACCTTTCAGAGGCTGATGGACAGAGTACTACGGCCCCATCGGGAGTATGCAGCCGCATATCTCGATGACATTATCATCCACTCGTCAGATTGGGACACCCACCTCCAAAAGGTGAGAGCGGTGTTGGGGGCCCTCCGGGAGGCGGGTCTCACCGCCAACCCAAAGAAATGCAGGCTGGGATTAGAAGAGGCAGAGTACCTGGGGTTCACAATAGGCCGGGGCAATGTGAAACCGCAGAAGAGGAAGATTGATGCAATAAGGGAGTGGCCTCGCCCTTTAACCAAGAAGCAGGTCAGGACATTTAATGGGCTAGCGA
This sequence comes from Notolepis coatsorum, assembly GCF_963971535.1. Lineage (NCBI taxonomy): Eukaryota > Metazoa > Chordata > Actinopteri > Aulopiformes > Paralepididae > Notolepis > Notolepis coatsorum. Next base: position 26,941,276 of record NC_140183.1, read on the forward strand.
GCTATTATAGGAGGTTTATCCCTAACTTTGCTGCTCGCGCTGCTCCCCTCACAGATCTGACCCAGGCGCGGCGGCCGTTCACGGTGAAGTGGACACCGGAGGCGGAGGCGGCGTTCGAGGACCTCAAGACTGCCCTCTGTTCGGGACCGGTGCTGATCTCCCCGAACTTCGACAAGGAGATGACGGTACAAACAGACGCATCAGAGGTGGGACTGGGAGCGGTCCTCTCCCAGCAACTGGAGGGTGAGGAACATCCGATTTTATATGTGAGCAGGAAGCTGCTGCCACACGAGCGCAACTATTCTGCGGTGGAGCGCGAAGGTCTGGCAATTAAGTGGGCACTGGAGACGCTCCGCTATTATCTGCTGGGGAGGCGTTTCACGCTGGTGACGGATCACGCCCCCCTAGTCTGGATGGCCAAGACAAAGGGGACCAATGCCAGGGTGACTCGATGGTTTCTGGAGTTACAGTCATTTAACTTTTCTGTCATTCACAGGTCAGGGGTGGCGCATGGCAACGCAGACGCCCTCTCCAGGAAGGATGCCTGTTGGGCGTCGGACGCTCTTCCCCGACGGTCGGAGCTGGAGGGGGGGTACTGTGGCAACCCCAAGCCACCCCTGGGCTTGGTGATTGATGGGCGCTATGTGGCGACCCAATGGCTGGGCGCTGCCCATGTTTGGGCGTCCGCTTCCGGACGCACCTGTCACTAAATACCCTCCAGAACATTTACTACAAGCGTTGCAAGGGGAAGGCTAAGAGAATTATTAAGGACTCGAGCCACCCGAACAACTGCCTCTTTGAACTGCTGCCGTCAGGCAAGCGATACAGGAGTCTCAAGGCGAGCACAGAAAGACTCAGAAGTAGCTTCTATCCCCAGGCCATCAGGCTGCTAAACGAACAATGAATGAACACTACACAACAACAACCACCAAACACACATAGCACACACATCCGCACGCACACACTCACTTTAAACAAACACACTGTAGCACCCACTACACACACTTTATAGCACACACCCACTTTAAACAAACACACTGTAGCACCCACTCCCCACACTTTATATTTATGGATGAAGGATTGCACTACAACTCGTACACCTTACTGTAAATTGTACCTAAAATTGTACCTCATCCCATTTCTGCTTTGCACTAGATAGTACTGTACATTAGTACACTGCATAGTATTGTGTATTGTATATTATATGGTAACTCAGAACATTGTACATATGTCTATACCGAACACTGTGACCTCATTTTCTTCTTCTAAATTCATGCTATATTATGTTATTATGTTATTTGATACTATCTTGTCTAGCACAGTCTCTGGAGCGTAACAGTAAGAAGCATTTTGTATGAAAGTATTCTGTACTTCTGTATGACAACTATTAAAGAACTTGAACTTGAGTGATTACCTGATTAGCGAATCACGGCGCGGTGCGCCTGTTGGAGAGGGGGGACTTAATGGAGCCGAGGAGCCTCCTCTCAGTCCCCCGTAGCAGCGCAAGGCAAAAGGCCACAGAGCGGAGACGCCGCCCGGCCGACAGCAAACCATTATTATTTGACTAAGAAAATAAAGAGTATGATTTTGGGAACTGCAACCTGTCTGTGTGTTGTTTATTCTGCCACCCCTACACCTGGAATTGCCACAAGTGGTCTATGTGCCATGTGCAGTGCACGCAGACCATGACAGGCTATCAACAACAGCACACATATACAAATACACACACAAACTGACCATATCCTGTGCCACTGTTGTCCACATCTCCGACACATAGGCAGCCCTGGTCAAACTCCTCCCCCTCGCCCAGCACAGACGACCACCAATCACGGGCCTTGAACAGAGACATGCTGCCTCTAACGGAGACATAGAGAGAAAGACAGAGGGACAGAGAGAGAGTCAGGGCCCAGGGTACAGACAAACAGTGAGAGAGAATTACATTGCCATCCTAGTGGTCACCACACATGCAGTGCCTTTCACTGTGTGAATAATAAACCGTGTACATCAACTAATGATCCACTGTTAGGATCTCAGGCAAAAAAACACTGGATTTGAACAGATTATTCTGCATGGTGATAGCATTCTCAATAGTACTGTAGGCCTAACCCAAGGGTCGGCAACCTGTGGCTCCCTGGTCAAAAAAAATAAAAAAATAGAAAATATTATTATTTTTTTAAAAATAACTTTTTTTGTATCTCTTATTTTGGAGATCGAGGTCATACTGTGACACTGAAATGAAAAAATATTTCATCAACAAAAATATTTAGTCAACAAAAATATTTCATCAACTAAAATATACAGTACGTCACACCCCGCGCCTCTCCCTGCCGTCTGCAAGTGGCTAATCTCGAGTTTCCGACCCCCCAGTAAGCTAACCATGGATAAATCCAAAAAAAGGAAAGTCTGAGGGAAATAGAGGGGTTAATTCAGCGTGGACAGATTAATTTGCTTTCACGACTAACAATGCAGGTGTACCTGTATTCCTGATATGTGGTGAGAAATTTGCAAACAACGAAAATTTAACATTTTATTTTATAGATTTTCCACAAATAAGGGAAGGACTCAAATAGCACTGCATAGTTCTGTGTTTTATTTCAAAGTAGGTCTACACATGGTAGTCTTTTTTCAAAGTGGACTACTTTTTATTTTATAAATGTTCCACAAATAAGGGAAGGACTCAAATATACCTGAATAGTTCAGGGTTTTATTTCAAAGTCGGTCTACAGACACCAGTGTTTTGTCTCCTCTTCTGTGTTTTATTTAAAAGTAGGTCTACACAGCCAGTATTTTTCTCCTCTTCATAAGAGTTTGAGGTTTTCCTTTGTTATAACAGGTAAAAGCAGCAATAAAAAGTCAAACATTTTCTTTTAGTTGCTTTATAATTCCATTAATGCAACAAACTGTGTGCTATAAGTACAAAGTATGATACATCGCTAATTACTTTGGGTATGCAATCGTCAGGCGTTTTATGCTAAATGTGGGGTATGCTTGGGGATATATAAAATGTTATACACTGTTATCTTCATATTTTCATTTTTTTGTATCCACTTTTTCTCCTCCTATTTTTCTGTATTTTCCTCCCATCCCAATTTAGTCGTTATGCCAATTCCCCCCTCTGGTCGTTGTGCGCATGTGCCCCCCACTGGTCGGTCTAGGGAGCCCTGAAGTCTATCACATGCTTCCTCCGATACAAGGAGATAGCCAGCAGCCTCTTTTCACCTGGCAGCGAGGACTCTCATTGGTGAAGTGCGTGGGAGGTCACACTACCTTCACCATTTCCCTCCCTCGCTGTGCAGGCACCCTGACCAACATGTAGGAGTCGCTGTTTACAATGACCAGATTACCACCCACCGGCTTCCCTCCCGCTGACACTGCCAATTGTGTCAGTATGACGACCGGCCAAGCCGGAGGCACCGCTGACAGCCGGATTCGATACCAGTGTATCTGCGGTGGTAGACAGACGCTGTGCTACCCGGCCGCCGTGTTATCTTCATTTTAAGGGTAAATTGGTTTTGCGGCTCCAGATGAATTTTATTTTGTGGGAGGGGGGGGAAATGGCTCTTTTGATATTAAAGGTTGCTGACCCCTGGCCTAACCCATAGAGTAGTCTATTTCTAAACCAGTCTCAATAGTAGGCCTAACCCAGATTAGTCCATTACTAAACCAGTCTCAATAGTAGGCCTAACCCATAGATTAGTATATTTCTAAACCAGTCTCAATAGTAGGCCTAACCCATAGATTAGTATATTTATAAATCAGTCTCAGAAGTAGGCCTAAACCATAGATTAGTATATTTCTAAATCAGTCTCAGAAGTAGGCCTAAACCATAGATTAGTATATTTCTAAATCAGTCTCAGAAGTAGGCCTAACACAGGGGTCTCAAATTGGCTTGGGGCCACTGCTGGTATTTTCATCTCATAGGAGGGCCACTTCAACATCCAAGTACTACTTACAAACTACAAGAAAGCACAATATTCTTTCTTTGTTATTTGAATAACAACATAATAACAACATAACATATCAAATTCAGTTTCTGTACATTTTTAACAGTTCTCTAACAAATCTATATATTTTTTTACATATTTGATCTTCAATACATTTGTAGGCTACTACTCTATTTCTTGGCAGCGCTTCTGCTCACACAGCAGAGCCACATTTACCCTGATGGAGGTCACAGTGGAAACTCTTAGTATTGCTTCAAGGTGGGCATCACTTAAGTTTCTTTAATAGTTGTCATACAGAAGTACAGAATACTTTCATACAAAATGCTTCTTACTGTTACGCTCCAGAGACTGTGCTAGACAAGATAGTATCAAATAACATAGTATAGCATGTAAATTAGAAGTAGAAAATGAGGTCACAGTGTTCAGTATAGACATATGCAGAATAGACGTAACTGAGTTACCATATAATATAACTGAGTTACCATATAATATATACTTAGTCTGGTTCTGTATATTTACATTTATTAAAGTTCATAGTTGAGAAACATTTCTCACACCAATGAGAAACACTTTGGACAGCTCTGGGAAGGAGGGGGTTCCTATTAAAGAATTTCACCACCGTAGTTTCCACCTCCACGAGTTGAATGGTTAGAGCACTTCACACTGGACCACAACAAGTTGAATGGTTAGAGCACTTCACACTGGACCACAACAAGTTGAATGGTTAGAGCACTTCACACTGGACCACAACAAGTTGAATGGTTAGAGCACTTCACACTGGACCACAACAAGTTGAATGGTTAGAGCACTTCACACTGGACCACAACAAGTTGAATGGTTAGAGCACTTCACACTGGACCACAACAAGTTGAATGGTTAGAGCACTTCACACTGGACCACAACAAGTTGAATGGTTAGAGCTTCACACTGGACCACAACAAGTGTTTTTGTTTTGAGTTGGCCTGGTAGAAAGAACTGTCCTTGAGTCTGACGGTACGTACAGCCCTGCTCCTGTATCATCTGCCAGATGGTAACAGCCAGGGGGAACAGTCTGTGTGCTGGGTGGCTGTGGTCCTTGGTGATGCCGTCTGCCTTCCGCAGGCACCACTGATGAAAGACATCCTGGATGTCTGGGAATCTGTTGCCAGTGATGTGCTGTGCCGCCTCCACTACTCTCTGTAGTGATCTGCAGCTGTGGGCAGAACAGTTCCTCCACTACTCTCTGTAGTGATCTGTGGGCAGAACAGTTCCTCCACTACACTCTGTAGTGATCTGTGGGCAGAACCCGAGTTCTGTCGTAGCTGCTCCATCTCCAAAAATCTTGGAACAAATGTTCAAACATGCCTTATTTGGATAAACTGACCACATATTGGGAATCTAAATGGTTAGCCTACTTTATGACCTGAAAAATACTGAGTGACATAATAATAGTCCTAGATCACATCTTTCAGCCTTCTGGTGTGAAATGCATTCTGGGATACTTGGTTGTCCCGAAGGATTAATCTGTTGGATCCTTCAAATTTGGGTGAAGCTGCATTTGAAGAAGCCTTTGAAATGGGACAGCCTTGGTGACGTCGCTTTGCAGCCTTTGAAGGATACGGCCCCTGAAAGGAGACACAGCTAGTGTCCTTGTTTAGTTCCAAATGATTGGAATTATAAAATTAAAAAACAGTCACATGACTTTTAATAATTTTTGTTTTGCAATAATAAAAAAAAAAAAAAAAAAAAAAACAGTCACATGACAAGCTCACCTGCCTTAGTGTTGTTGTTAAGTAATTTGATAATGTTAATTGAAAATTAAAGTTTCAGTTTGATATCACACTTGACTATGCAGTCCAACATAATGACCATCAATTACATTATTCTCCATACCTAAGCTATTGGGAAAGTAAATCATTAATGAAAGAATTCCTTCTGATTATCATGATGATCGCATTGGAAAAGCTTGATGGAAACGCTCGCTTGATGGTCGATTTTGGAGATGTCCAAAAAGACTATGTGCAAAAGAGGCGATGGAGACACATTTATGGAATAGATAACAACGTAGTAGAGGATAAAGGATTCCATGACTGCTCAGCTGATTGGTACGATTACATTAAACAAATTCAACTGGGTTTAAACTTTTGTGAAACTTTCGTAAACTGTAAATGATCTCCATCACAACTTTACCATAACTGTCAGATGTGCACTGCTGCTGCACTGGGGAGAAGTATCAAACGTGAGGCTAAAATATACTGGAGCAAAGGCAATATGTTCATTATACTATTGTTTGTTATAGCCATATAAACCACAGGAATGTAACATAACATGCCTATCCCATATATCTAGGGCTGACCTTCAAATATTTTTTTGGCATTCGAAGCTTCGGGGCAAAGATTCGATTTTAATTCGAAGTTTCGAGATTAAAAAGAAATTCGTTTTTTAATTAAAGGGGAACTATTTTACTATTTCTTTCACTATTTGGGCACTTTTACACAATTCCTGTGAGTCTATGGAACACCTCTGTAATATATATATTTTTTTTTATTCATTGTTTTGTATTTCTAATCAAGTCCTCAAAAACAGCATTTTTCTACCTCAAGATCTCGAGCCATTTGGGCTGACTGTGTGGAGTGGGTACAGAACTGTGTGCAGCTCATCCTGCACCTCCCCATTATCATGCAGCGGTGTCTCTCTGACATCACAAATCACGCACATTTTCAAATGACTCAGTTCAGTGAGGGTGAATATTGTGAGAGGAGAATTGGAAGAATGCGCCAATATGAGAATTTTGAGACATAGATCATATTAATATAAGTTCACATAGCTAGGAAACAATGCTAAACACTCAAAAAGGCCATTTATAAGATAGTTCCCCTAAAAAAAAAATTGGGACCTGTACAGCACTTGTCAACTTTGTTGTTTTTAAATGTGCTCTATAAATAAATTGGATTCATTAATTAAATTAATAATGAGTCAGTGCCGAGTCCGACCTCATCTTAAATAACAAACAGCATTGCTTGTTGTAGTTAACAAAGAGAGGCAGAGTTGATTTTGCAGGTAAAAAAAAAAATTAATTTCTTTTTAATATATTAAAAATTTATTTTCCCATTAGAATCCCATGCCCATCGAACGAAGCTTCGAAGTATTTAAGACAGCCCTACATATATCATGGCATAGTATAATACCTTTAGGTAAAGGTAGCATAATAATAATAATAATAATAATAATAATAATAATAATAATAATAATAATAATAATAATAATAATAATAATATTACCCCTGTTACAATTGCTCCCATCACTCTTTATGATGCCTGTGCTTCTGCCTTCATCTTGCTTCAGAAAACAAAAAATATGGTCTTATATGAGCCGACACAAAAAACCTGACCAATAGTCGACCATTCTAGACAGCTACGTATGTCTTGTTTTTTCTGACGTTGCTACGTTCCGTGTTCAGGTATTAAGTTTTGGAAAAAAAAGTCAGCACACCGTCTGCAGTGTGCCCAAGTTTAATATAATTTAACACAACGTTTCGGCCTGTGGCCTTTTTCAAGTGTCACCAACGTGTGAAAAGGGGTGGGGTATATATACATATTAGGGGTCAAGGTTGAACCAGGTCAAGGTTCAAATCAATTAGCCTATAGGCTACAAATTTACAAAACATACTGCAGCTCAAGTGCCAGAACATACGGTACATAGTTACAATAACAGTAGTACGGTAGTTAGTAGTTAGATGTAACACACCTTCACGTGCAAAATAGAGAAAAAATATATATAATGAGAAAACTTAAAAAACGGAACCAGACAGAATGTGTGTATTTACAGGAAGGGTTTAATGTCAAACTCTTCATTAAGTCCTAGAGGGGCCATAGTCTGAAGGGTGTGTATATGTCTCTCTCTGTAAAAAAGTAGTTTGCCATGGTCTCCGCCTCTCGCTTAAGATATTAAGTTTATTCACCTCAACCCAACTATGGAACGCACCTAATACACATCTATTAAACACCTAATGCATGCCTACAGTAATACACATCTAATACACATATTAAACACCTAATACACACCTACAGTAATACAGATCTAATACACACCTAATACGCAACTAATATGCACCTAATACACACCTAATCCACATTAAACACCTAAGGCCAAGCAAAATAAATGGTTTGGTTCCGGTTGCCGACCGACCCTGCCAATTTAGGAGCGACCCAAATTTATTTTATGAGTTTAAAAATTGTATGATTTATGATTGTAAAAAAAAAAAAAAAATTAATATATATATATATATATATATATATATATATATATATATATATATATATATATATAAAATATTTTATTTTTTTTACAATACAGTTTAGTTAAATCTTAGTCAAAAAGTGCAGTCCATGTCAATAATGAGAATATATAAAAAGCAAGTATTTCACAATATTTGCACAGCTCTCTGACGTCAGGTGATTTAGTGAGTAGTATTTAGGGGTGGCATTTTTAATACTACTGTCTTTGTATTTTAACCTTTAGTATTATGGACATTAAACATACTGGCAGGGTACATGCATCCATGTTGTTGTGAACATTTTAATTAAATAAAAAAATTCCCTATCCAAAAAATAATAATAATAAAGATAAATAAAAACAATTATTAAATAAATGCCCTACCTACCCATGGCCTTAACTGACAACCAACAGGAACCAAACAATTTATTTTGTTAGGCCTAATACACACCTACAGTAATACACATCTAATACACACTTAACCTCTTAACTCATTGACAGCCACGCTGTTTTCCCATCTTTACTCCCTGGCGCCAGCGTTATTGACCATTTGCACGATGTTTGCGGACCCATCGTATATTCTATATTATAGCTATGGAGATGTCGTGGAAATATATTATCATGTTCTTATAGATCTGTGTTGAGATATCATGTTATACAGCTTGACTCTCAGTATGACCAGCTTGACTGGTTAATGTGTGTATGTCTCTTTAAGAACATTCCGACATCCTCCCAGTCATAACAAAGTTGTTGTTGCTCCCAGTGACTGAGAACCATTTTTGTTTACCTTCATCATCATATCTGATATTATGTTATGACTGACAACTGTGTATTTAACATATGTCTGAAACAGCACTCTGGGTCAGTCTATGGCCAGACGCTAGTGGGTTAACATATTGTCTCTGACGTGGCCATGGTGAAATAAACTTTCTTCTTATTGTTAATAAACTTTCTTCTTATTATTGATAATGACTCAGAATGATTTGTAAACGGTTCATCGTTTAGTCCTTTAATATTTCCCATTACAGATGGCGACAAGGATGGGATTCGAACCCACGCGTGCAGAGCACAATGGATTAGCAGTCCATCGCCTTAACCACTCGGCCACCCCATTACAGAGACAATAGTATGGCTCATTTGACAGGCACTATTTATAGTCCAACAGGGACAAACCAGTTCATTTCTACATACTTTTGTTTGTGCGCTATTCCACGCTAAACATCGTCCCGTTTCAAAATAATCCAGTCTCGTTTTCTAGATTGTGAGATATGACGTGTTATATGCATATGCGCAAATCGTTCGGGTTGCTCGCCTGAAACCTATATTATTTCCAAATCAAATGTATATACCATATAGTGATGTGTCTTTCAGGGACCTGGATTCTGGAATATTTTTCAGATTGGTCAATGACAAGTATTTTATTTAAAAAATATTTATTTCCACCATTGTCCATTGAAATACATTCAGTATGAACTTACACCTTTCCACAGTGAACCTATTGTTGTTGCTATACCTTTGCATTAAAAACATGTATTAATTCATTGAGTACCACGCTGTTTTCCCATCTTTAATTATATTATTTCCAAATCAAAGGTATATACCATATATAGATGTTTCTTCACAAAATCATCAAGGGGGGGGGGGGGGGTAGTTTTACGAAGCTGCGATCCGAGGCACTGAAAGACAACCGAGAGAACCAGTTCAAAAGGTAGGCGATACTGCTACCTGTCGGGATTCGATCGTCATTGCAATTATAGCATAGGCAGCGGTGCCAGGGAGACACAGGCAGGTCCGTGCGAGTGTTTAGAATGGGAAAATCGAAAAAAATAAAAAAGGATCTCAAAACGAGATTGGCGCTCAACGGTTGTATGTGAAACACGAGAAATCAGAATCAGAATGAGCAGAATGAGTTAAGCCCCAGCCCTATTTTTGGAAAATCCGCCTAAAATACATACCTAAGTAAATGGAAGATTGCTCCACTTCTACAAGGCCCATTTGCATGTTATTGGTATCTAGGGACATCTAAGGGATCTCAGGGAATGTATTCCCAGTGTCAGAAATATTGTGTCCGTTACTAGGCTTGAGTAAATTGTAATGAACCAAAGGAGAATATCAATTATATATATTTTTTTTCATCTTTGACAGTGAATAACACCATGCTAAAAATGAGACATGAGAAACTGGCACTGAGTTCGTTCAGCAATCAGCACCTTCTTGAGATCACATGTACAAAAAATCTAAGCAAATGAATAAAGGGAAGATGATTAAAGGTTTTGTAGATACAGTACTGAATTCTGCCATCCGGACACATGCTATTTGAAATATTATTATAGAATATAGAACATCAGGCCATAATACATGTTGTGAAGGGCCAGATTAAACCGAATATATATATTTATTTATATATATATATTTAATTGTATTTGTATATTCTCTAATATTCCCTGATATCCCTTGTATATTCCTTGTACAATATGCATTGAATATCCATTCTAGCCTACTGAACATCCCATAATAGTCTCCATTCTACTATTGGTCGAGACCTTGGTGCCAGGCTGCCATACCCCTCAGACCCAGTTCAAACGTACCGCTCCACATGTACGAACAAGTCCTAGTTCCGCGTAGGAATCTGACTACCGCACCACTAATGGGACTATTTGTTCATAGTGCGTATATATACTGCGCTACTAAAGTAGGACTTCCTTTTTCAGTCCAGTTTCTTACCCTCCAATAGAGTCACAGACGTAAAGCCTCCCCGCGACGCCACGTGTGGGAGTAAGGCCAAGTTCGCCTACCATCGGTATTGAGACATCGTGTATATTAATATTTGAATAGTCATATTTGGCACTATATCGTCGAGTTGGACGTAGTCTATTAAGCTAATAATAGTCTGTTAATATATAGTGCTTCGTGCGGTGAGAATACTACCGTAGTCAGTACCCCATCGTTTCGGGCAGAGAACTGGCTGCTTACCCAGGGTGGTTGACCCCACGTGAAGCTGCACCCGAGGAGCCCCAGAGCCGACGAGCGAGTGGACCTGTATACCGGATTATTCTACCGACGACAGCCCGCCTTCCCAGGCACGGATTATGCTTTGTATACTTTGATTATTCCATGGATAAAGACCCCCGACACTGCCGTGTGTTGGAACCCCCCCCCCTGGAGAGGACGCAAGGTGAGGAGACGCTCTGCAAGACGAGGTCGCTTCACGTCTCTCCCCCGTGGACCGGAGAGAGCCGGCCCACAAAGAGTCCACCTGCTTTCATCTGTGGTCCAAGGATCGCCGGCGCATCGAACGGCACTACAGTGGGTTCACCTGGGATACCCTTGGCCGGATGAGGCAGCCGGATTCTACCCCCCCCCCCCCTCCTACTCCTGTCGGCTTACAAGCGACCGGATTAACCCCCTCTAGTGTATCCAGTATATAATCATTAAAGTATCATTGCTGTTATTCCTTAAACTATTCCAGGTCGTATATGTACCACCTGCGCCTTCAGAGATTGGACATTCTCTATTGATATACCGACGAATACTCTTGCCATAAAAGTGCATACTATTTCCATTCATAAATGTGATTGATTTGATTAAGTGCTTGCTCTACACACCATCAGTGTGTAGAGTGTAGAAATAAAGACCTATTTCTAATTCGTACATTTGTGTTGGATCCGTTTCATCTACGTGACAGTGTTCATCATAATATATTTATGCCGTGTACTGGGTGGCCGAATATTAAGTACAAAGGTAGTGGTAGTAAGTATCATATCTAGTAATACAGTCAGGGAATTGTACCCCTCAGTTACAATTGGTCCTTCGAGCCGGATGGTAATTAGTGTAATATTAATATAGTGTTATTAATATTGAAATGGCCTATGATGAACACTCCACGAAACGATCCTCCTAACCAACGCCCGCAGCGCGAACGACGGCTCCCTCAGTACTTAGAGGCTTACGCTGTCAGTCAACAACCTAGTCTTCTACTAACAGTAAACGCGGTAAAACTAGAAAGTAAAAGTATGTCTAACCCCAACGCCCAGACTACCCCGACCATAGAGGCCCCTACGGGCTCTAATGTAACTGACCAAGTTCACGGTGGGGACCAGTGGGAACCAGACATGACTTCACACCCCGCCAGTACTGAAGAAGTAGTCCCCGATGAGTCCCGGGAGGAATACAACGCTACCGAGAGAGAACTCGGCACGGAAGAAGACGGGGAGAGCACCGTGGAGATAGAGCTCCAAGGCTCCGCAAGGAGTACCCCGAGGGAAGGCTCCCCTATACAACCGCCTTCTCCCAGCGAGGCAGAGAGGACCCTACAGCAGGCCTTCCTCATCAGCCTGAACGCCGCTGCTGAACGCGACCGACTGCAGATCCAGCAGCAAAGCGAACACGAGCAGATACGTCTAGAAATAAGACGCATTCAGATGGAAGAGAATGTGGCCCGAGAACGAGCCGGTGCTCAACGGGACGCAGCGCGCAACAGACAGCAGTCGCAACTAATAGAACAGCTGATCAGACGGACAACACCCTCTCCCTCCGCCAGAGGCTCCAGGAACTCGTCTAGACACACCTCCAGGGCGGCATCCCCTAGCCGAGTAAACAACCCTGAACTTGACCAACAGACGAGGTCTATACCCCCCACAGACCACCTCCCCCCACCGGTCCAAGCGAGACCTAGCAACCGGGAAGGAGCAGCATATCCTGTGGAGAGGCTAAACCAGAGACTACAAGCACTGGATGACCTAACTGAAGACGAAGAGGAAGAGGAGGAGAACCACGCCCGAAGACAGCACAGTACTCTACCGGACCAGGAGGTCCGGTACAGCCCAGGCTATACTCCCGCGGAGCTGCGCTACAGACCCCCGACTCTATACACGGGTGAGCACGACGCACGACCCGCACCGAGGAACAGCACCTGGACAAGCGGGCCATGGTACACTGCCGGTACCAGCCCATACCAAGGAGCGGGAGGAGACTCGCCTAGGAGGCCTCTCCCCCAACGCTCGCCGATGTATCCACAGTCAGCGTCATACATTGGCACGCCTATGGTACCCGACTTCACCCAAGAGAACCGGGCCCAGTATACAGAACTCCGCATGTGTCTGGAGACCATGTTGGTGGATGTATTGGATGAACGCCACAAATACGCCATCCTACTGAAGCACTTAAAGGTACCCCGCGCACATAATATAGCGCTCGCCTACGCGACTTCCACCACCCCATACACAGCAGCGCTGGTAGCATTGGACCAGAGGTATGGGCGCATATGGGATTACGTGATCCAGGAGATCCGACACATCGACCGCTTACCCCCAGCAATAGACAATAGAGCACTGGACGACCTGTCCATCAGAGTGCAGTCCCTGGTAGGGATGTTGGGAGCGCAAAGAGAGAAGGGGAGGCATGAACTTTACGCCAACTCAAATGTGGAAAGGATTCTGGAGAAGCTGCCGCCCGCTCGTCAGGAGCGCTTTAGGCGGCAGAGGGACCACAGAGACCCGAATGGCCCCGAACCGAACCTCCTCGATCTAGCAGACTTCCTGGCGAGAGAAGTCAGCAGCCTACGGCTAGATACATTCGGACGGAGCACCCCTGGCTCCAGAGAAGGAACCAGACGACTAAATGATGGAAGAAGATCGGTGACCGTGATGCACCAATCGGAGTCAGTACCGAGCAGCAGGAGCCACAGTACCCCCTCCAGAACGGAGAAGTGGAAGATAGTGTGCCCCTACTGTGAGAAAGAACACTGGCTAGCGCAATGTGACTCCTTCCCCAAGCTGAACGCGGAGGAAGCAAGTCAATGGATAAAGTCCAACAAGCGTTGCTTTCGCTGTGCGCGCTCACACATGGCAGCCGCATGCCGCTTAAAGAAAAGGTGCACCAAGTGCGATGGAGCCCATCTGGACATACTTCACGACAGTAACAGACGGCGCCCTTCACCCGCACCATCCAGCCGCAAAGCGAGCGTCATGTACATCGATCCCGCCAGCAGCAGTGGAGCCCGAGTACTCCTAAAAGTAGTGCGTGTGACACTAAGCTACCAGAATAAAGTCCTGGACACTTACGCCGTCCTCGATGACGGGTCAGAGAAGACCCTGCTGCTCGCCTCCGCTGCGGCCCAGCTAGGGCTGCGGGGAAGCGAAACCCAAATGACAATTCGGACAATAAGACGAGATTTGAAGACGATAAAGGGCGAGAATGTCTCATTCTCTATCGCAGCAAGCGGCCAGCCTGAGCGACGGTACCAGATTACAGACGCTTTCACCAGCCAAGAAATAGGACTGTCGCGGTACACATACCCCGTCGCCAAGCTGATGGAGAAATATGCACATCTGCGCAAGTTACCGATCCCGCTCATAGACAATGCTATGCCGACCCTGTTGATAGGCTCCGACCATGCAGACCTCATTGTCCCGATAGACCGGGTTCATACCGGACCCCGAGGCTGTCCTGCAGCAGTCGAGACCCGTTTGGGATGGACTCTCCAAGGCCCGCTCGCCAAATCTCTCAACCGAAGTACAGCCACTAGATGTCTCCACTCCCGAGTCACAGAGGGAGAAACCGCACTCCTGCAACACGTAGAGCGGCTATGGACCTTGGAACAAATGCCCTTTAAGAACGGAAAGAAAGACATTCGCTCTAAAGATGACATTTACGCCATTCACCTCCTCGAGACAGGGACCAAGAGAGTCCCGGTCAACGGCGTGTTGAGATACGCCACGCCACTCCTGCGGCGAGAAGGAATGCCTACTTTCCACGCCAAGACAGACGCCACAGAACGGTACCTGCTGAACACGGAGCGGCGCTTAGCCAAGAACCCCGCCCAAGAGAGTGTATACCGCGCTGAGATTGAGAAGCTCATCACAGCGGGACACGTCACAAAGATGGACATTAAAGAGGCTGACCAGACCACTGAATCGTGGTACGTGCCTCACCACAAGGTCCATCACAACGGTAAAGACCGCATAGTATTTAACTGCAGCTACCAGATCGGATCCCAAAATCTGAATAAAGAGTTACTGCCCGGTCCCACACTCGGCCCCTCCCTACTCGGCGTTCTACTCCGCTTCCGCCAGGAAAAGGTGGCCATCAGCGGGGACATTAAAGGAATGTTCCTGCAGGTGAGATTAATAGAGGCGGACAAGCCCCTGTTACGGTTCCTATGGAGAGAGAAGCCAGGAGATGAGCACCCAGCCATCTACCAATGGGAAGTCCTCCCCTTCGGAACGACGTGCAGCCCCTGCTGTGCTACATTTGCACTACAGAAACATGTAGCAGAGGACCCAGCAGCGGACGAAGAGGTCCGACACAGCGTAAAGAACAGCTTCTACGTAGACAACTGTCTACAAAGCCTTTCAACCCAAGAAGAAGCCGAGGCTCTCCTGATTAAACTCCGCGCCTCATTGATCAAAGGCGGCTTTGATCTCAGGCAGTGGGCCAGCAGCGATCCGCAAGTACTGCGCAGCCTCTCCTCCGAGGACAAGGCAGCCAGCAGCGAGACCTGGATGGCTACAATCCCGGGAGAAGCCCAGGAGATGACCCTGGGATTGGTGTGGCGATTCAAAACAGATTCGCTTCACTACAGACACAAGCCCCTGACTACGGAGCAGGGAAGGCCGGCGGCGGCGCCGACCACCAGACGGAGTGTGTACACAACACTCGCCCGACAATATGACCCGCTAGGATGTATTCTACCGTACACCACCAGGGCAAAAATGATTGTACGAGCATTGTGGGACAAGGACCAGGGCTGGGACGACCCCATTCCCGCACACCTTGCATCCACCTGGAGAGAGTGGGAGATGGAGCTCCACTCACTCCCAGGCGTTAATATGCGCCGAAGCTACTTCCCACCCACGGTGAGGCCAGAGACATGTAAAATGGACTTACACGTCTTCAGTGACGCCTCAGAGGTCGCATACGGATCAGTAGCCTACTTGCGGGCCCAAGACCAGGGGGGAGAGATCTACACAGCATTTGTCCTCGCCCGCTCGAGAATAGCCCCACGCAAGCAACAATCTATCCCACGTCTAGAGCTCTGCGCAGCCCTAGCCGGAGCGCACCTAGCCACGCTCATCCAACGTGAGCTCACCATACCGGTGTCTAGAACAATCCTGTGGTCAGATTCCACGACGGTACTCGCCTGGATCAAATCGGACTCATGCAAGTACAAAGTCTTCGTGGGAGTCAGAGTCACCGAGATTCAAGACTTAACCGAAGAGTTAACCGGAGAAACAGAGTGGCGCTACGTTGATACAAAACAGAACCCAGCTGACGTCATCACCCGGGGGATGCCCCTGGATGACCTCACCCGTCGCAATGTCTACAGTGACGGCCCCGCATTCCTAAGACTCCCGGAAGGACAGTGGCCCATGCCTATCCCGAGGGAAGCAAGTCCAGAGGAGGTGGAAAATAAGAAGTCTGTGTTCTGTGGATTGAGCACCGTAGCCTCCACCGACCCTAACATAGACGATTGCACGTCCATAGAGAGTGCACAACAAAGAACATTCCTGCGGTACCACCCGGAGTGCAAGTCCCCCGCTGATATGTCAGCAGCTAACTACGAGGAAGCAGAATTGCTTCTACTGCAGCGAGCCCAGAGAGACTCGTTCCCCGATGAATTGGCCTGTCTACAGGGAGGAAAGCCCGTCCCATCCGACAGCAGATTAATTCATCTGGCCCCCGAGAGCGACGCTCATACCCTCATCAGAGTGGGTGGTCGCCTACGCAGAGCCCCCAATCTACCGGATGACATTAAATACCCGATCGTATTGAACAGCCGACACAAGGTCACAGAGCTGATTATAAAGAAATACGATGAGGATGTACATCACGCAGGAGCAGAAAGAGTCTTCGCGGAAATCAGACGTCGTTACTGGATCCTACAAGGAAGAGAGGCGGTACGACGCTTCCAGCGAACATGTCTAGACTGCCGCAAGTGGCGCGCGCAGCCCAGCATACCAAGGATGGCTGACCTTCCTCCATGTCGCCTCCGAATCGGTGACAAGCCATTCCACTCAACGGGTATGGACTGCTTTGGCCCGCTGCACATAAAGAAAGGAAGAGGAACCGAGAAGCGGTGGGGTATTGTATTCAAATGCATGACCACCAGAGCGATACACATCGAGCTTCTCCCGACCATGAGCACAGACTCATTCCTTATGGCCTTCCGTAGATTCACATCACGGAAAGGAAGACCGTCTACCCTATTGTCCGATCATGGGACAAACTTCAAAGGCGGCGAAAGAGAGCTGAGAGAGAGCTTCCAAGCTATGGGCCCAGAACTTAAGACCCACCTCGCTCCAGCACAGGTTGATTTCCAATTCAACCCCCCAAACGCACCCCACTTCGGTGGCACTTGGGAACGAGAAGTGCGCTCCATAAAGACAGCCCTGTACGCAGTACTTGGGGCCCAGACTGTGGCGGAAGAAGTCCTAATGACAGTCCTCACGGAGATTGAGGGAGTACTTAACTCGAAGCCCCTCGGATATGTCTCCAGTGATGTGGCGGATATCGACCCAGTTACCCCCAACACACTCCTGATGGGGCGGCTAGATCCTGCATTACCCCAGACAATGTACCGGCCTGAAGAAGCGAACGGCCGACGAATGTGGAGGTACAGCCAAGTATTAGCCGACAAGTTTTGGAACAGTTTCCTACTGCACTACCTACCGTCTCTACAGACCCGCCAGAAGTGGGTAAAGGAGAGAGACAATTTGACAGAAGGAACAGTCGTCATGATTATTGATCAATCACTGCCCAGAGCTATGTGGCCGGCCGGCCGCGTAAGCAAAGTGATCACCGGTGCCGACGGCAAGGTCCGAGCAGCTGAAGTGCTCGTCCAGGGTCGCACTTACACCCGTCCCGTGGCGAGGCTCATAGAACTGCCTCGACTCCCAGACACAATCGATGATGACCATGACCCTACAACCCTATGACTTTGTGAAGTTGACTGACCCCTACAGCAAACCCTTATGTGTAAATAGACAACGCGATTAATCTGTCTCTGTTTAACTGATTAGGTCTGGGACCAATCAGGGGGTGGCTGTTGTGAAGGGCCAGATTAAACCGAATATATATATTTATTTATATATATATATTTAATTGTATTTGTATATTCTCTAATATTCCCTGATATCCCTTGTATATTCCTTGTACAATATGCATTGAATATCCATTCTAGCCTACTGAACATCCCATAATAGTCTCCATTCTACTATTGGTCGAGACCTTGGTGCCAGGCTGCCATACCCCTCAGACCCAGTTCAAACGTACCGCTCCACATGTACGAACAAGTCCTAGTTCCGCGTAGGAATCTGACTACCGCACCACTAATGGGACTATTTGTTCATAGTGCGTATATATACTGCGCTACTAAAGTAGGACTTCCTTTTTCAGTCCAGTTTCTTACCCTCCAATAGAGTCACAGACGTAAAGCCTCCCCGCGACGCCACGTGTGGGAGTAAGGCCAAGTTCGCCTACCATCGGTATTGAGACATCGTGTATATTAATATTTGAATAGTCATATTTGGCACTATATCGTCGAGTTGGACGTAGTCTATTAAGCTAATAATAGTCTGTTAATATATAGTGCTTCGTGCGGTGAGAATACTACCGTAGTCAGTACCCCATCGTTTCGGGCAGAGAACTGGCTGCTTACCCAGGGTGGTTGACCCCACGTGAAGCTGCACCCGAGGAGCCCCAGAGCCGACGAGCGAGTGGACCTGTATACCGGATTATTCTACCGACGACAGCCCGCCTTCCCAGGCACGGATTATGCTTTGTATACTTTGATTATTCCATGGATAAAGACCCCCGACACTGCCGTGTGTTGGAACCCCCCCCCCTGGAGAGGACGCAAGGTGAGGAGACGCTCTGCAAGACGAGGTCGCTTCACGTCTCTCCCCCGTGGACCGGAGAGAGCCGGCCCACAAAGAGTCCACCTGCTTTCATCTGTGGTCCAAGGATCGCCGGCGCATCGAACGGCACTACAGTGGGTTCACCTGGGATACCCTTGGCCGGATGAGGCAGCCGGATTCTACCCCCCCCCCCTCCTACTCCTGTCGGCTTACAAGCGACCGGATTAACCCCCTCTAGTGTATCCAGTATATAATCATTAAAGTATCATTGCTGTTATTCCTTAAACTATTCCAGGTCGTATATGTACCACCTGCGCCTTCAGAGATTGGACATTCTCTATTGATATACCGACGAATACTCTTGCCATAAAAGTGCATACTATTTCCATTCATAAATGTGATTGATTTGATTAAGTGCTTGCTCTACACACCATCGCTGTGTAGAAATAAAGACCTATTTCTAATTCGTACATTTGTGTTGGATCCGTTTCATCTACGTGACAGTGTTCATCATAATATATTTATGCCGTGTACTGGGTGGCCGAATATTAAGTACAAAGGTAGTGGTAGTAAGTATCATATCTAGTAATACAGTCAGGGAATTGTACCCCTCAGTTACAATACACATCTAATACCGGATCCTGAACATCCACTGGCCAGATACCATCAGTAACAACGATCTCTGGCAGAG
The DNA here is from genome assembly GCF_963971535.1 of Notolepis coatsorum. Classification (NCBI taxonomy): domain Eukaryota; kingdom Metazoa; phylum Chordata; class Actinopteri; order Aulopiformes; family Paralepididae; genus Notolepis; species Notolepis coatsorum. The sequence goes on from NC_140183.1 coordinate 26,961,021, forward strand.
AACGGGCGAACAACCAGTGGAAGAACAAATCAAGAGAAGAAAGTGGGGATGGATTGGCCACACACTACGCAAACCAAACACCAGCACCACCAGACAGGCCCTTAGATGGAACCCCCAAGGCAAAAGGAAGAGAGGCCGGCCCAAGAACACCTGGCGCAGGGACTTGGAGACAGACATCACACAGAGCGGACTGACATGGAAACAGCTGGAAAGCAAAGCACAGGACAGAGGACCCTGGCGAACTGTTGTCGACGGCCTATGCTTCCCCAAAAGGAGCAATAGGTGTAAGTAAGTAAGTAACACATCTAATACACACCTACTACGCATTCTATTCTTGCCTCAATATGTAAATACCCTGTTCAATAATTAGTGTCCCTCCTTGAGAGGAAAGATGTGGTCGACTATAGTCCATATTTTGAGAGTATACATGTGAGTGTGTGTGTGTGTGTGTGTGCAATGCATGCAGCAAGACCTCTAAAGGCCTTTCAATAGAGGGTGTGAGCATGTGTGTGTGTGGCCTGACTTTGACCCAAAGAGAGAGTGAGAGGGGAGAGAGAGTGAGAGAGTGAGAGAGAGACAGAGAGACAGAGACAGAGAGAGAGAGAAAGAGAGAAAGAGAGAGAGAGAGAGATACCACTAGCTACGTGTGACACTAGTCACGGTCAGCCAATAAGAGAGCAGAGGTCCAGGTCACATGACACAAGGATGGACCAAGCCAAGCGGCTTTCCTAATTGTAACTGCTGAGCAGGTGGAACAGAAGGCTAATCCAGAGAGAGCGAGAGAATCCCTGCCATCTTTATATTGAAGTCATAGAAGTCACTATTAGTCACTTAGACCCCATAATATGGAAAAATAAGATCCAGATTAAAATATACTAGAAGTACCTAAATGCACCCAATGTTAACTAACTGTGTAATGAGATGTTGTGTTTTTATTGATGTTGCTTTTTACTATGTTGTATGTGCGATGGTGCTTTTTACTGTGAAACTGCAGTAAGAGGGCTCTACAGGACAATAAAGGTAGCCTATTTGTTATTACTTAACTTTATTTAACAGGAATTAACGTGGTTAATAGTAGGCCTACATTAACATTTACAATGACAATATACTAGCAAAAGGCCTAGGGGTTTTCTAAGTATCAAATGTCTTATAATTAGTGAAAGATATCGGCAATATCACAGAAGGTCCTACTAAACTTTACACGCTAATGAACCTACATACAACTATCAGAACTGCATTGGTCTGCCTTGCTGCATGCTTCATTGGACTCCAATGCCTTGACCTGTTGCACGTATAGCCTGCTACTGACATGATAATCCATCGCATATTTTGATTTGACAAAGGCATTACCAACACAACTGCAACATAGAATAACTGACAAAGTGCTGCTTTGCTCCAGATGTATTGGCAATGTAACAGCCAGCATGAAGGTCAGTTTTCTGATTATTTCAATTCGTGGGCATTGTACCAACATGCATCCTTCTGCATGTGTGTGTGTGTGTGTGTGTGTGTTAGTGGGAATAGTTTATTGAGCAAACATTGCTTTAGACTCCAGAGGGCTGTATGTGAGAAGTGAATTCCCAATCTGAGCGACCGGTCAATTGTGTGCTTCCAATGGAGTCTCTGGTTATTAATAGCCACCGGGCTAATTAACTAGGCAGCTACTAGCTAGGTACAGTGGCTAACTGACTGTACCTGGCTAATTAACTAGCTAGCTAGATGCTAACTGGCTGTACCTGCTGCTCAACACCAAACTGCTGAAGCGAGGCGTTAGGTTTCGCCAGTGTGTTTCTGCTTACCTCGGGGAAGACGAGACTGTGTGTGAAAGCCGGGCGTTTTGTTTTACAGGAGGCAAAAAAGAAATCACATTTCTTGTGTCTCTCTCATCAACTTGCTTGAAGTCATCTCCCCGTTGTCATAGCACTGACGCCAAACGGAGAGGCTGCACGCTTGTGCGCATGAACGGACATAATCTCAAGGTTCATGGGAAATGGAGTTTCCATGGTCTCTGGTTGGAGCCAACCACCAACGATAATAACATAAGATTTCTACAAACTCAGACAGATGAGTTGAGTACGGATTCGAGTTATGCAAAATGTTGATGCCAAGTTGATGTGATGATACACTTGAGTGTAAAATATGAGTGAGTACTTATATTTAAGCCTGTATACAAGTATGGAGATTATTTAATAGATATTTAAAATGTGCATAGGGCAATAATAAAATATTGGCTGGGTGGACACATCTCTGTTGTTAATCAATTCAAGTGGCTTTATTGGCATGACGCAGCTTGTACATGTGCATTTGTTAGTTGCTGTTATTACACCCTGTGGTTGTTGTGTCAATCAAAACCCTACATTTAACACTCTGTCCAGTTGTGAAAATATAGGGCTCGTCCGGGATTTGAACCCGGGACCTCTCGCACCCTAAGCGAGAATCATACCCCTAGACCAACGAGCCACATGCAAATAAGGGAAGACCATGTACCTCAGAAGGTCATATACGCCACGTTGCATACATTTCAGAACTATTTGGACTCGCTGCATGTTATAGCTAATGCTCTGCTGCCATCTAGTGTGTTGTTCTGGTATTACAGGTCATTCATGCAACAGGTGTACGTGAGACCTAGTCTGTCACAGCATGACAGTTTGACATGATCGTTTTTAAGAAATATGCACAGAAAAGTATCAAGTGACGTTTTGTTTATTTTTAAATATACATAATCCAACAAAAACAATGTACATTTCCTCAAGGCCTATATATGATACTGTATTACTGCCTGTTTTATTGAAAGGTTCTTTTTTTTCTCCCCCGGCTTTGGACATAAATTGAACAATAAGAAAAGGCAACATGCAGGTGATAGCAGCACATTTAACACACAGACATCTTAAAAGAGAACATCAACGAAATATGTGCGAAAACAACAGAGAATGTGACATTTTACTCTCTCCCTCTGAAAGAAAATATTTTAGAGGTAGTGTTCCATTAGAACCACAAAAATAAGGTAATGGATACAAAATAAAAGATTTGGGGTTTTTACTAAAAACACAAGACAGCGGTGAAAGGTGTACTTCCTTGTTCACATTATTGTCCTCGTAAACAGAGTAGCCGGTTACTTGTCGGGACCGCCGGTTTTGGGAGGCATTTATTGTAGCTTTTCTTTTAAAACGAGAAACCAACTCAAAGCATCACTTTAAGCCGAAGTCACTCTCAGCAGTCTCAGGGACATCAGATTGAATGGCAGCGGTGACCTTGTCTACTCTGTTCTCTGGTAATTCCAACGTTATTGGAACGGAATACTGTCTACATGTTGGAAAAGTTAAATAAAACCATTCCATAGACATAATTTCAAACTCCAGATGAGAAGAGGCATAAACAAACATGGCTTTGTGTGTGTGCATGTGTGTGCGTGTGTGCAAGAATCAGCCTTTACATCCATGAATCGATTCTACTGCCACCATAGTTTAGGTATGCGTTTTACTTCACTCATACCATTCAAGTTAAAGTGCATTTCTTCTGATAAACCGATTCCTCAAGCCATACATTTTCCTTTGTATATGCAAATAACAGGACACCCAATTACCAACCTTCAACCGCAATATATTCCTCTGCTCTTCTAAATGCATGAATTCTACAGCACTCAGTTGCCGATATTACACACAGAGTAACTATTTAAAATGTATTTCTTGGCGTGGTCCATTTCCTAGCACCCCTATAGCAAGCCGGTGTTCGCCGCCTTGCTCAAGGACACTTCCAACAAGGACGGGTACATTGACTGTCACAGGGACCGACCATCCACTTGCGGGACAGTCTCTCTAACCACACTCTGGTGCAGTTCCTCTGAGCTGACACTAGGGTGCACCAAAGGGATCATTCAACATCAATAACATGACCACAATCATGTGATGTTTCTAGATTCTCATGGCAAGTACATTTGTAGTAATTTTGGGGACAAAAGTAACTAATGGGTTCACATTCCCCCCAATTGTATGACGGGAGTAAACGTGGTGAGATGCATTCTGGGATTGTTACAAAGAAACCGCTGTTTGTGTCGTCTGTGGGTGCTTGGTTTTATGATACGCAAACCTTTGTACACCGATACAAACATTACAATATCAAAAAGAATCATATCAGGAACAATTGTAACAATAATGTGCAAATTATATGGATAGTTCACGTCTTTCTTTTGTCCTCTTTTGGTTATTACATTTCCAGAATGGGGTGGGAGAACACGGGCAGCGCTGCATACAGAAAAACAAAAAGACACATGGAAAGACTTGACTGATGCTGCATGTACTTTTAAATCAGTTCATTCATCGGAGAGAAAAACGTCTCTTAAAAATTAAAAATAAAAGGTGTGAAGAAGAGGGGGGAGACCGGGATCCAACCATGACCCACTTTGTTGGCGTCAGAAGTTGGATCCACAACAAGTTACTCTACAGTATGTCCGGAGTGGATTGTAATGGCGACAGCCGACGGAGTAGGAGGGCGGTGGTAGTGGTCATTTTCAGGTCGGTCTCTTGCAGTCTTTTTCCACGGGGTCTGACAGACTCAAGGGTGGGCTGGGAGTGAGGTGTATTAACAGGGTGAGAGTGGTGGGGTGAACTGGGAGTGAGGTGTATTAACAGGGTGAGAGTGGTGGAGTGGACTGAGAGGGGGTGTATTAACAGGGTGAGAGTGGTGGGGTGGACTGAGAGGGGGTGTATTAACAGGGTGAGAGTGGTGGGGTGAACTGGGAGGGGGTGTATTAACAGGGTGAGAGTGGTGGGGTGAACTGGGAGGGGGTGTATTAACAGGGTGAGAGTGGTGGGGTGAACTGGGAGGGGGTGTATTAACAGGGTGAGAGTGAAAGGGGGGAGTTATAGAATCTTCTGGAGGATGGCGTTGGGCACTTCCAGAGTCTCGTCCTTTACCAGGACGATGTCGTAAGAGTCCAGATATTTCTCCAGACGCTCCTCCACCTGCAAGGGGACAAGATGAGATGGACGCATTAATCCTGACACAAGCACACTATTAAAAAAAACACCGACATCCTTGGCTCTAAGCTAAAATGACCTAGAAACAAATTATCTCTGTTCTGGTGAGTGTTGGAGTGGAGTTGGAACAAAGTGTAGTTTCAATGAGTGTGGGTCTGATTGCTATCTGCGCTGTACCTTGTCGTTGAGGAAGCCGATCTTGAGGATGTTCTCCACATTGGGCACGCCGTCCGCCATGTTGAGGTCCCCCAGGGAGTCACCCATCAGTACAATGTTGCAGTTGTCTTTCACCTGCTTGAAGTACTCTGTGTTGCGCAGAGCACCATCGTGCTTGTTGTAGACGTGGATCAGCTCACCCTTAAAGCCCTTCAGAACGCCCTGGGGAGAGGGAAATAACAACAGAGTGAGTGATGGGATGGATTCAGAGCTCTCAACCCAGGTGAATCTAAGTGAGGAGATGATACATGTCCAAGTAACGATTTGTGTAAGTCAGAAAAGGACCCTAATGTATTGGGTATGGTTCAGGTGAAGGACCTTAATGTATTGGGTATGGTTCAGGTGAAGGACCTTAATGTATTGGGTATGGTTCTAGTGAAGGACCCTACTGTATTGGGTATGGTTCAGGTGAAGGACCCTAATGTATTGGGTATGGTTCTGGTGAAGGACCCTAATGTATTGGGTATGGTTCAGGTGAAGGACCCTAATGTATTGGGTATGGTTCTGGTGAAGGACCCTAATGTATTGGGTATGGTTCTGGTGAAGGACCCTAATGTATTGGGTATGGTTCTGGTGAAGGAGCTCTCAGACTCACGTTGTCGTCGAAGTCCATGAAGTTGGAGAGCACCTTGACGTTGGGGTGGTAGACGCCGGCCTGGCGGATTATCTCCTCCAGCACATCTCCCAGCCCCGCCGAGAAGATGAACACTGGCACATTGTGCTGCTGCAGACGGTCAAAGAATTGCTCGTAGCCCTCCCTGGAAACACACACACACACAGTTGGACAAATGTATTGGTAACATATGCCTAGAGTGAGGATCCTAGCTTTGGATAAAAGACTACAATCTTGTCCCATTTTAGCAAGTGTGCTAGCGAGTGACATGTACATGCCAGGACTGAAGAAATGCATGTACATGAATACAGAGTGAAGTGGTTATAGAGGTGTTGCTTCTGACCAACAACCTTACAACCAACAACCAACCCACACTTTTTCATATCAGTCGATAATAATGGATATACAGACGGGCTATAATGATATTGGTTTAAAAGGTATAATTCTTGTAGTTAACATATGGTTTACAACATAAATCAGTTTTCCCAAAATGTGATTCCATGCAGCTGTCCCCGAAGCCTGTTTTTGGGATTCGAACTTTGGCAGGGTTTTTCGAACGGACGTTCGAACCATCGTTTTTAATCATGCAAAAAAGTTGCTCCTAAATCATTTCTCTGGTTCAGTACTGTCAAGTCTTGACTTTAGGCACATAGCGCACATTTACGCATATAATGTAGAGCATATGAGCATATTGCTGCGGTTATTAAAAGTAGTAGTACCTACTTACTGGTCACGGGAGGCTTCAATAACGTATGGATGGTAGGGCTGACCCTTATTAGTCGATTAGTCGACTAATCGGTCGAAAGGAGCCGTAGTCGACTGCCAATCTCTTAGTCGAATATAAAAAAATATATATATATATATTAAAAAAAAAATCATTCTTTCCAAAAGAAAAGAGGCCAAGAAGCGTGGCTAACGCTAATGGCACGCATACCAGAGGCTAACTACCTACGAAAACAGGCACAGAGGCACTGAAAGAGGATTTCACCCATCTAATGAACACACTAGAGTAGACAAATATCAAGATGTATCCATCAGCATGCTTTTGCAGAGGACAAGAAGCCTTCAGTCGACTCCTTCAGACATTAAGCACCCCCCACAGCCCAAATGGAATGATACAAAAAAAAAAAAAAAAAAAAAAAATATATATATATACTATATATATTTTTTAAGTCGACCAATAGTCGACTAACGGCAGATTTTGGCCAATCATAGTCGACCATCCAAATCCTTAGTCGGGGACAGCTCTAATGGATGGTAATCCATTTTGTGAATACATTTGTTGAAACAACATCTTTGTTGGCCGATGGCTCCTGCTATCTTAACGTTAGCAAGCTAAACTTGTAACTTGTAACTTGTGTTCCGCTGGGAAAGTTCAGCATCACTGCGCATACACATGGTTTAATCCATTCGGAAACGTTGTATTATGAAATAAGACTGGTGAGTATGAGGAGTCTCTCTCTCTCTATTTTTTTGACCCCCTGATTGATTCATTTCCTGATAATGTATGACAGTGACCCCATGATTGATTCATTTCCTGATAATGTATGACAGTGACCCCTCCTCATCTCGACTAGACTGTGTTGTGTTGTGTCTGTGTTTGTGCGTGACTTTCAAATTATTGTAAACAAAACATAGTACTGTGATATTCTGATATATATCACATTCCGATATATATTTTTTGTGTAAAATAAAGAAATAAATGAAAAATGAAGGCTTGAAAAAGAAAAGCGGAGGTTCGAACCCATTAATTAAGATTTGAGTGTCAACGTAACAAAGGAAGGTCCGGACCGTCGAACGTTTGGGCTCAGCCCTAGTGCTCAGACTGTCCTGATTGTGTTCTGTTCCATCTAACTCTGGATTAGATCTAACGTTTTAATGTCCTCATAGAAGCCACTTCCCAATCACATGGATGGTAGGGCTGACCCTTATTAGTCGATTAGTCGACTAATCGGTCGAAAGGAGCCGTAGTCGACTGCCAATCTCTTAGTCGAATATAAAAAAATATATATATATATATTAAAAAAAAAAATCATTCTTTCCAAAAGAAAAGAGGCCAAGAAGCGTGGCTAACGCTAATGGCACGCATACCAGAGGCTAACTACCTACGAAAACAGGCACAGAGGCACTGAAAGAGGATTTCACCCATCTAATGAACACACTAGAGTAGACAAATATCAAGATGTATCCATCAGCATGCTTTTGCAGAGGACAAGAAGCCTTCAGTCGACTCCTTCAGACATTAAGCACCCCCCACAGCCCAAATGGAATGATACAAAAAAAAAAAAAAAATATATATATATATATATACTATATATATTTTTTAAGTCGACCAATAGTCGACTAACGGCAGATTTTGGCCAATCATAGTCGACCATCCAAATCCTTAGTCGGGGACAGCTCTAATGGATGGTAATCCATTTTGTGAATACATTTGTTGAAACAACATCTTTGTTGGCCGATGGCTCCTGCTATCTTAACGTTAGCAAGCTAAACTTGTAACTTGTAACTTGTGTTCCGCTGGGAAAGTTCAGCATCACTGCGCATACACATGGTTTAATCCATTCGGAAACGTTGTATTATGAAATAAGACTGGTGAGTATGAGGAGTCTCTCTCTCTCTATTTTTTTGACCCCCTGATTGATTCATTTCCTGATAATGTATGACAGTGACCCCATGATTGATTCATTTCCTGATAATGTATGACAGTGACCCCATGATTGATTCATTTCCTGATAATGTATGACAGTGACCCCTCCTCATCTCGACTAGACTGTGTTGTGTTGTGTCTGTGTTTGTGCGTGACTTTCAAATTATTGTAAACAAAACATAGTACTGTGATATTCTGATATATATCACATTCCGATATATATTTTTTGTGTAAAATAAAGAAATAAATGAAAAATTAAGGCTTGAAAAAGAAAAGCGGAGGTTCGAACCCATTAATTAAGATTTGAGTGTCAACGTAACAAAGGAAGGTCCGGACCGTCGAACGTTTGGGCTCAGCCCTAGTGCTCAGACTGTCCTGATTGTGTTCTGTTCCATCTAACTCTGGATTAGATCTAACGTTTTAATGTCCTCATAGAAGCCACTTCCCAATCACATATGTGTCCACCATACAGTGGTACTGGCAGAGTGTAGATGTGTGTATGGAGGTGTCTGGGTACCTTAGAGCTGCGTCAGACTCTCGTACCACTTCCGCCAGTTTCTCCCTCTGTAGCCTCTGCTCTACCAGTAACGTGTGGGACTTGAAATACCTGGGGGGAAAAGAAGCCGATATAATACTGTTGTCTTTTCATCTGATAAAATACAATCATTCAAATATAACCCAAGTAATGATACAAAAACATTGTAACTTAAATTTCTGTTAGTGAGCTTGTTTTCCTCCAACCAACCACCTCCGCCCCCTGACATGAGGAACCAAGGCAGCACATAACCATAGTTACACATACAAAAAGTCCCGCAAAAACGTCCAACAACATCCTGATAAAAAGAGCCATTTCCTCACCGCCACGTCAAACTTATATCTATTCTACAACACTGTGTGCATGTGAATACACTCAGTGTGTGAGTGTGTGTGTGTGTGTGTGTGTGTGTGTGTGTGTGTGTGTGTGTGTGTGTGTGTGTGTGTGTGTGTGTGTGTGTGTGTGTGTGTGTGTGTGTGTGTGTGTCTCTCACCATTCTACCATGAAGGGGTACTTCTCCTCCATGGTTAGATGTGGGTCGATCTCTATGGGATAGTATTTGTTCTTGAGCTGGAGCAGCTTTTGCCTACAATCCTCCGTCACCAGGCTGCAGTTGTCGATGATGTCTAGGAACGGACCACAGAGAAGGTCATTAACACACAAGCTAATGAAGCTATACAGGTCACAGCTCTGTAGTAGATTAAATCACCACTTCAATCTGATTCATTAGGCCCGTCAGGCAGATCTGATATGATTCTGATTCATTAGGCCCGTCAGGCAGATCTGATATGATTCTGATTCATTATACATGTCAGGCAGATCTGATATGATTCTGATTCATTATACATGGCACAGGCAGATCTGATGTGATTCTGATTCATTAGGCCCGTCAGGCAGATCTGATATGATTCTGATTCATTATACATGTCAGGCAGATCTGATATGATTCTGATTCATTAGGCCGGTCAGGCAGATCTGATATGATTCTGATTCATTAGGCCCGTCAGGCAGATCTGATATGATTCTGATTCATTATACATGTCAGGCAGATCTGATGTGATTCTGATTCATTATACATGTCAGGCAGATCTGATGTGATTCTGATGTATTATACATGTCAGGCAGATCTGATGTGTCCCAACATCTTAACATTTTAACTGAGGTTTGTTTTGATTCAGTTCAGTTATTAAAAGTGAAATACGTATACAAATGTGACAGACGTGTAATTAAAACCTTCCTCCTAAGTATCACCATTGTGTAAATTACTTAAATAAAGAAACACACATTAACTAACAATTCATTAGGATTAATATTGATTATTAATTCCACAGATCAATGCAGTTGGGTTTCCACATTCATACCGATGCTTCACAATGCACAGATTACTTTCTACAGCATTACTTGGTGGTGTATATATGATTACAATTAGGGATGTCCAATATTATCGGCCGACCGATATTATCGGCCGATATCGGCAGTAAAATGTGATATCGGAAAATATCGGTATCGGTAAAAAAAAAAGAAAAAAACAATAATTTTTTTTTTTTTACATTTATTTAACCTTTATTTACCCAGGCAAGCAAGTAAGAACCAATTCTTATTTTATTTATTGTCAAAAGTATGCATGTTGGTTTAATTCAACAACAAGAGATATGTAATGTTAATTTTTACTTTTTTAATTATCATATTTTGCACAGATAATGCTTACATTTAGAAAGCCTTTTGAATGCATCCAGTGAAATTATTAATTACCTGAAATTATTCAGTTTTTTTGGGGGGAAACCCTGCATATATCGGTATCGGTTGATATCGGTATCGGTATCGGTATCGAAATTAAGAGTTGGACAATATCGGAATATCGGTATTGGTAAAAAAGCCAATATCGAGCATCCCTAATTACAATGATATAATTTAAGAACTCTGTGGTGTATATATATCATTAATTATAGAATGACAAACGCTATAAACTGATCTTCCCTGGGTTGTTATTGTACTCACTGTGACATGTGGGACAGCGTTTTCCATTGATGGCGAACTTGCTTAACGTCATGTCAAAGTCTGTGATGATCTGGAACAGCAGTAAGCAGGACAAGCAGTGCGTCAGGACAACACTGATCATCTGGAGACATTGTGGATGCAGGACTTTTCACTGGGGTGGACTTTTTCCAGCGGCTTCAAAAATGACTATTAAACTAATTAGGAGGTATTTCACAGGGTTTCTACACATTATACATGTTACACTTCAGGTCCATTACTACCCATACTGCCCCATTAACTACAGGCTACAGAGGGCATAGGTTCCCCAAGACAATTGACTAGTAATTAATGGTAGTCAGCAGTTGCAAAGGTCAAGTTGATTAACAGTTTGTCACACACCCACACACCACACACCCACACACCACACACGTTACCTGTAGTTTGGAAGCTCCTCCCTTGATAAGACCACAGATGATCTGCTCAACCCTCTCAGGGTCCCTCATGTGGACTGTGTTCTTCTCAAACTGCGGCATCTAGGGAGGGGGAGAGAGAGAGGGAGAGGGGGGGGGAGAGAGAGGGAGAGGGGGGGGGGAGAGAGAGGGGGAGGGGGAGATAGAGAGGGAGAGGGGGAGGGAGAGAGAGGGAGAGGGGGAGAGAAAGGGAGAGGGGGAGGGAGAGAGAGGGGGAGGGAGAGAGGGGGAGAGAGAGAGAGCGAGGGAGAGAGCGAGGGAGAGAGGGAGGGAGAGAGAGGGAGAGGGCGAGGGAGAGAGCGAGGGAGAGAGGGAGGGAGAGGGGGAGAGAGAGGGGGAGAGAGCGAGGGAGGGAGAGGGAGAGAGAGGGAGAGAGAGCGAGGGAGAGAGAGGGGGAGGGAGAGAGAGAGAGGGAGAGAGAGGGAGAGGGGGAGGGAGAGAGAGGGAGAGGGGGAGAGAGAAAGGGAGAGAGAGAGAGAGAGAGTGAGGGAGAGAGAGAGCGAGGTATAATTGATCAGACAGGCTCTTGAATGTATGCACATGCCCCATTGAGGTTGGAATAATTTATTGGTAGGTTTTTAATTCATGAAGGTGTCCGTGTGGCTCACTCACGGAGTAACGTCACTTCAGCTTTAAAAGGGATAGTTCAGATCTTTGGAACCCTAGTCCTATTTGCTACTTACTTACCAATGATGGTGTTGGTTGATAAGAGTCCTTTCTCTTGGGCTAATGGGGATCCAAATAAACTTAAACTTCTCAGCACAATCCAGACAATTCAAATCCACTTCATAGAGCACACAAAGTAGATTTCAATTGTCTTCAGTCAGCTTGTACAGAGCAGACAGGAGCTCGACCCCATTGACTTTGCATTGATTTGCGGCTAACTATCTGGAGCTAGTATGAGGAACAGCATGGATTGTGCTGAGAAACCAACTAACATCATTGGTAAGAAGCATATGTTTTCCGAAATCTGAACTATCCCTTTAAGGGCTCTTTGGAAGCCTTCCTCCAGCTCTCTCCAAACGTACCCCCGTAACCCAATCACACCTCGGGGTTATCTTGGGTTGGGAGCTTTGGTATGTAGCGAGGGGGCTTGGGATGGGTGGGGTGGGGAGAGTTGAGGAGAAGGGGGAGGGAAGCTTCTTGACAGTACCGTCATATTACATTTTCAGACGAGTGTGAGAGGAGGGAGGGGGGAGGGCAACTGGATACCCTAAAAACACACACACACAGCCCCCTAAACAGCTGATGTTTAGATAACCTTGTTGCATAACAAACTGAAGCACCCAAACAAGCCCCCAGCAGAACTAAAGAGGGAGGGGGGAGGCAGGACAGAAAGACTGTGTTCACATCAGGACATTCTCTGCTGCTGATCAAGAAAATATATACTCATATTTCCAGCCTTCGACTACAGGACACATACAGGACTACCTACAGTAGTAGACACATTTTCACTACTGGACTGCTCCAAACCTGTGAGAAAAACTATGGCTATGGGGTTTCCAATGGGAGTGTGGTTTAAATATTGATTGGTTTGCATCCATCTTGGAGACAAGACGTTGCTGGAGGTGATTTGCTTGTATTAGCCTGAACTAGAGCTGATTTGGGAAAAAATATAATTGTGATTATTTCGATTTTCACAATATCAGATATCTTTGGCATTACACAAGCACGAACACAAACACACCCTGCTGTTTTACTGTTGACATATCAAATGGTTAGATACTCACAGTCCAGCTATTGTGTGTGTGTGTGTCAACACAACCAGAGGGTTACATAACATTGTGTAAAGAGGAAAGTGGCTTAATTTGAGGCGTAACCGACTTCGCTGAACAAACCATTGTTGGGTAAGAACCTTTTGTTTTTGTTTTTACTTTGCTTTACAATACTGTACTTTAACCTGCTTGTGCTGCTCTGAGCAGCTCTTTAGCTGAGAGCAGAAAAGTGGCTCAATCTACTGCAACTACAGAGTTTAGTTGCACTCAAGAGCTCAGGACATTACACCCCACCCCCCCCCCATGTATGGTAACAGGATCAAGTATATTAAGAGGCTACTCAACATCGTGCTCAACCGCGACACTTTAGTGGAAGTCACACTTTATTGTAACACACACACAAAATATATATCACTGCAGTATTTAAAGAAAAGTTAAAGAAAATAGACCGTTTGGAATGAAATAACACCATGACAATCACCATGACCACGTATTACAATATAAGTACATAGACAATATACATTAGCATATTGTAATTTGTACTGGAAAAGTAAATACAATCAAAACAAACAAAAATATGATATTAAGCTGACCGTGGTGGGAGCTAGGGCAGAACTCTCTATCTCCCTCTCCCACTCATCAAGCCACCATCCCCCACTACTCCGTATGTAATCTATCTACACTGCACCTCTTAAAACCTCACAATATTTTGATCCCTGCCAAGACAGCAGCACAAATGCACGGACGCAAACTAAGCTACAGGCAAGAATAACTTTTCTTCCCTATCTTCCGTTATCGGTTATCTCTATTCTTTATATTATATTATTACCTCTATTCTTTATATTATATTATTACATCCTCTCTTTTCCAGGTTCTTATTTACCTTTGTACATTGTCTACCTTTGTACGCCGTGTGTAGTGTGGGATAATAAAGTTATCGTGTTATAATGGTTTTTTATTGGACTTTTATCAAAGTGCCTTACTGTCCTGTAGTTCCAGGGATGGAATTGTATTCATGCATTCATGTTTTATTTTTCATTAGGTTTAAAGCTTGCAACATAAAATGAAGACGTTCCAAGGTCAAAATGTCTCTGAATATAAACAAGTCATGCAATAACCGTTCTCAAACACTATTAGATATTAATTTTAATATAGACAAAACATGCAAAAACTGTCCCTCAAACACTCACCATAGACGAAGCCAACCTTACTATTAGATATGAATATAGACAAAACATGCAAAAACTGTCCCCCCAACACTCACCATAGACAAAGCCAACCTTACTATTATTAGGTATGAATATAGACAAAACATACAGAAACCAACACTCACCATAGGGGAGGTGCAAGCGAGACTAACCCAGCCTAGATCCGACATGATCTACTTTCAACCCTTCTGTGTACAAAACATTCTGCATTCAAAACAGAACATTCTATACACTGCTCCAAATAACTAAAATCCTGACCCTTCACAGCATCTGTTGTTGGTTTGTTTGCTTGTTGTTGCTTTTAACAACTGGTAAAAAAAAACAAGAGGAATAGCAAATGCTATTATGGGCAGCTTTACACACACACACACACACACACACACACACACACACACACACACACACACACACACACACACACACACACACACACACACACACACACACACACACACACACACACACACACACACACACACACACACACACACACACACACACACACACACACACACACACACACACACACACACACACACACACACACACACACACACACACACACACACACACACACACACACACAGTCACACACACACACAATGGCTTACCTCTGCTCTTGGGAGTGTGGGTCAAAACAAGGGTGAAGAAAACATTATCTGGCTGACAAGAGCTTATATAGCCTCACCACGGCAACACAAGGGGAGGGGGCGTGGTCAAACAAATATTAGATAATATAATCCCTCCCCTTCACCAGGGGACTGGCAAACACACATTAAGGCCACATCCAGACGGAGACGGAAGTCACGGAACGGATCTTTTCCGTTTTCATTTTTAAAAAGTCTCAAGAAATATGTGCGTCCAAACTAAACCACTGAAAATGCTGTAACGCTGCCACAAATGTACAAAATAAATGTCTTTCCTGTTTTAGACTTCGCTCTTTTATTTTCAGTGCAAACAAACAATATGCTCAGCCAGCACTAGACTTTCCTTTCTTTAATATAAACACAAAAAACAATGTCAACGATGTTTAAATTCCCTGATTGTCAGTTCTTAATGGAAAGATTCATTTTCTGCTTGAAATTAAAGTGCAATATTTGAAATACAATGAAAGGAATATGGCTGGATTTCTTATCAAAGGGAAAAGTGTCACTGTTATTTAAAATAAATAAATAAACAAATTAGAAGGCCATCAATATAAATTGCAGCATACATCAAACTAACACACACACACTGTACTGTTTCAAAACAACACTGCTCTGTTCATTACATTTTTAAAATACGTACATTATCGGTCTACATTTATTTAGACTAACATTATTTAAATATTGAGTGCAACTGTGGTGGGTTGGAACTATCTGTGGGTTGGCGGGTCCGCAGGGACATTTTAGTGTCACAGACCTTCAGCTCCGGTAACGTTAGGAGTTCATAACATCAACATGCAGTGGAAAAGCGGCAATAGTCCCGGTTGGAGTTAGTAAAACACAGTTGTATGTTAGCCTTCTTGGATGTTGAATAAACGCCTATCATTGTCTTTAAACACCCCGCCTCTCAGACTCCCATTTTCTCCTCTGCTAGCTAGTAGCTACGATAACATTGCATTGACTGTATTAGCTGGCGGGTTACCATAGTTCAACATGCGTTGTGTTGTACAAACTGCTAACGCTATGGCAAGATGTGTGTAGGCCTATGTAATGTTAATGGCTATGTTTTTAAAGTCGTAATGAAGATTGATTTATATTGTGCTTGCCATTTACACAAACTGACTAGCACCTGGCTGCAGTGCTGCTGCTGCAGCCAGTGCTCACATCTCCCGGCTCCGTGCCAAATAAAGTTTAAATTTTTTAAATGTGCGCATCCCCTGAACCGTACGATACACAGACGCCCCGAACCGTGGAGGTCGTATCGAACGGTACACGGTTCGAATGCGTATCGTTCCACCCCTAGTATCGACTAGTGTTGTCACGATACTGGAATTTCTAACTTCGATACGATACCTTGAAAACCATTTGTTTATCTTTAGATCAGACATTTAAAAATAACTAAATGAACTAATCGCATAACAGCATCTAAGTTAATTTACTTCTGACCATTATAGTCAAAGTATTTTCCTATGAACTGAAACTCATAAGACCACATAAGACTAGCATCATTGGCGTTCAGTTACAGCTATATTGGCCAACGTTAGCCAGCTATCTAGCCAGCTACTGCACCACGAACTGCCAGCCAGCCAGCTGGCTACCTTTAACAACAGCCATCTAGCCAGCCACTGCAGTAACTGCACTATGATTCAGATTCAGATTCAGACAACTTTATTGATTCCGCGTGGGGCAATTCATATTTGCAGCTTCACCAACGAGCAACAAAGACAAACAAACAACAAAACATCTCAACGACAGCACGGCAAAAAAAAGAGAAACACTCCATGTGATACACAATCCAGCAAAGTAAAAGTAAAAACAGACAACCAAGTGCAAAAGGCTACTTAAAATGACTACAGTCTGTGTTTAAAAGTCCGATAGCCAAGGGGACAAAAGATTTGGCGTAGCGGTTGGTCCTACTTGGTGGGACGTCATAACGGCGGCCAGAAGGCAACAGTGAAAACCGCTGAGACAGAGCATGGAGGGGTTGATTAGTGATGCTCGTCCCCTTCTTGACCACCTGGTCCGTCCAGAGAGAACATAGGTCTCTCTGTTTTACTCCAATTATTTTGGAGCACACTTTCACTATGTACTGTAGGCTGTTCCTATCTTTAATAGACAGGCCACTGAACCAGCAGATAAAAGAAAAAGTTAGGAGGCTTTCAATAAAATAACTATAAAAAGTGCTTAGGATCTTCGCACTAACATTAAAAGAGTTCAGCTTTCTCAGCAGGTAGATCCTCTGCTGACTTATGAACTGCTAGCCAGCCAGCCGGCTACCTTTTAATTCACAATACAACAGCCAGCTAGCCAGCTACTGCACTACGAACTGCCAGCCAGCTAGCTGGCTACCCTTAACCCACAATACAACAGCTATCCAGCCAGCTACTGTACTACGAACTGCCAGCTAGCCAGCTGGCCACCCCCAATCCAGCAAACGGTACAAAATAGGGTCTCAGCCAAATCACCTCGATTTGTACAGTTAGTTAGCTAGCCATTCCATTGCGAATTAAAAGGTAGCCAGCCAGCCAGTATTAGCTAGCTAGGTAGCTAACGTTAGCCAACGGAAGAATGATAGCTAGCTAGCCAACGCTAGCCAACAGCTGCAAGCCTACAGCAATGAATGCCAATGATGTTATCAGCTGTTGATATAATAGCTATCAACAGCAGATAGCCAGCTAGATAACGTTAGACAACGCCTCATGTATTAAACTAAAGTTAATCGTTTACTGGGCCATTTTGTTGAATGCTTCAGTGATGTTGAAAGAAGAGCTGTCGAGGCTCTGCACTTGGAGCGAACGAGAGGATTTTGTGTTGACAAGACAGGTCCATGAGGGGTGGGGGGAGGGGCAATGCCCCAGCAGCATGTGTGTGCGTGTGTCAACAACTTGCTGTAGGAGAGAAGACAGCGAGAACGCCAGCTGGTATCGATAGTGCAGAAAGTATCGATATTGCGGGAAATGAGTATTGAAACTGAACTTACTTAAATATTCTGAATCGATATGTATCGAAAGAAATCGATATTTTTTACAACACTATATCGACCGAATCACGTCGGTACTACCAAGTGCCGATTCATGTGAAATTAACCGGTGCCACATTTTAGTAAAAATGTGTTTTTTTTTTTTTATTCCGAAACCTATGAAGTGTGCCGCACGTTCACGTCAACGTGCACAATACAAGCTTACCTAGGATTTGACTTGATTCAACAACAACAAAGCAGTCGGGGCAATGGCAAGCCGAAAACAGGTGCATACCTTCAAAATAAGCCATCACTTGTACAAATCAGTAGGGCTGACCTTTGATTTTTCTTTTGGAATTCGAAGCTTCGGGGCCGAGATTTAATTCAAAGCTTCGAAATATATATATATTTTTTTTTATGTTGTGGGACTTGTACAGCACTTTGTTCAACTTTGTCAGTGCTGTAAAGTTTAAACCTTTTTAAATCTTAGACAAACTAAACACTTTGCTTGCTTCCATGAAATGCCTTCACAAAGTGCATTGCGTAAGCAGTCACTTGGAAAGCAAGAGTGTTTGGCTGATAGTTCATGTAGCACGTTTTGAATGAACTGATCGGTGGGTTGGTCCTAATTGTGCAGGGACAGGGCTTCAAATTATAATTGATCCGCAGAATCAGGGGTTTTGGATAAATATGCCTCGTTTTATAAATGTGTATACAGAAACAATTCCGTTGCTTTTGTTGATAATATTCATTAATTTCATTGATAACTGTAATTGATGCTGTAATTTCATTTTCTAATAAATATGCATGATCAAATTCAACAATGTGCGCTTTTATTTTGATATTCCTTATTTCCACGTTGAAATGATGTGATACATTAAGTTTGGGGTCACCAAAAAAAATGGAGTCGTGGTATAAAAGTTTGAGAACCCCTGGTCTAATGACTTGTGATCCCGCTTCTATCCCCAGGCCATCAGGATGCTCAATGACTCCATGCAACACTAACCCAACCATCTATGAAATCATAGCACTGATTGGAGACAAAATAAGTGATGAGATAGTCAAACAGGTGAAACAAGCTAAATACTTTTCCATCATAATGGACTGTACTCTTTGAAAGTAATAAAAAAAAGTGTATTTCATATATATTATTTGTACTTATTTGTAACATAATGGAGATGAACACTGGTTGGGGGCACCTCCTAAGAATTATTGCCTAGGGCACCAATAGACCCTAGCGGCACCACTGCGCACACACGCGCACACACACATGCACGCACGCACGCAGTTAAGATATAAAGTGGATGATGACATTGATTCAGAAGTTGACTGCCACTATGGCTTCTTATCAATTTTATTAATAGGTTGATGCTGGCAAGCCTTCAAAATTATATCCTATTTAATCAACTTCACAGTTGGCAAAGGAATGTTTACTCAGCTAACAGTTAATTGTGGGAGTTAACAGGGTGGGACTTGAGGCGCGTTCATGTGCTGCATAATTTCAAGTTGAATGGAGTATTTGCGTATATGCAGGCGTACGCGCGGTTCTATAAATCTGAATATTTCTTGGTGCACTGCACACCATTTCCATCTTTTGAGCAAACTTGAATTTTATAAACATACCATGGGGTCAAGAATCGTTCGTCGACATCAACTAAGGCAGGACCATGCAATTATTATCCCAGCCTGGTTGGGCTTGTTGTGACCTGCTTGCAGTACCAGATGGGTAGGTGACAGTGCCATGAGTACTGCTGGTTTAGACTCTTTCAAAGTCAATTATAGCAGTGTTTCTCAACTGGTGGGTCGCGACCCACTTTTTGAGTGGGTCGCGAATGTGTGTGTAAAAAAAAAGTTTAAATTTTTTTTAACTACCTATCTTTGTGAAAGTGGCTTCTCAGCTCTGGTCCAGCTGAAGACAAAGCAGAGGAACAGATTGGACATTGAGCATGACCTCAGAGTTGCTTTGTCTACCATCACCCCAGACTTTGAGACTCTTGTCAATAGCAAACAACATCCCCAGTTATCCCATTCGTTCCCTGGGATGTTAAGCTAAGAAGTCTGCTAAGAAGGATATATTATTTATTATTATTATTTTATTTCATTGTGTTTTTAGCCCTAGTTGCACTTTTGTTGCAACCCCAGTTATCCCATTAGTTCCCCCAAACTTACTGTAGAGAAGTCTGCTAAGAAGCATATTATTTATTATTATTATTATTATTATTATTATTATTATTATTATTATTATTATTATTATTATTATTATTATTATTATTATTATTATTATTATTTTATTTCATTGGGTTTTTAGCCCTAGCTGCACTTTTGTTGCAACCCGTTATCCCATTAGTTCCCCCAAACTTAGGTTTGTTATGTTAAGCTAAGAAGTCTGCTAAGAAGCATATATTATTTAATTTCATTGGGTTTTTAGCCCTAGTTGCACTTTTGTTGCAATTGTTTGTGTTTATTTCATGTTTTTAACAGTGCATGAACGATTGTGTATTACTGCAAAAAAGAAAAATATTGAAATGAATCATAGTGGTTAAAAATATTGGGTCGCGACTTAATGACTAAGGAACATTTTGGGTCCCGAGGCTAGACCAGTTGAGAACCACTGAATTATAGTAGCCTACACTTTTCTGGGATTGACAACTGGGCTGGAACTATTTGAATTAGTCTGAAAGAGGCGCAGCCCGCCCACCCTGCTGACACTCCAAGCATGTAAAAACAATGAAATATCTGTATACGACCCAGGTCTGTGCCTTACCCAAAAACACTGATACTATTGGTGAAAGTTCTGTCCCAGCAGGTAGGGACGCCACGGTGAGGACATTGTGGCATTAATGAGACAAGCTCAGTGTTTCCCCTACCATTGCCTTGGTGGGAAGGCCCGCCCCGCCCCTCCAGAAAAGAATATTAAAGTTTAAAGTTTGCTTTAATCACAGTAACGTTGGCGAGCTAGTTAAATTATACATAAATCGGTTTTCATATAAATCAATCTTCACTAAGACTTAAAAAGGTGGTGTGGCACGGTCTACGCGGAGAAAAAAAAGCTACCAAATCAAATCCATTCCGAGACAACTCTGAGACAACTCTGAGACTGACTAGCGTCGCGCGTAACAAGTCTCAGTCTTTCTCGCTCTCCTTCAAGTAACCAAACGTTACACGTTATAAAAACGAACTAGATAGTTGATATGAACTGGATAGTTCATATAAGCCATTCTCCCTTTCTGTGTGTGTGTGTGCGCGCGTCTGGTCTTTGGCAAGTTTGATAGTATTTACTATTTACTGAGGATGGCCAGATAATGTTGATATTTAAACTTACAAAATAATTATACAGAGAGAAGCTTCAGCAAGTACAAAACGCTGCTGACCGACAAAAGAGAATCCCTCACTGAGGAAAACACAAAGGCCTAACCATCATGTATCACAATGGTGAGGTCAGCCAGAGATGGGGAGAAGCATGAACCTTTAAAGGACATCTCTTTGAAATAAATTACATTTTAAATTTTTTTTTCTTTTAAACAAATTATTATTTAGTATTATTTAACTATTTAATTATTATTTAGTTATTGCACTGCACTGGCAGTTGAACTGCATTGAACTGAACTGAATTGGAAAAAAGAAACCTCATAACCTAACTGGCACTGAACATTGAACTACACTGGCACTGTTTGCAGATGTACTGTTATTAAAGTTAGTTAAAAACATAATTTTGTATCGTCTTTTTTGGTTAAATCCAAAGGAAAAAATATAAAATCAGAGAAATCCGAAAACGGGAAAATTAAAAACAGAGAAATCCGAAAACAGGAAAATTCATATCCGAAAACAGGAAAAGATAAAAACGGATTTCACAGGGCCCTAGTTAAGGTGAGTTAATATTCTGAAAATCTGCTCCGCTCTGTGACTCTTTGGTCAGAGCGTCCAGTGTGCACTCTGTCTGAGCCCTCAGAATTTCCGAACAACTTGAGTGCGCTCGCTCCGACACTGGTTGTAAATAGTTATGAGTGTTGTATGTGCCTCCCTGTATTGTAAATAGTTCATATGCGTGTTGTCACTACTGTATAATTGTAAATAAGTAAATTTATGTGTTGTAAATATTGTTAATATTTATTTACCTAATTTATGTGCAATCGTTTCATTTCAGCTCAGTGTAGAGAAATGCACCGATACTAACAACCGCCTTGCACACGTCTATGACGACACTGTTGACACCACGTATCCGTGACACGCGCGCCCCACGACAACACTAGTAGTTTTGGGGGCCTACCACCCCCCCTGAAAAAAAATCCTAGGTGAAACACTGAAGCTATGTTAATAACTGACATGATGATGCGAGCGCTGGTGGCCGTGTGAACAGCTCAGTGAGTGATGACAAACCTTCCCAGGGAATACTCACTAAGTCTCCCTCTCTCGCTCCATTTATTTTGATATCTTTATTTTGATATATTGCCAGATAAGAGATAAATAAAAATACTGTACAATATCTGCACTTGTTAATCAGATGCATATTACAACTGTAGCACATAGAACTTCTTCATCTTCTTGTGCTGTTATTGTTCTCTCAGCTATGTTTCTGAAATATCTGATTGCAGTCATAGGCCTTTATATGATCAAATCATAACATACATCATTATTGTCGTAATAATTTTTGCTGTTCTCATTTAATCTGAACAATGATGATAATTGTAAATGCGGGACAGTCTACGTTAATTTCATGGCTTAGATTGTATTTTGTGATGGTTCCGGGAGGATGGTAAAAAAAAAGGTTAATTAGGAACAGTCACTAATGACAACACTGCCTGGTGTTACCAGTTACAGCGGATATTTTACCAGAGATGTGCGTTGCATTTAAATTCACTTGACATTTAACCGCACTAGGGTTGCCAAGGTAGTAGATGAGGAGTAGTAGCAGTTAGCACGTTTATAACAACAAAACTAGTATCTCGAGGGGGCGGTACTGAGAATGAGAGAGACGGTGGCATTTGAGAGCAAAACAACAGTGGGGGCAAGTAATGGACTCTGTGTATGGCTGACCACCAAGTAACCAGCAGTGACATGAATGTCTCGTCCTTCTCCTTTCCTCCTAGTAGACTCCAGCTATGGAATGCCCAAAAGGTCAGACGGTCAACGCTCACTTTTCTCCTAGCTAATGAGAAGGCCAGGTTGTTTAGTATTTGGCAAATGTCACTCACAAAATTATTGGGACGTGTCTCACATGTCCATGCACGCACCCCCCCCCCCCCCCACACACACACACAAACAAACAGAATAAAGTGTACCCCAGCTAGGGCTGTCTTAAATACTTTGAAGCTTCGAAGCTTCGTTCGATGGCACAAGCTTCGAACATGCGTGTGCGTGTGTGTGT
This sequence comes from Notolepis coatsorum, assembly GCF_963971535.1. Taxonomy (NCBI): domain Eukaryota; kingdom Metazoa; phylum Chordata; class Actinopteri; order Aulopiformes; family Paralepididae; genus Notolepis; species Notolepis coatsorum. The sequence continues at coordinate 26,984,349 of NC_140183.1, forward strand.
GTGTGCATGGGGCCATTGGGTGGGGCCGGGGGACAAATACACTGGAGGAAAGTAACCCAGCTCAGCACTGCCCAAATTATATCATCACTATTGCCTGTTTGAAGGATATCATCCTCAAACACATATACACCTACATGCCTTATAGAATTCCACACATAAGAAAGAAAGTTACTGGGATGAATAAACAAAATAGGAAATAAAATGTAGAAATGCATGCAATACATAAATAAATATGAATCTCCATATATGAAATAGAACATTTAGATAAGGTGCTACTGAGATGTTTTGGTGAGTTCTTTGTTTTTTTGTGGAAGTAGCCCTTCTTAAAAATGCATGAACAATCACTGATAATTGGTCTGTAGTGGAGTCTACAAGGTCTACATTGCCGGACCATGTAGAATCCGGACCTTGTAGACTGACATAATTCTGTGCATAGTTTAGTCTACACAGGCCATATTTCAAATTTGTTACTTACTTCATTCATCTTAAACATTCTTGATTTGGGGGATTGGTAGTTCCCATGAAATCTGAAGTTGTTCAAACGACAACAGCGATCCACCTTGAATTAAATCACACAGCCGAGTGAAACCTTGTTGGCTGCGTCACAGTCACGAAAGGGGCTACTTAATTCATTAATCCAATCCACTTTATTTATAGAGCACATTTAAAAACAACAAAGTTTACCAAAGTGCTGTACAAGTCCCACAACATAAGATAAAAAAAGAATTATAATAATTATAAAAAAAAATTAAATAAAAAAAAATAAAATTCGAAGATTCAAATTAAAATCGAAGCTCGGCCCCGAAGCTTCGATTGCCAAAAAAAACTTCGAAGGTCAGCCCTAACCCCAGCAACATTCTGGTTAATTGAGTTCAATTGTTCAGTTGAGGCCAAAGCCTATCTGTGCTCTATAATAGTCCTGAGGCTAATTGACAGGCGCATGGACATTCCAAAGTCATGACCAAGACGCAACAAAACTAGCACACCATTATTGACAATGAACAGTCAACATGGTGTGCTCTAGAGTCCAGATTGTTCCACGGATGTTATTTGCGGTGGGAAGGAGTCTGTGCAGTCAAGTGACAGTTATGCAGATGAAGGGACCGACTGCATGCAGGACGAGAAACATATGTTACTGTGCCAGCAGGGGGAAATCTATTTGTGGTGGGCCTGTCTGACTGGGCTGATGCCTGAGCACAAGTGGACATGGTGGCTGGGATGAATCAGGGATGAATCAGTGAACTACATTATGTGGGCGAACATTGGCGGTACTCAACCTTCACTCAGTTGTTCAACACTGACCTGCGTTCGACCTACAAACAGTTAAAACTAGAGTTGTTCCGATACCGATACCAGTATCGGCAATGCCGCCGATACTGCCTAAAATGCTGGTATCGGTGAGTATGCCGAAAGTCTAGCCTCCGATACCATATGTCGTAATTTATCAACAACACCTGCGGTCTGCTGAGTGAGCATTATAAAACAAACGTGTTTTTAATCGACCGTGAATTAAAGTGTCAATGCTTTAACAGCAGAGGGGTGTTGACGGGGAGATGTGTTCGCTTGCTGGTGTTATTTAGCATTAGCTGAAGCGCTAACCGAAAGCTAGTTTTAGCTTTAACGTTACCTTGGCTAAAGTTGGGGATATTCATAATCCAGCAATAGTGGCTGCAGACCTGCAAGCAAAGTACAGCAAGTTGGCACAGGAGTATTGCAAGGTAAATCACTTTTTCATCAGTAATGTTACATTGTTTGTATTTCCATCTAACGTTAGCTAACGCTAACCTAGCTCAAGCTAATGTGGCTAACTGATCGACCTCTTGCACACAATTAATGACATGTTGCGGACAGCCATATCGGTGACAATGTTTAGCTTTTAGTGCCAAATGTTGAATATTTATTGTGCATTAAAAATCACAAGAGAGCCTCTACTAGCTAACTGAAGTTACCGGAGCCTTCTGGAGTGCAACAACGTATTGCGGAATCAATGTCCCAACAACCATTCCGTGGGTGAACTCATTGAGATAGTTGTCAATTAATGATACTAATACTAATCTATACAATCAACTGTTGTTGAATAAATACCATAACTTTATAGTTATTACTAAAAAAACATTATATATAAAACAGTAGCTGTAAACAAATTAAAAAAATTAAAAGTTTTATAATTTTATATAATATATATATATATTTTTTATGTATGCACTGGTATCGGATCAGTATCGGTATCGGCCGATACCCAAAGCTTAGGTATCGGATCGGATCGGGAAGGAAAAAATGGTATCGTAACATCTCTAGTTAAAACGTCAACCTGGGTCAACTTTTATTTGACATTGAACCACTAGGCTACTAGCACCCCCCCCCCCCCCCCCCCTCTTAGTTGTGTGTTGATTCCAAAGGAGAAGGCATAAAGCAGGCTGGAGCATGAGAAATCCCATCTTCCCTTCTCCCTCAGACCGCCCCACATACCATGGCTCCCACAACTAGGTCAGCGTCGCCCAATCACATTTCACCATAGCGACACTGCATCTGCGAGCCTGTCCAATGGCTACCTCTGACAGGGTTTTAAAAGGCACAACGGTCCAATCGTTGCAGGGCACCGAACCAGGAAGGGGGTTCGGGTTTCTTGAGTAACAGGTTGGGTTCTTGCCGGGTTGAGAAATTATTATAGGGTATAGACTATACTGCATCATATGTAGGTCAGAAATCCAACCTCTCTCTCCACCCAAAGCCCCCAGGGGTGCTTGGACTTGATCAAATGCTCCATACGCTCTTCAAAAGACAAAACATTATTTATGATCTACATTCTGGATCAACAAAAACAAGTTTCACCCAAGTTAAAAGAGTTCATCTATATCTGGCTTAAACACATGAATAAGCCATAAAGGTTTGCAGAACTAGGAACATGGACTGAACAAGGGCTAGTTGCCTGGGTGATATGAAATAAATGTATATTGATATATAATAGGACTATAACACGATACCCGCTCACGTATGGGAAATCACATGATAATCAAACTGATTAATTTATTGTATGGTCAAGTGTAGCGTTGAGTTCCGTTAACCTTGTTCCCTGTTTGAACCAGTCCCAAGTTAGTAAACTGCCCAGATTTGTTAAGTGAGAGGAGTCTAACAAATTATCTTATTGAATCTGTATCTCCCCTCAACCCCAACCCCAGTCTTTCAATATTACATTATTTATGATTTGGTAAAATGACTTAAAACTAGGGCTGGGACTTTATCGTGTTAATTTCAATTAATTAACTACAGAAAGAAATTCACCTAAAAGAAAGTACGCATTTTATCGCACGTGCAGCACTTTGCTCTCGTCTGTCGGCTCCGGGCTGCGTTTTCGCTGATCAACCAATACATTGTTCGAAAGTTTAATTTGCCGCCTTTCGATCTTCACCCCACTCAACCTATTGCATGCTTGATGCTTCGGGTCTCTCGAGTTAGAAGACGAAACATCCGGCAAGCGTCATTTGACAAGCCGTTCGGACGAGTGAGGTCCGGTTGTGAATGGTCCTGAACGCGTGAATACTTTCCCTAAGGCAGGGAACAAACTTAACTTTTTGACTTACCAGCCATTTGGCTGGTAGATTTTAAAAAGTACCAGCCATCGAGATGTTTTACCAGCCAAAAATTATAAATAGCTTTTTAGTATATCGCCATGTGTTATTATTACTATATAATACTCTCGTATGCTATTTTCAATTAATATCATAAACAACATAAGGAATATTAGCATAATTTTGAGTGGACTGAAGGAATGAGTCAGCGTTAATAGTTTTAAATGCAAATAATTTATTGCGAATTTATTTACAATATGGAAGCAAAAGAATTAAAGAACATATTAAAACAACTTCAAACAAGATAAACAAATCCATACTTGCCACCTACAAGGCAACAAGGGATGTTAGCGGAGTCTGTAATGCATCCAGCCTTGTATGGAATAATAATATAATAATAGATAATAATAATAATACCGTCCACCCCTAATATAATATAATAATAATCTGGTCAGCAGCCTCCACTGATGTAGCGTGATTCAAACCCCCTCAATGTGCAGTTTCTAGTTAATCAGTTAGTCAGTTACGCAGCCTCCACTGATGTACAGTGACGAGTGAATCTGGTAGTTGGTTTATGACGTTACGAGTTAATCAGTCAGCAGCCTCCACTGATGTTATGACGTTACAAACGCGAAATAACATTATACATTATGCTCCGCGAAATAAAGAGAGCTTATTATTAATCAGTCAGCAGCAGCCTCCACTGATGTTATGACGTTACAAACGCGAAATCACATTATGCTCCGCGAAATAAAGAGAGCTTATTATTAATCAGTCAGCAGCAGCCTCCACTGATGTTATGACGTTACAAACGCGAAATCACATTATGCTCCGCGAAATAAAGAGAGCTTATTATTAATCAGTCAGCAGCAGCCTCCACTGATGTTATGACGTTACAAACGCGAAATCACATTATGCTCCGCGAAATAAAGAGAGCTTATTATTAATCAGTCAGCAGCCTCCACTGATGTTATGACGTTACAAACGCGAAATAACCAGGGTACAAAATATGCCTCCACATATTTGGTCAAATCAAATGCAAAATTAAATATCAGAGCACAATCAAAAACACGATTGCAGGTTTTTTTGTAGGCTAAAGAACGGATGAAGACAGACCTCGTGTGCGTCTCATGTTACAAACTTGATCTCGTGAGCAGAGCGCATCTCATTTACATTTAAAGGTTCATTGTTTGTAAACATTAGAACGGACACGTGAGACGTGACACACACACACACACAGTTTCACTTTCGTTTCAACTCACCACGCCCGCATCCAATAGGGGCCAGCTGCAGCCCCGGAGATTGTTCCAGATTGGGCAACTTTCGCCCGCTCCCACGACATTTCTCCCTCCAGCTGGAGGCTACTCATATCATATTAATGGCGACGCATGCAGTGGATTTTGTTGGCCGCCAGATGGCGCCCAGGCCTTAATTTATGACGGCCAAACATTAAATCTACCAGCCTGTGGCGGTGGGCGTGTGACTATTTTGTACCCTGCTAAGGGGTTTGTACTTTTGCGCGATCTGATTGGCCACTGACATTTCTGGTCATGTGACATGTGCGCCAATCGTGTGACGGCAAGTTCTGCCACCGGTTAAGCTTAGGCACTCTTTCGAAGTTGGTTAAGGTTAGAGTTTGTCTTAGAGCAGGGCGATAGAACACCAGCCCTGATTCCAAACTCTAACATTAACCAACTTCGAAAGAGTCGCCTAAGCTTAACCAGTGATAAACTAGGCGTTAGGTAGTTTGCAGGCTGTTAGACCCGGAAATAGGCGCAGAACTTGCCGTCACACGATTGATTGATTGATTGATTGAAAACTTTATTAACAGATTGCAGAATGGGTTAGGACATTTACAGGGGCCAGTTTCGAATTGCAGTCTCCCGTAGGTGTTCTTTGAGAGTGGTTTTGAAAGTGGGTAGTGATTCACATTCCTTTACAGCTTTAGGTAGGGCGTTCCACATTGATGTGGCATAATTGCGAAACGTGTTTAGTCCCTTGTTTGAGCCGAATCTGGGTTTAACATGATTTGTGGAGCTCCCTCTGGTGTTGTGATCGTGGTATTCACTGACCTTTGGGAAGTATTTTGACATGTACATGGGTACCTTGGTCGTGTAGTGTATCTTGTAGACCAGGCCCATTGCAAGTTGCTGTACTCTGTCGTCTACTCTAAGCCATCCTAGGTTGTCAAAGTGGGCAGGGGTGAGGTGGGTTCTAAAAGTAAGGTCAAGCAGTAGTCTGACCAGTTTGTTTTGAGATGTTTGTAATTTTGTTTTTAGCGCCTTTGAGGTGCTTTGGTACCATGAGGTGCAAGCATAGTCGTAGTACCCTTGAATGAGTGCTCCTGCCAGAGTCTTCAGGGTATTCTTGTTTACCAGAGAGGAGATCCGGTACAAGAATCGAGTTCGTTGGTTGACTTTTTTTATTACATTGGATGCCATTTTGTCACAGGAAAGATTAGCCTCTAGGATGGAACCCAGGTAGGTAATTTCATCTTTCCTTGTGACAATATTGTCACCCACTGTAACTGAGAAGCCGTCGGTCTTGCTGAGTTTGTTATTTGAACCGAAGAGAATGGACTCTGTTTTGCCCATGTGTAATGATAGTTTGTTATCAGCGAGCCATATGCAGATTTTGCCTAGTTCCGAGCTGAGGGTTTTTTCAACCTGTAACTTGTTCTTGTCAGAGACCAGCAGGGCTGAGTCGTCCGCAAACAGGAACAAGTTGCAGTCACAAGCTGACGACAAGTCATTTGCATAAATTAGGAACAGTAGCGGTCCTAGTATGCTTCCTTGTGGAACACCACAGCTCACTGTGAGGGGGGGGGGATAGGGTACCGTTTACCTCCACCATCTGTTCTCTCCCCTCCAGGTAGGATTGTATCCAGCTCACTGATAAACTATCAAAACCAATTGCTTTTAGCTTGTCAATCAGAATGGAGTGATTGATTGGCGCACATGTCACATGACCAGAAACGTCAGTGGCCAATCAGATCGTGCAAACCGAACGCGAGAGTACAAAGTACAAACCCCTTAGGGAAAGTATTCACGCATCTTGAACTGACCAGTGACCAGTCACGGCTGATGGCAAAAATTATTTACCACCGTTGTAGCCAAGGGGCGTCTGCTCCGAAAGTGATCCCAGACGGGCGCTCAGAGTGGGGGAAGGTGACACAAAAAGATGAAGAAGTCCTTTGTTTTGACTCATGAGGTGAAATAAAGGCAGTGGGCGGCCATTTTGGATAATCACGCTGAATTATTGTGGTACACACATTACAAAAACCTTTGTGAAATACACATTCTCCGTGGGATTTTTATAAACCTTGGACCTGTATGACTATAAGACTTCAGGCTATGGAACCGTTATGTTTTCCAGCTCCTACCTGTCAGCTGGAATTTAAAAACAGGCATCTGGCAACCACTAAATGTGAGTACACACAACTTTTACTTCAGTGTGTTCAAACCTATTTCATTAGCACTCAAAGTGATTTTCTTTATTGTGTAAGAAACTTCGGAATGTTACCTTTCAAAAGAGAAAAGGTCCTCTATATATAATATATATTTATAATTATTCCAGACGCTCCAGAATTGCCAATCATCCGCTGATGGCAAAAATTATTGGTCAGCGTTGTAGCCAATACTTTTCCAACGATAGCCCACGTGTGAATCACACTTCAGAATGAACGGCTGTGGTCCGTGGATGAGGAAATGGATTTTGGAGAGCTTTTTTTTGTCACCAGTTTTACTCGGATGTCTCTCAAAGACCCATTTCTGAAAGGATTTTGATAAAATTTGGACCTGTACTACATAAGACGTCAGGCTATGGAACTGTGTTTTCCAGCTTATACCTATTTTTATTTTTATAAATAAATTGAATTGATTGACTGTCGGCTCCGGGATTGTTTGAACTCACTTTGCTTACCACTACTGCCACCCACAAACTAGGCCATAAGCTTAACTCGTGATTGTTCAGTGTATAATGTGAATGTAGATGAAAATTGCATGCTCCTCTGATCATTATGCTGCATTCTGGACTCAGTTAGCCCGCCTTAGACAGAAAAAGCCAAAGTCTAACCCAGCCGTGGCTAAATGACGCCACTAGAGCCCAGAGGAGAGAGTACAGGAGAGCAGAGTGTAAGTGGAATAATGATGATAGACTGTCACTCTATGTTTCTTTCTAAATGCTTAGAGACACTCGCATCAGATACCAGCTAGCAGTTAAAGCAGCGAGAGCCGCATACTTTTCATCAGCCCTGGATGTGTCTCCAACTAAATGTGTAGGGCTGTCTTAAATACTTCGAAGCTTCGTTCGATGGCACAAGCTTCGAACATTAAAAAAAAAAAAAAGTTTAAAAAAAAATATATATAAATTTGTTTAAAAAAAAATATATTTTTTCGCTTCGATTTGTGTGTGTGTGTGTCTGTGTGTCTGTGTGTCTGTCTGTCTGTCTGTCTGTGTCTGTCTGTGTGTGTGTGTGTGTGTGTGTGGGACAAATACACTGGAGGAAAGTAACCCAGCTCAGCACTGCCCAAATTATATCATCACTATTGCCTGTTTGAAGGATATCATCCTCAAACACATATACACCTACATGCCTTGTAGAATTCCACACATAAGAAAGAAAGATACTGGGATGAATAAACAAAATAGGAAATAAAATGTAGAAATGCATGCAATACATAAATAAATATGAATCTCCATATATGAAATAGAACATTTAGATAAGGTGCTACTGAGATGTTTTGGTGAGTTCTTTGTTTTTTTGTGGAAGTAGCCCTTCTTAAAAATGCATGAACATTCACTGATAATTGGTCTGTAGTGGAGTCTACAAGGTCTACATTGCCGGACCATGTAGAATCCGGACCTTGTAGACTGACATAATTCTGTGCATAGTTTAGTCTACACAGGCCATATTTCAAATAATCAAAATCTTACTTCATTCATCTTAAACATTCTTGATTTGGGGGATTGGTAGTTCCCATGAAATCTGAAGTTGTTCAAACGACAACAGCGATCCACCTTGAATTAAATCACACAGCTGAGTGAAACCTTGTTGGCTGCGTCACAGTCACGAAAGGGGCTACTTAATTAATTAATCCAATCCACTTTATTTATAGAGCACATATAAAAACAACAAAGTTTACCAAAGTGCTGTACAAGTCCCACAACATAAGTAATATCACACCACCTACATCTAGCTTAGATGTCTCACCGCTCTGTTCATCCAACCTGGCCTGTTTTCAACCTATCACCCTCTCTGCTCTCACAGATATAGTCTCAGCTATGAAACAGACCACCTGCCCCCTTGACATAGTTCCCTCTGCTCTTCTGAAAGAAGTAGTTCACACAACTGGTCCCAGCATCCTCTCTATCATTAACACCTCCCTAGTCACTGATACCGTTCCAACCTGCTTCAGACATGCAGTGGTCCAGCCCCTTCTGAAAAACCCCAACCTAGACTTCACCCAGCTCAATAACTACAGGCCAATCTCCAAGCTGCCATTTCCCAAGGTCCTTGAAAAGGTTATTCTCTCCCAGCTGTCTCCCTACCTGCACTTGAACCTCTCACCACTGACAACCGCGACTGTGCTGTCCTTATGCTCCTAGACCTTAGTGCAGCTTTCGATACGATAGACCATAACATCCTTATTGATAGTCTCTGCCAGGCAGTTGGTGTCAGTGGCACAGCTCTATCTTGGTTCACATCCTACCTCAGTGATAGAAGCTTCTCTGTCAACATCGGCAATTGCTCATCCCCCTCTGCCTCTCTCTCCTGCGGGGTCCCACAAGACTCCATCCTTGACCCTATTCTATTTTCTCTGTATATGCTGCCCCTTGGTTTAGTCATTCAGAAACACAACATCTCTTTCCATTGTTATGACACTCAGGTCTATCTCCCCATGAAACCCAATGACAAGTCCAGTCAGCCTCCGATCCTGTCTAGATCAGATGACATCAAATGCTGGATGGCACAACTTACAACTCAACGAATCTAAATGTGAAATCCTCCTTTTCGGCCCAAACCAGTGTTATCGCCAGCAGCCTGGGTAACCCGTCTGTCCTAGTTCAGCCCCTTTTTTTTTTTTTATTATATCTACTTTTTCTCCCATTTTTCTATTTTTCTCCCATCCCAATTTCGTATCGTCCAATTCTACCCTCCCCTGTCTCGAACGCTGTTAGGCCATGCCTCCCACAAGCCGGCTGCAATGTGGACGAAGCCTTACATCACATGTCCCCTCCGGTACTCGAGGAAGCAGCCGTCGCATCTTTTCACCTGCACAGCGCAATCTCTCAGCGTCGGGGGTCTGCGTGGGAGGGCACGCCGCCCCTGTCGCTTCCTGATTCTGCTGCGCAGGCGCACCAACCGACCTGTAGGAGTCGCTGTCCACAACGTCCGATCCCCACCCATCAGCTTCCCACCCCCTAATACTGCCAATTGTATTAGTATGAACGACCAGCCAAGCTGATAGCAATGCGGAGAGCTGGGCTCGAACCCAGCATCTCCTGCATTGGTGGTGAGCGCCTTACCCACTGCACCACCTAGCCGCCCTTAGTTCAGCCCTTTGTTAAAAACCTGGGTGTGTTCTTCGACCCCAAATTTCACTTTGATAGGCAGGTGGACTTGTGGTGAAGGGGTGTTTTTTCCAGCTTCGGACCATACAGGGCTGTACACTGCAACGAGATGATCGCAAATTGCCCCTTAATTTGGCTGTTGCGAGTGAAAAATAATATTTGGGAGCAACGTTGCGAGTAGTGATTTCAACCCTTCATTCGCATTTCACTCTTAAATTAATCCATACAAATTGGATAATTTTTTTTTAAAACATTAGCCTACAACCAAGGCTGTACAGTGCGACACAATGTTGTGGTGCTATGAAAGAATCTGTCGGCAATGAATGAACTTACTGCAATCGCCGATAGCCTGAGTGAAAAAAAGATTTGCGTGGAGTGAATCTGGGTCACGCTATATACTTGGTACTTGTAGTCTATCGTGCGATTAAAGACCATGTCCCTGTCTGCGTAGAGTCTATACATCCAACACCAAATCCCATAATTCCTAGCTAAACTAAACCGAATGTGGCCTCTTCCTTTCAATAATAATATGGGCTATTATTGCATCGCCAAAGAAGCACTTCCTTTCAATAAATTTATGCCGCTAATTTTGCAAGAACAACGGAGTGGATATCAGTCCATCTTATGACAACCACGTCCGATGTGGAGAGATGATAAGATGATGATGATTGACGTGATGATGTGATGATTGATTGACGGGGACACGAACACTTCTAACGTTCAGGTTCAGCCATGCATTAGGTGAGTAGTAACCCCATATTAGGACGTGAAATACTGTCTACTTCAATTTCCCTCCGGGGATCAATAAAGTATCAACCTATCTATCTATCTAATAATGAGACAATATGCAAATAAGATAATACTAATAATTGTCACGGTTCCCCGTATATGAAATGAAAGTGGCTTGCAACTTTACTGCTGGTAAAATCACTGTTTATTTCTCGTTTTGCATAGTATTACATTCCACTTCTATAAACAATCAAAGTCCTACCGTAAGAGCCTCATACGGGTAAATTAAACCTTTTTGATTAGTCTTTCCTTCGAGCTAAGTTGGACTGAACATTTCACTGTCAAAAGCGCAAATGTAAATAAGGTTGCGTCGCAACACTGTTTTCAAAATAAAGGTCACATATACAAATACCTCTCAATTCTTATAAAAAAAGTCTGGGATATACATAAACATTAATTGGCATAGATCTCTATAAACGGCCCAACACATTGATCACTTTAGGCACACACTGAAACCAGTAACATCACAAATATGAAGCAGGTAATTACCCATAAAAATAATAAACCTTTCATGGGGTTATTTACAATAATAATAATTCATTTGATTTCTAAAGCACTTTTCATTGTGAAACAAATGTAAGCAGAGTTTCTTGTCCTCCTGATTAATGCAATGGTGTGTGTGTTGTGGTGATCTCATTCAAGGAGCACTACACAAGCGCGCGCACACACACACACAGTTTGTTGTTTTTGTTCCATTAGTGATTTACACACTCTCAGTTGGTTCATTATAAAAGATACAAACCTGAAAACAAACGCACTTAAATGTTAAATAAAAGGACCACAGTAATGAGGCAGGAGGAACATATTTTTTTAATAATGGTAAAATTGTAATTTAAAAATGTGCCCCTAAAAAATATTCTTTGCCCCTAAATTTCTCATTTAGGGGCAAGTGTGCCCCTAGTGAAAAAGCTTAGCGTACAGCCCTGCCATAGCTAGGATCAAGGCCATTCTCTCCCCATCAGACCTTGAGAGAGTCATTCACGCCCTTATATCATCACGACTCGACCATGGCCCGCCTACAGCTACCCCACAACGCCGCTGCTAGATTGCTCACAGGTAAGTAAGTAAGTAAGTATTTATAAAGCACCTTTCATACATGTCATGTAGCTCAAAGTGCTGTACACAAATATAGGCATATATAACGATAAAAGCAATAAAGTCACAGTGATCAGTTAAGATCAATGTTTAAAAAAAAAAAAAAAAAAAAAAAAAATAATAATAATAATAATAATAATAATAATAATAATAATAATAATAATAATAATAATAATAATAATAATAATAATAATAATAATAATAATAATAATAATAATAATAATAGTAATAATAACGTAAAAATGAAAATAACGTAAAAATGAAAACAGTAATTTGCTTACCAGTTTGGGAGAACAGGTCCGCACAAACATGTCCGCTCAGTAGCAACCGGAAGTGCACTAAACCAATGCACTTGTACGGTAGGTAGCAATGTTTAGCTCTTATAACGCTAGTGTAGTTACGTTTTTATCAGTGGTCAGAGTTGGGTCCACAGGACTTTTCCAAGTCCCATGGATCCATCAGTGGCCGTGTATTGTGTGCGTATGTACCCGTTCCCTCATGTGGTCAGTGGCCAGAGTTGGGTCCACAGGACTTATCCAAGCCCCATGGATCCATCAGTGGCCGCGTATTGTGTGCGTATGTACCCGTTCCCTCATCTAAAGAGTTGGGTCCACAAGACTTTTCCAAGCCTTACGGATCCATCAGTGGTCGTGTATTGTGTGCGTATGTACCCGTTCCTTCATCTAAAAAGTTGGGTCCACAAGGCTTATCCTAGCCTCATGGATCCATCAGGTTTTTCCAAGCCATAACTATTTGTAAGCTAGACTGTATAGGTACGTTTTTAATTTTCCTTTAAAAATGTGTATGGAGCTGGCGTTATGTGTGTTGGTAGTGTGTTCCATAGTTTTGGGGCATAGTTGGCAAATGCCATACTTCCTATCCTCTTTTGGTTTCTGGGCGTGTCTAGTAAACCTGTAGTGGATGACCGTAGCGTTCTTGAGGGCAGATAACTAACTAGGGAATTTGCTATGTATTTTGGGCCTTGCTCATTAAGAGCTTTATATGTTAGGAAAAGGACCTTAAAATCAATTCTATGAGTTATTGGAAGCCAGTGCAGAGTGGCTAGGACTGGAGTGATATGTTCTCTTCTCCTTGTATGAGTTAGTAATCGAGCTGCAGAGTTTTGGATAAGCTGAAGCTTCCCAATGGTTGCTTTGGGAAGACCAGTGAACAGTGCATTACAATAGTCAAGCCGACTTGATACAAAAGCATGAATGAGTGTCTCTGCATCCTTTTTATTTACGAAAGGTCTTACTTTCGCTATGTTTCTTAGGTGGAAGAATGACGTTTTCATGGCCTTAGTCTGAGTCCAAGATGACACCTAGGCTTGTAACCTCAGTCTTTACATAGGATGACAGACTCCCCAGGTACTCGGAAGAGAGCTCATATCACCCCCGTTCTTGCCTCCCTTCATTGGCTCCCAGTGCGCTATAGGATAGATTTCAAAGTTATTTTATTCGTCTATAAAGCTCTTAATGGTAAGACCCCCTTTTACCTAGCAGACCTCCTCACCCCTAGGCCTATACCAACTTCAGGGCTCTCAGATCTGCTGATAAGGGTCTCCTAACCACCCGTAAGTCCAACTTCAAGTTTAGGGGGGGCGTGCTTTTGCTGTCGCAGCCCCTGACCTCTGGAACTGCATCCCCACGTCCATCAAATTTGCCCCCTTCATCGAGTCCTTTAAATCTAAGCTCAAAACTCACTTGTATTCCTTAGCGTTCCCTGACTCACTCTGACTGTTGTTTTGTTACTTGTTTGTTTTGACGTGTTTCTGTTCCTTTGTTTGTCTGTTGGTTGTTTATTTTCTGTTTATTTATACTTTAGCAGTACTTTCTTAGCTACGCGGCCCACTGTAAAGCACTTTGGTTGACAAGTGTCATTTTTAAATGTGCTATATAAAAAATATTAAATATAAAATAAAAAGTCTAGAATTTATTTGATGAACATTTTTAATCAAGTCCCACCACTACTTAAAACATATTATTCATGATTTGGTCAAGTTACATACAAGTACAACAGTATTATTTATGATGTGGTCAAGTTACTTACAACATATTATCTATGATGTGGTCAATTTACTTACAATTTATTATCTATAATTGGGTAAGTTACTTACAACATGCTGAAAGAATACCAGTGCTTTGTTACTGAACTGACTGCAATAAAAACGATAGTCTTCTTTATCCAATAAATTGTCTATTTCCCCAAAATAACAGCCTAAAAAGAGATTCACTGAGGGATGGATTAAGATTAGATATCTATGCAAAAAGATATTTCAAACGCCAATTCTTGTTTTAATCCTAGTCTGATAAATCAGTAAAGAGTATTTCATATCTCAAGTTATGAAAATGTTCAGTTAAAATGCGCTTGTTGTCATTAGGCTTAGGGCTGGGCGGTATGGTCTAAAATGTATATCACGGTATAATTTGAAGCATAGACGGTAACGGTATATATCACGGTATATTAAAATGGGATCTTAAAATGTCTATATAAATGCTTCTGAAGTGATAAAACACTGGTATGGCAGCCATTACTGTACATAATACAGAGGTATTTTAATAACATTTATTGTGCAAAACTGCAATAGAAAAATGCAAAACCTTTTCTCAAGTGTCTGCGGGCAGGTAAGGTCATTAATATTTTGACGCTGTTGAAACATAAATAATCAAAAATTATAAAATGATTCTGTTACAGCTGCTGAGCTATATATATACACTATAGCTAATGTCCATCAATATCTTCCTTTTGAATGAAATAGGTTCAAGAATCAGGATTGTTGAGAGAGAGAGAGAGAGAGAGAGAGAGAGAGAGAGAGAGGGGGGAGGGACTCAGCCCCCCCTTCCCTCACTATTGGATGCCTCTGAGTGTTCCCAGGGATAGGTTGAGTTAGCGTTAGCAGCTAATAGGCTTGGGCGGTATCATTTTTTTCATACAGTCATACCTTGCTGACATAATACTCCGGTATACGGTATATGACGTATGACTTTCATTTTCATCAGCGCGGGGGGGGGGGGGGGGGGGGGGGGGGGGGGGCGGAGCTAACAATATATTCGTTATCACCATACATAACGCTTATATTGAAACACGTTGACATTAGGGCCGTTCTTTCAACCTAAAAGTGCACTTTCTTCAACCTCAAAACTAAATTCCTTAGCAGCCCTTGTTACCAAGTAAACAAATCACAGAACGGTAGCCAGTTAGTAGGTATCAACGTTAGCTCCCGGAACGGTAGCTAGTTAGCCAGCACCATCCAGGTATCAACGTTAGCTCCCAGAATGGTAGCTAGTTAGCCAGCACCATCCAGGTATCAACGTTAGCTCCCGGAACGGTAGCTAGTTAGCCAGCATCATCCAGTATCAACGTTAGCTCCCGGAACGGTAGCTAGTTAGCCCGCACCATCCAGGTATCAACGTTAGCTCCCGGAACGGTAGCTAGTTAGTCAGCACCATCCGGGTATCAACGTTAGCTCCCGGAACGGTAGCTAGTTAGCCTGCACCATCCAGGTATCAACGTTAGCTCCGGAAATGGTAGCTAGTTAGTTAGCACCATCCAGGTATCAATGTTAGCTCCCGGAACAGTAGCTAGTTAGTTAGCACCATCCAGGTATCAACGTTAGCTCCCGGAATGGTAGCTAGTTAGCCAGCATCATCCAGGTATCAACGTTAGCTCCCGGAACGGTAGCTAGTTAGCCCGCACCATCCAGGTATCAACGTTAGCTCCCGGAATGGTAGCTAGTTAGTTAGCACCATCCAGGTATCAACGTTAGCTCCCGGAATGGTAGCTAGTTAGTTAGCACCATCCAGGTATCAACGTTAGCTCCCGGAACGGTAGCTAGTTAGCCCGTACCATCCAGGTATCAACGTTAGCTCCCGGAACGGTAGCTAGTTAGCCTGCACCATCCAGGTATCAACGTTAGCTCTCGGAACAGTAGCTAGTTAGCCCGCACCATCCAGGTATCAACGTTAGCTCCCGGAACAGTAGCTAGTTAGTTAGCACCATCCAGGTATCAACGTTAGCTCCCGGAACGGTAGCTAGTTAGTTAGCACCATCCAGTAGGCTTGGGCGGTATGACGGTATTACGGTATACCAGGGTATTTAGAAATCCCGACGGTATTGAAAATCAATACCGGCGTCAAAATTACAGATGCGCTTCAGTTTCTATTACAGTGAAACGGAGTTTTGAGTGTAGTGCACACACGTGCCAGCAGAGGGCGAGACCAGTCCTCACTAGTGGAGCGAGTGTATCACAACGGTGTTCACGTTTTACGGTAATGTTGCGACAGTGCTGTGAAAATACCGTAAATCGTTGTGACGAGAGTTGGTGTGTGTTGTTGTGGTGCACTGGTGGAGCAAGCAAATAATCCGTCTCTTATTATATGTGAACTAAAGAGTACAAGGTTTACACAACAGCCCCCACCCGCTTTTATTGTATTTGTACCGTCCTGTACTATCTGCTGTCAGCTGTTTATCTCTCTCTGTGAGCTTGATTAACTAGCGTTAGCTCACGTTAACTAGCGTTAGCTCTGCGGCTAATCTTAGATTACCCTGAACTAAATCAATGACTAGGTTATAAAGCATTAGAGTAGTTTTCACTGCACATAGATCACTGCACATAGAAGTAGCCAAACAGCGGGAGCATTTCGGGAGCATATGACCAAAACCCAGGCAATTTCGAGCACTTAAGGAATCAAATAGTCTGCCATGGCTAGGCTACATGCTAACGGTGCAGGCTTCTGACTACCATTCTGAGAGCTAACGATGATTTGTTTACTTGGTAACACAGGTTTTTTTTCTGTACTTTAGTCTCAAAAATGTTTATCTACCTACCCGAGTTGTTAAAAAAAAATCCAAACTTAAAATAATTTATTATCATTATTATTTATTTAGAACAATTTGCTAATATATATGTAACCACAGTTGCAACCGTTTTCGGCTTGCCATTCCCCCGACTGCTTTGTTGTTGAATCAAGTCAAATCCTAGGTGCGTGTATTGTGCGTGTGAACGTTGACGTGAACGTGCGGCACACTTCATAGGTTTCATTTCGCGGAAAACTAAACATTGACGTCATCGGACTTAAAAGAAAACTCGGTAGTACCGACGTGATTCGGTCAGTACCCTTAAAAGTACCTGATTTGGTACCCATCCCTACCGTTTATACCATCCACCCCTAATTAGGCTAATTGAGATTCTATAGCACAATATCACTATATGATCCCATTGAAATTATAATATTGAATTAGCCTATTGCTCAGCCTTACTGTCAACTTCCATAGAACCTTTAAGTAAAAGAGAAATTATACAAATCTTCCTTTATTTCGGTTTCTTTTTTTGGCATGATCAAAACAACCCACATGGTCACACGGTGGATCATCACGTCTAAACTGATCCTACTTCAGATTTAGCAGCGTCACCCGTCACCCAACCTCCAGGGGAGAATAGAAGACAGGCTCCCACCGACCACCACCACCTTTCCAACGACTGTTCAAACGCCAGCTGGACATTCCTCCTCACATTCCTTTGATATGAACCCTGGGCCGGCCTTAACAGAGGTCAGAGAACGCTGTTGTGACCCGACCTCGGCTCAGGTCAAAGGTGATAGGGGACAGAGTAGAGAATGGATTTTTTTTTTTTTTTTACAGACCACGGTCGATGATTAGACTATAAACTACCTGCCATTGTGTCAGGCTTTTAAAGATAACAAAAGGAGGCTCAAAACATGCTCATTTATCTCCTGCATGTTGCAACAACAGACGATGGAGGGCTGGTGCTCTTGACATTCAGGTCAGATTCTAATGACGCTTTTGTAATAAAGGTAATGGCAATGGAGTGACAATACTATAAACAATGGACTGACTTTGTCAATGGTTTCTATGCTGCGGAGTGCGGACCGCATTCAGTTTTTTCTAGCCGAGACTCGGGTGACTTTGGAGCAAAAACAATCACGCAAGTGCTTCCTGGTCGCTAAAGGAGGCCAGTTTGTTGTCACTGTACTCTTCTGGAGAATGTGTTTGTCAAACTAGTGTATTACTAGTGAATGTATGGCCCAGCATAGGTGACATCGGACACACCAATATGTCCAGCAGCTCTGCTTCAGCCCTACGATCATGACATGGTGCCATGCTGTTGTTCCGTGTTGCCTTGCCCCCCGGGGGAATGGAGGGCTTCAAACTGGTGAAACTGAAATGATTTAAACTGCATATTATAGGCTAAAACAAAGAAAGTCAGCAATGGTGCACAATTAGCAGAACATTCATTTTGAATCACGGCAATCACGTTCAGAAGACTGACGTCAGGACAAACCTACAACACACTTGAACCTGACTGTCCCGGGTACTGTTTGTTGGGCTTCAAATAGAGGTGGGCAATATGGCCAAAAAATCATGATATTTCTAAACATTTTCACAATTCACATTATTTATAATTTTGCTCTTCCATGGGTATTTCTAGGGCTAATGTACTGATTCCTTGTTGCCGTGCCGTCGCCACAGTGATGATTTCAGATTGGCTGGCGGGGGGGCTACTCCTATAAAGAGGTACTATAGTTTTTTTTATAAAAGAAAAACTAAATCACAATGTTGGGCTCAGTGGTCAGTTCTCATGACTAAATGTGCTGGCGTGAGAAGAACGGATTTCCAAAATTTATGTTTAATTATTATTATTTGTATGGTGATGTAGGCCCATTTTTGGAAGAAGAAATAAGAAATAATAATCTCAATCTTGAATTAGTCATTTATCATTAATGTCACTTGACACATTGGTCACTGGTGTGTCGCTTGGTGTATGTCTGCCATGTGCTACACAGCCACGTTCCCACTCAAGTGAGAATACATACACACTGTGTGTGAGTGTGTGTGTGTGTGTGTGTGTGTGTGTATGTGTATCATGTCTGCCTGAAGCTTCTGCAACAGAGTGATAAAACAACGGATTTTTTGTTAAGATAAATACAAACACAGCCACACGGCACAGGAACATATTGTGAAGCTATCAAATATGACGTTTCTCTTGACTTTAATGCATCCCCTCAATGACGCATGGTCATGGTGACAACCCTCTGTTGAGCCACAGATAACCCAGAGAGGTTATCACAGGAAGAGCTGCTGCTTAAAGTGACGTTCACACTACAAGCTAAGAAAGCAACAGGAGATCATTCATTTTCAATGGGAGTCGGCGACGTGGAGCTCCAGACACACAGTGCTCTGTGATGATGAAGAAGCTCTGTGATGATGATGAGGCCTGAAGCTCTGTGATGATGATGAAGAAGCTCTGTGATGATGATGAGGCCTGAAGCTCTGTGATGATGATGAAGAAGCTCTGTGATGATGATGAGGCCTGAAGCTCTGTGATGATGATGAAGAAGCTCTGTGATGATGATGAGGCCTGAAGCTCTGTGATGATGATGAAGAAGCTCTGTGATGATGATGAGGCCTGAAGCTCTGTGATGATGATGAAGAAGCTCTGTGATGATGATGAGGCCTGAAGCTCTGTGATGATGATGAGGCCTGAAGCTCTGTGATGATGATGAAGAAGCTCTGTGATGATGATGAGGCCTGAAGCTCTGTGATGATGATGAGGCCTGAAGCTCTGTGATGATGATGATGAAGCTCTGTGATGATGATGAGGCCTGAAGCTCTGATGATGATGAGGCCTGAAGCTCTGTGATGATGATGATGAGGCCTGAAGCTCTGTGATGATGATGAGGCCTGAAGCTCTGTGATGATGATGATGAGGCCTGAAGCTCTGTGATGATGATGAGGCCTGAAGCTCTGTGATGATGATGAGGCCTGAAGCTCTGTGATGATGATGAGGCCTGAAGCTCTGTGATGATGATGAAGCTCTGTGATGATGATGAGGCCTGAAGCTCTGTGATGATGATGAGGCCTGAAGCTCTGTGATGATGATGATGAAGCTCTGTGATGATGATGAGGCCTGAAGCTCTGTGATGATGAAGCTCTGTGATGATGATGAGGCCTGAAGCTCTGTGATGATGAAGCTCTGTGATGATGATGAAGCTCTGTGATGATGATGAAGCTCTGTGATGATGATGAAGCTCTGTGATGATGAAGCTCTGTGATGATGATGAAGCTCTGTGATGATGAAGCTCTGTGATGATGATGAAGCTATGTGATGATGATGAAGCTCTGTGATGATGAAGCTCTGTGATGATGATGAAGCTCTGTGATGATGAAGCTCTGTGATGATGATGAAGCTCTGTGATGATGAAGCTCTGTGATGATGATGAAGCTCTGTGATGATGAAGCTCTGTGATGATGAAGCTCTGTGATGATGAAGCTCTGTGATGATGAAGCTCTGTGATGATGAAGCTCTGTGATGATGAAGCTCTGTGATGATGAAGCTCTGTGATGATGATGAAGCTCTGTGATGATGAAGCTCTGTGATGATTTCTAATATGACGCCGTGAAGCGTTAACAAATCACAACGGAGGAAATTGTGTTTCTGCTTAAACTGTTGCATCCAAAACATTGAGAAGCTGCCACATATCTTTTACCTTTCGACTAAAACTCTGTTAAAATATCAAAACATTGAGAAACTGCCACATATCTTTTACCTTTCGACTAAAACTCTATTTAAATACCAAAACGTTGTCAAAGACAATGGAGCTTAGCAGGCTGCTGTCACGTCTGGAGCTTCAGACACACATTTGACAGGAAGATGATCTCATCACAATGAAAATTAAAATTAGGTTAGAAAAGCCAGTGATGTCATCGGAGACATTGAATCATTGTGTTGTGTTAATTACAGCTCAATGAAATGATACGGTAGCAGTCTCTATAAGACAAGGTGTTGCCATTTTTCCATCAACATAATTTAATGCTGCTATTAACACAACACAAGGATTAAATGTCCCCGATGACATCACTGGTGGTGGCCATATTCAAACTAATTTATTCTCAACTATTCTCAACTCAACTGTCAAACTAAATCAATGTGTGCAAAACTGTTTAGAGTTTTTGGATGTGTGTGCGATTATGTGGGAAATAAATCAGGATTGTTTTTTGGCGAAGTGTCCCTTTAATGTTAACGTAATTCGTGTTATGGGGAATACTTAATGGTTGCATAACAAATCATACTGATTTAACGGCATCCATCCACGGGTGCTGGAGCAACACTTCAAGAGCACTTGGGTTTGGCTTGGGACGACACTAAATAAACTACTGAGTAAGTATGCTCTTTGTACTATGGGACGACCAAACTCACTCTGCAAATGTGCAAGTCCAGTTCCATCAAATTAAATTGTAAGTTCTATCTAAGTTATAAAGTATCAATTGTATGCTAATACAATTACATTACCATTACAGCCCAATTAAACAGTGCAAGCAACGTGACAGTCCTATAATATTCAGGGCTGTCCACACTTTGTTGGCTAATCAGTCAAGGCTTATTTTAGACTAGTAGTCATTTTATTGTATGTTGTTTGCTTCTTAGTTTATTTTTTCATAATTCATTTCATACCATGAATTATTTCCTGGAGAATATTAGCTTATCTCTGGCCTCACAATAATACTCACACTATATGTTGGTATTTAGGCCTAAGTGCCAGGCCTCCATCTATTTTCCTCTTGGTGTATCTTGGTGAACCGAGGGGTGCCGACAGCCTATTTGTAAAAAGCTGAGATGCAAGCAGCTATTCTCCCCTGTAAGCAAGGTGCAGCTCTGTAAAGGTCAGGGAAATGTTGCTCTGGGGTGCCCTCTAGAGGTCAACGGGGTTACACACATAGCAGTATCCAGTCAACCCCTGCCCTGAACAAGTCTCCAAGGAGGTGATCATTCAGGACTCAGGAGGGACAGAGAGCATTTACAAGATAATGACTTGTTTCTACTGAGGAATACTGACAATAATGTCCATGTATCTCTCCTATAGCCCACTAGTGTAGAGTGGAACCAAAGGGGTTGGAACATTGAGATTGGTCTAAAAGT
The DNA here is from genome assembly GCF_963971535.1 of Notolepis coatsorum. NCBI lineage: Eukaryota > Metazoa > Chordata > Actinopteri > Aulopiformes > Paralepididae > Notolepis > Notolepis coatsorum. The sequence continues at coordinate 27,006,312 of NC_140183.1, forward strand.
GTATATTAAGCACTACCCACTACCCAGCATAAGACATGTAGGCTTTAGAAAAGAGAGTGCTTCCACAACTCTGAGACCTTCATCAGGTGAAGGATGTTTGACAAGTACTGGCAATTAATCGAAAAAAAATCGCAATCTCGATTCATAGACCTATGCAATCTCATTTCTAAGTTATGACGATTTTTTTAAATAAAAATGTATACTTTTTTGTCTTATTTAAATTTTTTTTTTACCTTTTAAATGATTTTTTTTGAAAAAATAAGAATCGTGAGATAATCGTGATCTCAATTCTTAGAGAGAAAAATCGTGATTCACATTTTAGCAAGAATCTTCAACGTGGTCTACACCGACAAGCTGCGCATGCGTTTCACAGCCTCCAGAGGGCAACCTAGACTACCGTATTGCCAGTAGTATAGACGCAAAGAGATTACATGTTAACACTTTGGCTGCCAGGAGCCGTGTTAAAGCGTCATTCCCGGCCATGCTCAAGTTGCCGATGACGCTTTACAGCGTCTTTAATATCAATATTTCAAAAATCTGGAATCGGATTCATATGTCCCCTCCGCTGGCCTGAGATCCACCAGGAGGACCCACTGAGCTCTCTGGCGGTTCAGGAGCGCCATCTGGTGGCCGATCGGCGCAATCGCTTAACAGGAAGCGCAGTAGAGGTTTTGCTGGACGTCCGTATTACTTCCGGGCACTCGGTACATGTCCCGGGACTCTGGCTCGTCACACTAAATAGCGATCGATTGCCAATAACTCGATAAACAACATGATTTGGACGTATATACCATTATACAAGCTGGAGATGGACCGGGTAAATCGCCATCCCATAATGATAAAATGTCTACTCTACGATGATCGCCCAACGGCGCGCGGAGACTGGGGTGAGTTTTAGCGTGTAACGTTACCGTCTTCGATACTAACTGCTATTATCAACATTTGACCCACATTAGATGATTGGTATAACGCTGCCCACGGAATTATAAACGCCCCCTCGCCCATCCGGTCAACATCAGATGACGTGTAGTAACTTCTAGAAGTACGTCTAGTTGGAATTTTTTATATCGCGCTGATTGCCATCAAACTGTATTTCATCATCAATATAATGCATTTGGGGCTATATATCACGTTCTGGAGAAAGCTGCAGAAAGAGATGAAAACATACTTATACATTAGACCATACTTTACTATGAATATGTGAATGAAAAAGTTTAACGTTGCTACACAATGAACAATACATATAGGACTTTGAATGGGCCCTAATAATGGCAATGTAGCAATAGAATTAAAAAAGTTATAGCCCTGCAAAGAAGGGGACTTTCTCCATAGACAAATAGAGCTGGCAATCTATGGTATATCATGAATTTAACCCATGGCAGCCAAAGTGTTAACAATCTCATTCTATCTTTTTAAAGAAATAAACAAAACAAAAATAACATTACCTTGCATGAATCTTAAAACAATTTTTTTTAAATTCCCTGAGTAGTCAACATAAATTAGGGAAACATTTTAGAAACAAATACATAAACAAAAATGTTTTCAATGTTCCATTTCAAACAGACACTTTAACCCAGATCCCATTGTCCTTCACAGAGTGCTTTTAAGAGCACAAGAGCCGAAGCTCCTTTTTTTGTGAGACAGTCAGCGAGCTGAGATTTTGTGTCTGACCAACGCACCTGCTTGATGCGCTTGTTCTGAATGAGCTCCTTAATGCTACTGATTCCTGAGTCTCTTTTCTGTGACTTCTTTCGTGGACTTGAGCGCATCGAACAGAGAGTGATTATTATCGGTCATACAGATTACAGGGAGTGTATTCAGTCCAGCATTTCCAGTAGTGAGCTCAGAAAATAGTGTGGCTAGAAAAATTGCATTGTCTACCCCATCTGACATAGCAAGAGTTTCCCCTGCAAGGGTACTGCGAACCACACGTCTGATTTTCTTTGAATGCCAACAGAGGGGGGGAAACTTCCCTCTTTCTCCCATAACCATAAGTGTTATAAAAGTACCTCCCTGTGTACCTCCGTCTGGGAGGTTTCCAAATGAAGCATCACTGAAAACTATCAAGTTCAGAGCATCACCGTTTCCCAGATGTTGAAATCTGAGTGTCACCTTTTCAGACTTTAGCTTACGGATTATCTTATTAGCATCATGAACAGACTGTACTGTTGACCCTTTTATATTAGAAGCCAAACAACATGAATCAAACATTACATCAGGTCTCGTCTGTTTAGCAACCCATAGGATCTGACCTATTTTTGATCGTAGCTGCTCTCTCTCAGTTTCGTTGAGGGGTTCATTTCTCTGTGTGGACCGACTTGCTTGTATGGGAATAGGCTCCATGTTCTCAATGTAACTTTGTTGATGTACCTGAACTTCACCTTTAACAGTTACAAAATCCATTCCTACATAGGAGAACTTTTCATGCTCCTCACGCCCAACCTTGAATGCAGACTGCAGTTGGGGGATCACATTGGATGAAAAGTTTGATGAGCCTGCCCAAAGAAAATCATCTACATGACATGCAAGCACCCCAGTATCCTTACATTGCTCATCCAACCAGTAAAAGACTCAGTCCACCTGTGACACTCTACCACCAGTAGGCCTACTCAGCATGATCTCCTTCACGTTGTTGTACCAATATAGTGATGCATCTGCAAGACCATAAGCTGCAGCGCCGGACGGCCGGAGTGCAAGCGGTGTGACGTAATTGGCAGACTCGACTGTCAATCAATGGTCTACCTGACACGCAAACTCATAAACAATGTTTCTGTACTGGAGGTGTACAGTATTTCAATAGGCAACCCTGAAAGGATTATTTCTCTAGAAGAGCAACACAGCCAAAACATAGGCATTGTATGCATAAAAGGGGCAAAAGCTAAAGTTAAGTGACTGTTACTTTTGTAGCAGTAGTTTGATTTGATAGTTTATTTGATAGGGACAGCACATGTTAATGAACATCAGGTCCAAAATACAAAATGTAAACATGCAGGGTTGTAGCAAGAGCTAATTTACACACATGCACGCACAGTACAAATATACATAAAAAAAAAAAAAAAAAAAAACTCTTTTACTTGAAATATTTTCACTGTGCTCCTAAATATTTTTGGGTGCTCCTAAATTTCTTTGTGTGCTCCTAACTTTTTTCATTTAGGAGCACCTGTGCCCCTAGTGAAAAAGGTTAGCGTAGAGCCCTGCATCACACAAGAACATAATAAATGTGCATGTATACAATATATTACAATACATCACATGCAAAAACAGAATAGTCTACATGATAGTAAAAGTGTATAATACAGGGTAATACAGTAATCTTTCAGTTGGGACCCGACTACTCGGGGGGGGGGGGGGGGGGGGGGGGCATCTCTCTCTCTACTGGTTCAATTAATGTAGAAAAGTAGAAAAACGTTGCACTATAAAAACCAACTGGATAGTTGATGATAATAAACATTTAACTTCATTAGCTGAAGTATTCTAAAATCATTTAAGCCATTCTCCTTTTCTGTGTGTGTGTGTGTGTGTGCGTGTGCGTGTGTGTGCACGTATCTCATATCTGGTCTGACATCAGAGGAGTTTGATAGTATTTACTGAGGATTGCCAGATAATGTTGATATTTAAACACAAAAAAATATATAATACAAAATAAATATACATGATCATGCAACATAAAAAAAATGTGTAGGAACAGTTTGGGAGAGGGAGGTAAGGGGTTTTAGATTGTGTGTTGTGAAGTTTAGACTTCAGAGAGGGAGAGTAAAGTACAGAAAAAAAGGTACCGTTGGGTACCGTACCGGTATCGATTCCCAGGTAAAAAGAAACATTTTCAGACTCGGTGATCCCGAACAGACCCACCGCGTAGGCCAGATGCAAGCCGCATTTTACAATAAACCTCTGTGGGGCTGCTTTAAAAAAAAAATTATAATCGCAAATGTAATCGCAATCGCAATATCTGTCAGAAAAATCGCAATTAGATTATTTCCCAAAATCGTGCAGCCCTACATCACTGTGTAGCGTATCAAGTCAACGCACATAGGTGCCAAACTTAAAAGCTCCCAGTGCAGTTAGGAATGGGTAGACCACTCCTTTATAACAGTTAGCAAAGTAGTGAATGGACAGACCACTCCTTCATAACAGTTAGCATAGTGATGAATGGGTAGACATACTCAGATCAGGTCCTATTGTCACCCTGTGAGATTGCCAATAGCTGATGCTATTGCCCACGTTTCTCCTCTGTCTCTCTCTCTTCCTCCCCTCTCTCTCTTCCTCCCTTCTCTCTTCCTCCCCTCTCTGTTCCTCCCCTCTTTCTCTTCCTCCCCTCTCTCCTTCACTCCCTCTCCCATGTTCTCCTCTCTCTCTCTTCCTCCCCTCTCTCTCCATCTCCCATGTTCTCCTCTGTCTCTCTCTTCCTCCCCTCTCTCTCCATCTCCCATGTTCTCCTGTGGACTGGGTTGACAGCGGCACGCGCAAGTCTAGGCTATTGTTCAAATTGTGTGAAAACAAAACACGGTTTCTCCTGTGGATTGTGTTGACTAATACATCCGTTTGTCAGATCGTTCCATTTTTTATTGTAGCTCAACAAATACTTGTTTGCGTGATCTGGCTTGATTGTCAAAACATTGCTACCGCAAGAGATACTTGGGCTGAAGGAGGTGAGAGATAGTGTGATAGAGAGACATCCACTGTAACAGCGTTAGAGCGACCAGTGGAATGAAATCTAATCAAAATAGAACAGGTCTGCTTTTATGGCATTATAAATGCTCTCTTATTGAAAATTACGAGTCAACAATATTAGGTTATTTTATGCTGAGATTGTTGAAACTATTGTTGAAACTGAAACTATTGCAAATATGAATGCAATGTTGTCAGTGGCATTTTCACGGTGGCACACACATTTCTTATTGATAAGATGACACTATAATTGTATTAATTATGGTGGATATAATTCCTGTAGCGAGTTTGTACTCATGATTTGGGCTCTATATTGGGCTCTGTAGCAGCAACCATTTACTACTGGGCTCTGATTGAACAACCATTTACTACTGGGCTCTGATTGAACAACCATGTACTATTGGGCTCTGATTGAACAACCATTTACTACTGGGCTCCGATTGAACAACCATGTACACTACTGGGCTCTGATTGAACAACCATGTACTACTGGGCTCTGATTGAACAACCATTTACTACTGGGCTCCGATTGAACAACCATGTACTACTGGGCTCCGATTGAACAACCATGTACTACTGGGCTCCGATTGAACAACCATGTACTACTGGGCTCCGATTGAACAACCATGTACACTACTGGGCTCTGCCTCTGGGCCAGATACCATGTACTACTGGGCTCTGCCTCTGACTGAACAACCATGTGCTACTGGGCTCTGATTCAGCAACAATGTGCTACTGGGCTCCTCTGATTGAGCAACCATGCACTAATGGGCTCCTCTGATTGATCAACCATTTAGTACTGGGCTCTGATTGAGCAACTATGTACTACTGGGCTCTGATTGAGCAACTATGTATGTACTACTGGGCTCTGGGACAGATGTTTGTGGATCTTCCACAGGGTCAGCCATCATCAACAGCAGATGGCCAGAAGTTTCCATGCTGGGGTTCCATGCCAGTGTCACAGTGCGTCACCCAAGGTTATACACACAGAGCCTTTTCACAACGTACGGTCAGACACTTAACATTCTAGGAATAGCAGGCCATTACTACTGTCATCATGATCATGAATCATGGATCATGAAGTGAGGACCAGCTCATTGCAACACAAATCAACCCTATCTAGTAAACAGTCCAAACCAGGGAGCGTGGGGTGAATGGGGCCGGGGGTCAAGAAGACCACGTCAAGAAAGACAGACCAGTCAAGTCCACCACGGATTTGAAATGAAACAATCAAGATGTGCTTTAAGTGCAGACTTTCAGCTGTAATTTGTGCGTATTTTCATCTAATGTGCCTCCTCCTTTAACTAATTCAGAGCCACGCCCATATTACCAAATTAGGCATAACAAAAAATATAGTTTGTTTCCTGTTGGTTGTCAGTTAAGGTTTGACTAAGATTTCTATGAAACGTTATTCTAAAAAAATAAAATAAAAAGGGAATATTTTTTTTGAATTTACAATTTTTTTTTTTAAAACTCATAAAATATATTGGGTCGCACCTAAATCGGCAGGGTCGGTCGGCAACCGGAAACAAACAATTTTTTTTTAGGCCTTAGGTCTAGATTGCCACCGCTTTAATCAATGGGAGGACGGGGATATTTGCGAACGCTTAAACTATATCTTAAATTATGGCTATGGGTCTAATACACCCGTTGCTTATCAATGACTTGCTTGCAGTCAACATGTACGAAACGGATTGTTTTTTCATCTGTACATTTCCGTTTTATACCGTTTTGAATACGAGTATAGTTTGAGATTTCTAGTAATTCCAGAGAAAGACACGATAATAGCCCTTTAGTGGAATACACAAAACACGTTGTAATTTTTCGGCTGATTTATGAATCATTTTCAAATAAACGCTAGATTATCGATAGTGTCCTCATGTACGAAGAGAAGCGGGGTCTGAAAAATCGCTTCTCCGTACTTTGGTCGGCGCGAACCTCACACACACACGCTCCGATGGCGGAGAAAGGAACATCTGATTACCCCAAGATTCGTAACATAAATGCCTTACCTCACATCTGATGTCATGCAAAAAGATTCATCCAATTCCTGATCGCCATTCCAAATATCGATTGCGTCCATTGATCCAACGTTATAGTCCAAAACACAATGATCCACGATGCTCCCAGTGGGGGGACTCAATGCAATAGTATCCAGCTGCATGCCCGAGAAGTCAAACCTGGACCGGACTTATTTTTTTGATGCACAGTCCCAACCAATCCAATCCAATGATGTGCAATACCATCCGGGAGACGATAGGCGGCGATATTTGCCCTTTGCGAGCTCAGACCCATTCCCAATAATAACGTCAGGCTGGATGGATGAAAAATGAATGGATATCGCTAATAAAAGAAATAACTATTAAAACCCGACTATACTCGTGATTGGCACTCAACGCATGGCGAGTTAACCCGACTATTACTTGTGGTTGGCACTGAATCAGGGTTAAGGGACCAAAAGTAATTGGGCAATTGGCTGCTCAGCTGTTCCATGGCCAGGTGTGTGTTAGTCCTTAATTATTTCATTTACAATGAGTAGATAAAACATCTAGTGGTATTTGCATTTGGAATCTGTTGCAGTCAACTCTCAATATGGGGTTCAAAGAGCTGTCACTATCAGTGAAGCAAGCCATCATTAGGCTGAAAAATCTAAACAAATCCATCAAAGAGATGGCAAAAACATTAGGTGTGGCCAAATAGGTGTATCTGTATCTGTGTCAAAGTCAAAGTCAACAAGAGAAGACTTCACCAGAGTGAATACAGAGTGTAAAGGCCGAATGAGTGTTTTTGTTATAGATTATTATTATTATTATTATTATTATTATTATTATTATTATCATTATTGTTATTATTATTTCCAATCGAAGGATATGATTTATGGGAATGTTATGTTTATCTGTGTCACCCGTTGGGTGGACTCTGTTGTACTATGGGCGAATCACCTGCACCTGTCAGGTGGGTCGGCCCACGGCGCGGCGGAGATCATTAAAATGGGTGATAGGGATCAGCTGTGGGTTGGTAGCCGACGGGGAAAGCATATAATTTTCTGACCGCTTCGGGAACGCTTTAGAATAGTTTTATCTTAGGAAACACTTTGATCAATTAGAACCACGGTTATAGGACGCTTTAGGATCGCTTTGATCACCTCTCCCATGTAACCTACATTTTCTAAATAAATCGGATCACCACGTCGGTATCTGATAACGGAACTCAATGCGTGGAGACTATTCTTTGGATGGAGCGCGTATGGAATCACTCCCCGTCTACCAGGAAGCGGACACAGGCAGGTGCCGCTACACAGAGCGTTCACCACAAGAGAAGACTTCACCAGAGTGAATACAGAGGGTTCACCACAAGAGAAGACTTCACCAGAGTGAATACAGAGGGTTCACCACAAGAGAAGACTTCACCAGAGTGAATACAGAGGGTTCACCACAAGAGAAGACTTCACCAGAGTGAAGGCAACATGAATGACCACAAGGTGGCGCGATACAACGTAAGGAGGACTGTGTCAGAGGCCAAACGACGCTACAGGGATAAAATTGAACTCCAGTTTGAACAAGCTGACTCTAGAGCTATGTGGCAGGGGCTCAAAACGATGACAGACTACAAAGGCGCCTCCCTCAAACTGAACAGTGACATCTCCTTAGCAAATGACCTCAATACCTTCTATGCGAGGTTTGATGCTGGTAATAACAACACCAGCTCACAAGCCTCGGCAATGGGGGGGGGGGGGTCGGCTGCTGATGGAGGCGCAGTGTTCAGGGTAACAGAGCATGAGGTGAGGCGGACCTTTAAAAAAGTGAATATCAGGAAGGCAGCAGGTCCAGACGGCATCCCCGGCCGCGTCCTAAAAGTCTGTGCCGACCAACTGGCCCCAGTATTCACTGACATATTTAACCTGTCCTTAGAACAGGCTGTCATCCCCACCTGCCTGAAGAAGTCCACTATTATCCCTGTACCCAAAAAATCCAAGCCTGCTTGCCTCAACGACTACCGCCCTGTAGCTCTCACCTCCATAGCCATGAAGTGCTTCGAGAAGCTAGTAAAGGGCTACATCTGCTCCTCCCTCCCCATCAACATGGACCCCCTGCAATTTGCATACCGCCCCAACAGGTCCACGGAGGACGCCATATCCCATGTGCTGCACACAGCAGCATCACACCTGGACAAGAGGCAGGGGAACTATGTGAGAATGCTATTCATCGACTACAGCTCGGCATTCAACACCATAGTCCCCTCCATACTCATAGCCAAGCTCAGGGACCTGGGCTTGGGCTATGACCTCTGCCAGTGGGTCTTGGACTTCCTGACTGGCAGACCCCAGGTGGTGAGAGCGGGCAACTGCACCTCCTCATCCATCACCCTCAACATAGGGGCCCCCCAGGGCTGTGTTCTGAGTCCCCTCCTCTACTCCCTGTACACACACGACTGTGTGGCTCAGCGGAGTAGCAATACAATCGTCAAATTTGCTGACGACACAGTGGTGGTGGGCCTGATCTCTGCCAACGACGAGAGGGCCTACCTGGAAGAGGTCAAGGTCCTGGCGGGATGGTGCCAGGAAAACAGCCTCTCCCTGAACGTCAGCAAAACAAAGGAGATGATTGTGGACTTCAGGAGGTCGGGGGTCAAGGACTACAGCCCCCTCAGCATCGACGGGGCACCGGTTGAGAGAGTCAACAGCTTTAAGTACCTCGGAGCCTACATATCCGAGGACTTGACATGGACCACACACATTAACAGTGTTGTGAAGAAGGCACGACAACGCCTCTACTTCCTCAGGCGCCTAAGGAAGTTCCAAGTCAGCCAGAAGATCCTTAAGAACTTCTACTCATGTACAATAGAGAGCATCTTGACCGGCAACATCACCTCCTGGTTTGGGAATAGCACTGCACAAGACCAAAGCAGACTACAAAGAGTGACACGTTCAGCCGAACGCACAATTGGAGGGGGGCTCCCCACCCTCCAGAACATTTACTACAAGCGTTGCAAGGGCAAGGCTAAGAGAATCATTAAAGACTCCAGTCACCCGAACAACTGCCTCTTTGAACTGCTGCGGTCAGGCAAGCGATACAGGAGTCTCAAGGCGAGCACAGAAAGACTCAAAAGAAGCTTCTATCCCCAGGCCATCAGGCTACTAAACGAACAATGAATGAACACTACACAACAACAACCACCAAACGCACATAGCACACACATCCACACGCACACACTCACTTTAAACAAACACACTGTAGCACCCACTCCACACACTTATAGCACACACACACTTTAAACAAACACACTGTAGCACCCACTCCCCACACTTTATATTTATGGATGAAGGATTGCACTACAACTCGTACACCTTACTGTAAATTGTACCTAAAATTGTACCTCATCCCATTTCTGCTTTGCACTAGATAGTACTGTACATTAGTACACTGCATAGTATTGTGTATTGTATATTATATGGTAACTCAGAACATTGTATATATGTCTATACCGAACACTGTGACCTCATTTTCTTCTTCTAAATTCATGCTATATTATGTTATGTTATTTGATACTATCTTGTCTAGCACAGTCTCTGGAGCGTAACAGTAAGAAGCATTTTGTATGAAAGTATTCTGTACTTCTGTATGACAACTATTAAAGAACTTGAACTTGAACTTGAACTTGAATACAGAGGGCTCACCACAAGAGAAGACTTCACCAGAGTGAATACAGAGGGTTCACCACAAGAGAAGACTTCACCAGAGTGAATACAGAGGGTTCACCACAAGAGAAGACTTCACCAGAGTGAATACAGAGGGCTCACCACAAGAGAAGACTTCACCAGAGTGAATACAGAGGGTTCAACACAAGATGTAAACCATTGGTGAGACTCAGAAACAGGAAGACCAAATTAGAGTTTGCCAAGAAAACATAAAAAAGAAAGGCCTTTTAAGTTCTGGAACAACATCCGATGGACAGATGAGACAAAGATCAACTTGTACCAGAATGGTGGGAAGAGAAAAATATGGAGAAGGAAAGGAATTGCTCGTGATCCAAAGCATACAACCTCATCAGTGAAGCATGGTGGTGGTAGTGTTATGGCGTGGGCATGTATGGCTGCCAATGGAACTGGTTCCCTTGTATTTATTGATGATGTGACTGCCGACAAAAGCAGCAGGATGAATTGTAAAGTATTCCAGGAAATATGATCTGCTCATATTCAGCCAAATGCTTCAGAACTCATTAGACAGCGCTTCACAGTGCAGATGGACAATGACCCGAAGCATACTGCGAAAGCAACCAAAGAGTTTTTTAAGGCAAAGAAGTGGAATGTTATGCAATGGCCAAGTCAATCACCTGACCTGAATCCAATTAGATTAGATTAAAATGTATTTTGTCATTATACAGGAGATTTATGTACAGAGTTGTAATATTAATATATACAGTGATACAGGTATAAAGACAGTATGGTAGTAGTCATACTGGACAGCAACGTAACTAGTAAGAGTAGGTAAGGGATCATACAGATATAGTATCAATCTACAGATATGTAAAAGGATTATGTGCAGTGTGTACAGACAGATGTGGATATATATATATACGGTAAGAATAAATATATATACAGTATATACAGCATTATTGTACATGCTATCTTACAGAGTTATATGGGTTATATGCAGGTGTATGCAAGTATTATGATTTTTATGTTATGCGGACTCACAGCTAAAATGGAGAGCTGGATTAAAAAACAGTTTGTGGCACTCCAGGATAATCAGCTGATATTTTGGGGTATTTACTCTGCTTGATGGCTTATTTGAAGCCCATCCGCTGTAGCCACATAGAAGGGCTCATTGAACAATTATTTTCCTGAAAGAAAGGGCACAGACAATTTGGACAAATGGATCAAAGATCCGTTCATTACGGATGACGCAACAGGCCTCCCACTGTCTGAACAGGGTTACCCAGTGCTAGGGCTGGGCGATATGGCCTAAATATGATATCACGATATTTTCTGACCTTTCGGCGATACACGATACGCATCACGATGTTTTTCTTTTTTTCCCCAAACAATTCATTATGAGGCTTACCAAGACAGTATTTGAGTTTGCAAGCTAACATTAAAGACAAAATAAAATACCCATGCATTTAGCATTTTTATATTATATATTAGATTTAGATTATTGGATTATTAGATTATATATTGCATATATTTAGCAATGAGATATTATATGATTTAGATATGAAATATGATGAATTGAAAATGGGGGACCCTGATGTAAACAAGACGAAAGTCTTTCTCTGGTCTGCATCCTCCAGTCCACTGTTGTTGTATTGAGCTGTACTGTATTGTACCCATGCTGCAATCTGTTAATAACGTTTTCATTCATTCAGACGGCAAACAGAATCATTTTGATTGACAGTCGAGTCTGCCAATTACGTCACACCGCTTGCACCCGCCCTGCTGTTCTTAGCACCAATCGGCAAGCGCGTATTAATTTTTTACTTCCGCCATTGGAGAGCTCAATGACAACAACAATGGTAGCGGTAGCTCCCCGCGGCCGACGTTTAGCTTTTAGCTCCGCAGGATGACTAAACGACTGGAGGCATAATGATTTTACTGCAACGGATGTTATAATAAAAGCCTTTCCATACATCTGTCTGATTGAAAACTTTATTAACAGACCGCAGAATGTGCACAACTGAGTCAGCACGGGCTGAGATATGAACGACTAATGCTTGCTATATCTAGGTCGACCTCCGACGTTGCTATGTAAATACGCTGATGTTATTGAACGTGTAACTATATAACGTTAATGCCACAAAACGAATGCCTTTGTTATCATAAGTAGTAACTTTGATGCAGTAGTGTGTGTGTGGGGCGGCGCTGTTCAAAAGTTTCAACGTGTGGACCAGATTGACGCGACACAATCCTCTTGGGCAAAACATCACGATATCCACGATACGTTTAAAAAGTGTATCGTTAATGAACTGTACCCGATATTTATATAATATCGTCATATCGCCCAGCCCTACCCAGTGCTGTGTAATGCTGCGCTGAGAAAGCTTGTCCCCCTTGTCCCCTTTGCACTTCGAGGAGAGGATTGGGAAGCACTGCCCTCTAGTCGATTTTGTGTTTTGAGCACAAAGTTCATCATAGATCTGGCATCTTTATTTTGCTCTCAAAGTGCACCAGATTGATGCATTTAACTTTAAAATGTACCGAAAAAATAACAATTCCGGGGGAGCATGCCCCCAGACCCCCCTATAGGGTCAGAGGTTCACCCACCAGTCTCACAAAATCCTGTGGGAAACACTGACGCATGTGAACGAATTTTTTTCCCTTTATGTTCTAGCAACATATTTGGGCTAAATACACCTCGTTCTATAAATGTGTACAGAAACAATTCCATTGCTTTAGTTAATAATATTAATTAATTTCATTGATAACATTGTGCTGTAATTTCATTTTCTAATAAATATGCATGATCAAGTTCGTGTGCTTTTTTGATAAGCTAGCTCGCTTGTTTGATAATGACACATTCGCTATTAAGTTATGTTAACATTGAATAGTTCCCAGTAACTATCGAATAGTAAATTTGTGAGTTTTGACCATCCCTAATAGACACTCACTCATCTGTTCTAAATTGAACTTTACACAGCATTCCTATCTACATTACCTGGTATTTAATCAGCTAAAGCCAACAGAATACCTGAGCAAATAAGGTCTTGTTCACTTGTGCAAGGTGGTGACACCAGATGATGACTGCATGCTCAGACAAGGCGCCGTCCATGAACCTCATGGCCAGGGCTATTTCATTTGCATGCTGAATTAGTGTGCGCAGGGGTTAATGTGGGCAGAAACTAGGGGTGGACGGTATGGTCTAAAATGTATATCACGGTATAATTTGAAGCATAGACGGTAACGGTATATATCACGGTATCATCGTTTTTGATTAAAAAAAATTTTTTATTTTATATAATTTTTTTTTTTTTATAAAATATATATATTATATAATTAGACTTGTACTGGTATTATCTGCGAGACATCGCCACCACGCAACAAGCTCCACTGTCTGTGTGTACTCTAGTAGCCTCCAGCTACGGCCAGAATTCTCCGGAGCTGCACCTGGACCTATACTCGAGTAGCCTCGAGCAGAGCTACGGCCAGGATTCTCCGGCGCTGCACCTGGACCCTATTGTATTGGTATTATAACGTTAGCAAGCCCTCAGCTCGAATACGCATCGAATCAGTGTTATAAGACATTGATATCATGAGCTATCTGTAGCTACTGCATATATAACGTTAATACAACGCCTCCGTGAATTATTTAGTTCAATGGGACATTTCGTTTTGAACGGTGAACTAACTTGTGTTAACGTGAGCTAACAGGTAGCATACACGTCTCTAGTACTAGACTTTGTGGAGCGTTTGTTGATGTCAGGAGCTATCGGTAGCTGGCCGACTAGATACCGTTCGGTTAGACAATGCCCCATCATGTATTAAACTAAAAGTGAATAGTTGACTGGGTCATTTTGTAACGGTAGCTAAGCTAACGTTAGCTCAGGGAGACGCCGACAGCTCCCGTGTCCCGTCCCACTAGACTACTAGACCCGTGTTTACATGCGTGCGGTAGGGGCTGGCACGCCCACTGCGCGAAGCCTCCTAAATAACTTTTTCCAGTTCGCACATATCTATTATCTATGACTAATTCTATCTATTTTTAGGGGCAAATGCCAGTGAAATAGTCGCGCTGTGGTTACATGACGTCATTGCTATTTTAGAGCTGCACTACCGGTTACACGGTATACTCAAAATCCATACCGTAGAGCAAATTCATACCGTTTATACCGTATACCGTTTATACCGTCCACCCCTAGCAGAAACTGTCCAGAACTGTGTTCCAGAACCTTCTATTGGTGAGTAGGGCTGGCCTGAATGCCATTTCTTAGGGTTTGGACACTTGTTGCGGCTTTTACGAACTAAGCTCCAAACGTTCACTCTCACAAAAACACGTTCAAAAATCTGGAATATCGTAAGCAGCGAGGTCAACTCGTTATGGAATCACAATGGCAGCTCCGCTCACTGCTTCTGACTCACCATTTAACTCAGAAATGGTAAAGCTATTGAATCATTTTACCATAGGAGCTCAACAGTACAATTGTTAACTTGAAACCAGGAATTATTATGCTAATTTAACCGTGTTGATGAGAGACCAGCAACGTGTGTAACATAACATTAACCTTAAATCACTGCTCAGTGACATTCATCCACTCTTTCTGTGCTCATCTTCCCCTTCATAGCTAAAGTGACAGTTTTTTAATAAGGGGTGCGTCAATATATTTAACAGTATCGGCCAGTTCGCATCGCCAAGAGAGGAGAGGCAAGAGCAAAGTTCTGCTTCTCCCCAAAGTATTTACAAAAAACAAGCTCTGCATTTAGCTTCCGACAGGGCTAAATCCATAATCAAATCCTTAATGTTGTTATTTATAGATTTATAGCGAACTAATTGCAGCCCAAAGCAGTCGCAGGTGGTTTGTTATTTCAGTGCATAAATCACTTCAGCAACAGGTAAGAACAGACACAAGGCAGAGTTATCCAACACATCCACTATATATAGGCCTACAGAGAGGGATGGACCTCCAGAGGGTTCTTAAGACACACCCCTTTATGAGAGCCACCTATAATTAACAAATAATTGATAATAGACAAGTAACTATGGACTGTTTTTGTGTGAATAACACACCACAAAAAATACACCCTTTTTGATCAACCTTTGATATGCTGGTCCAGAAAATATTCTTCCAGTGGACTACTGAATACATTTTGAATAGACATTTTGGCCATAACAAGAGGTGTGTTATTCACATTGGCATCCACCATTATAACACCATACCTATCATTATGCATGGTGATGATCACAGGAGTGTAATTTCTGTGGGCTGCTGTATTGCCTCTGGTCCTGGTGACCTTGCCATTACGAGGAAATCAGTGAATTCTATGTTTTTATTTTGAAATTCTACAGAGGAATGACAGGTAATGAATGTGCTCCATGCCCTGTAGCCATGCCAAAGGAGTTATGCAGCAAGGCAACAATTCTAAATATTCAAGCAGATAGACATAATAGTGGTTAAATGAGAAGACATGTAGCAGTATGGATAGTGAGATGACACTGGGAACTTTGAAATACTGTGGAGATTGTATTGTTCTTCCTGCAAGGAATCCCTAAAATGTCAGTGAATTGAGGGAGTTCAATGGTGAAAAGTTTAAACTAATCAAAATCCACCAAAGAGACTAGTATTCAACTCTAGGAAATGTCTGGGAAAGGTTTAGTTGAAGTCATAGGTGCCAGCAGCTGCTGAGTCCCAAGGGTTCACTTATGCACACAGGGATATTTCATGTTTAATCATTGTATATTTAGTAAATAATCAAAATATATTCAAACTATTTGTGTGTTCCTTCAATCATGACATGCTTGATCAGAAACTGTATCTTAGATGGAAGATATAATAAAGATGAATGTGTGAAATAACATGACTATTCCAAAGGGGTTCACATACTTATTATAAGCTGAAACGTATGCATTAGGAAACTTGTTGTGCACCCGAGAAGCCCCGCCCATCAGGACAGCCACACTCGCTAGACTGATTTGATAACTCGAAGACTGTCCAGAATGTTGGTGGCAGTTAGTCATTTGAAGAGGGGCTAATGGGGGTCAGACTCCGCAGGCATAACTCCTCTGACACAATATTCAACAAACCACTTCCATGGCGAGGACATGTGGGTTTGCTGACAAAGAGTGTTTGTTGTCATACCACGGTTTGGTTAGTAGCTAGCTAACGATGACCTCTAAAAACCAATTGGCTATTTCCGTGAACATCCGCATCTGCGCAATGCGCGACGCAAGAGTGGCGCACGAGGTCACGTATTACTCACCATCTCTATGATCTTGGTTTTCTTCCCCGCTCGTTTCTTCTTGGCGACGATGTATTGGGCGAGAACCACCCCGCCGAAAAGGACACACACGCTGGCACTGGCCGCGGCGCCGACTTTCACCACGGCTGTTTTGTCCATGGCTGTGCCTTTTCCTATAACCGAACGACCCAACCAGTCCTGTCTATGTCAACATGGTCCCTCCCTTGTTGTCGGGGCGCCCGTCCGTCCGCTACCGACGACGTCCGCGAGCTCTCGACGGCCTCTACCATTTCCTCGTGAGCGACGGGTGACACGCACACCGATTTATTAAAAAAAAGAAGAATGCTATATAAGCTTGACATTTCCAAGCAAATATACAAGGGGTTCATGATAACTAACGGCGTACGGTGGACAATTGAGGAAACGTTCTGATATTGTTATATAGAATGTCTATATACACATTAGAAAAAATAACCCCGCAACTCAGTGTGGCTGAGTGGTATGAGCCATATCCATGGAAGCAAGATGCAACAAAACAGATGCATGGATGGATAGGAATGGGATGCCAGGATTTTTATACGAAATAACGTCTCTGATAATACATGGATGTGTAGGCCTACAATTTATGTAAGATTGTGTGTCTGAATAATTCCAGAGATAGCTAGCAATTTGGAGAATTGTTATGTATTCCATATTCCGATTCCATTCCAACTTTAAAATGTTCCAGCTTCAAGGAAGTCATGATGAACATTAAAAAAAAATGCAAGAATTTGAAACTAGTCTAAATCTATTTAATTCAAATTATTCACTTCCCAGTACCTCTTTATTCTTTTGTATACAACGTTTTGGTGGGTATAGTACACACACACACACACACACACACACACACACCACATTTTAATTAATATTTCCTTCCCTGCCTGGCTACCCCACACACGAGTAATTCGACTTTTACAAACTTGGCAGTACATTAGGTAAGCAGTGTTATTGATTGATTGATTGAAAAGTGTATTAACAGATTGCAGAATGGGTACAGTACAGCTCAATACATACAATTGTTAAGGGGATGCAGACCAGAGAAATACTTTCGTCTTGTTTACATCAGGGTCCCCCATTTTCAATTCATCATAACATATAATGACATACAGATAGACAGTACTGCTACATCTATACATTTATGACATATCAGATTTGCAAATACAGTACCGTTTGTGATACAAAAGTGTCCAGAAAAAGAGTGTATATACATTTGGCGTAGAAACTGTACTGTTACAGACTCCAAAAAGCAGATAATTGATTAATTAAAGCTAATATATTGCTTGTGTCATCACCAATGGCAATAATTCAGAGCAGTTGGTGTAGGCTTGTTAATCTGAGGACTTCAAACCCTGGCCAAACTGCAAGGAGTTTCCGTTCAGTTTTCAGTTCCCCCCAGCATAGGCATCCCCTTAACAATTGTATGTATTGAGCCGTACTGTATTGTACCCATTCTGCAATCTGTTAAATAAAGTTTTCATTCATTCATTCATTCATAGACCACTACACTTCCGCGTTACATTGAAATCGGGGAGGAGATTGCGGGGGGGGGGGGGGGGGGGGTCAAATGAATGAATGTGGATGAGAGCCTTGACATTAAGTGATTGCAGATACGGCTGTGGGGGTGCTAGAGACATGAAATGTATAGTACTGTCTATCTGTATGTCATATATATGATGCATTGAAAATGGGGGACCCTGATGTAAACAAGACGAAAGTCTTTCTCTGGTCTGCATTCCCTTAACAATTGTGTGTATTGAGCTGTACTGTATTGTACACATTCTGCAATCTGTTAATAAAATGTTCAATCAATCAATCAAATAACAACCGGTAACTTCACTGTGCTTCTTAAACAAGATGTAGCAGTACTGTATCTGTATGTCATGTAT
This sequence comes from Notolepis coatsorum, assembly GCF_963971535.1. NCBI lineage: Eukaryota > Metazoa > Chordata > Actinopteri > Aulopiformes > Paralepididae > Notolepis > Notolepis coatsorum. The sequence goes on from NC_140183.1 coordinate 27,024,795, forward strand.
GTCATATATGTTATGATGCATTGAAAATGGGGGACCCTGATGTAAACAAGACAAAAGTCTTTCTCTGGTCTGCATCCCCTTAACCCATTCATTGCCAACCACGAGTATAGTCGGTTTAACTCGCCATGCGTTTCGTGCCAATCACGAGTATAGTCGGGTTTTAATCGTTATTTCTTTTATTAGTGATATCCATTCATTTTTCATCTATCCAGCCTGACGTTATCATTGGGAATGGGGCTGAGCTCGCAAAGGGCAAATACCGCCGCCTATCGTCTCCCGGATGGTATTGCACATCATTGGATTGGATTGGCTGGGACTGTGCATCAGGGAAAAAAACTCCGGTCCAGGGTTTCCCTTCTCGGGCAAGCAGTATCGTGTTACCACATTCCCTGGGGAGGCTGGGAGAAGCGTCGATTATGTGTTTTGGACTATAACGTTGGATCAATAAACGCAATCAATATTTGGAATGGCGATCAGGAATTGGATTAATCTTTTTGCAGAACATCTGATGTGAGGTAAGTAAGGACTCTATTTTACCAGTCTTGGGTTAATCAGATGTTCCTTTCTCCGCCATCGGAGCGTGTGTATGCGAGCCGTTAGCACTGACCAAGGCACGGATAATCGATTTTTTTAGCCTGCTTCTCTAGCGTGCATAAGGACACATACTATTGATAATCTAGCGTTTATTTGAAAACGATTCATAAATCAGCCGAAAAATGACAACGTGTTTTGTGTATTCCACTAAAGGGCTATTATCGCGGATTTCTCTGGAATTACTAGAAATCTCCAAAACTATACTCGTATTCAAAATGGTATAAAACGGAAATGTACAGATGAAAAAACAATCCGTTTCGTACATGTTGACTGCAAGCAAGTCATTGATAAGCGACAGGTGTATTAGACCCATAGCCATCATTTAAGATATAGTTTAAGCGTTCGCAAATATCCCCGTCCTCCCATTGACTTCAGTGCTGGCACGCTAGACCTAATTTGGTCATATGGGCGTGGCTCTGAATGAGTTAACAATTGTGTGTATTGAGCCGTACTGTATTGTACCCATTCTGCAATCTGGTAATACAATTTTCAATCAATCAATCAAATAACAACCGGTAACTTCACTGTGCATCTTAAACAAGATGTAGCAGTACTGTCTATCTGTATGTCATGTATCTCATATATGTTATGACTTATGATGCATTGAAAATGGGGGACCCTGATGTAAACAAGACGAAAGTCTTTCTCTGGTCTGCATCCCCTTAACAATTGTGTATTGAGCTGTACTGTATTGTACCCATTCTGCAATCTGTTAATACAATTTTCAATCAATCAAATCTGACAACAAAAAAACGTCGGCCATTCTATCTCCGATTTTTCTTTTGTTTCACAATGAGTCATGACAAATTAATTAATCCATGTGTATGTAACGAACTAACATATTCCAGTTGACTGTATCTTTTTTGGAGGATTCGTTCAAAAGCTATTCATACTTCCATTTTTCTATCTATGGCGGATTGATTCAGACTGCTACTGTTCCTAATTTATGCAAATGACATGTTGTCAGCTTGTGACTGCAACTTGTTCCTGTTTGCGGACGACTCAGCCCTGCTTGTCTCTGACAAGAACAAGTTACAGGTTGAAAAAACCCTCAGCTCGGAACTAGGCAAAATCTGCATATGGCTCGCCGATAACAAACTATCATTACACATGGGCAAAACAGAGTCCATTCTCTTCGGTTCAAATAACAAACTCAGCAAGACCGACGGCTTCTCAGTTACAGTGGGTGACAATATTGTCACAAGGAAAGATGAAATTACCTACCTGGGTTCCATCCTAGAGGCTAATCTTTCCTGTGACAAAATGGCATCCAATGTAATAAAAAAAAGTCAACCAACGAACTCGATTCTTGTACCGGATCTCCTCTCTGGTAAACAAGAATACCCTGAAGACTCTGGCAGGAGCACTCATTCAAGGGTACTACGACTATGCTTGCACCTCATGGTACCAAAGCACCTCAATGGCACTAAAAACCAAATTACAAACATCTCAAAACAAACTAGTCAGACTACTGCTTGACCTGACTCCTAGAACCCACCTCACCCCTGCCCACTTTGACAACCTAGGATAGCTTAGAGTAGACGACAGAGTACAGCAACTTGCAATGGGCCTGGTCTACAAGATACACTACACGACCAAGGTACCCATGTACATGTCAAAATACTTCCCAAAGGTCAGTGAATACCACGATCACAACACACAAATTGCTCCACAAATCATGTTAAACCCAGATTCGGCTCAAACAAGGGACTAAACACGTTTAGCAATTATGCCACATCAATGTGGAACGCCCTACCCAAAGCTGTAAAGGAATGTGAATCACTACCCACTTTCAAAAACACTCTCAAAGAACACCTACGGAAGACTGCAATTCGAAACTGGCCCCCACAAATGTCCTAACCCAGTTGTACAGTAAATGACCAAGTATGGCTTTGTCAGTATTCCAATGTACAGTGTACAGTGTCACATCATATTACAAGTCATGTGTGAGTCTGAACAATCTAGGAGAATATCACATCATATTACAAGTCATGTGTGAGTGAACAATCTAAGAGAATATCACATCATATTACAAGTCATGTGTGAGTCTGAACAATCTAGGAGAATATCACACCATGTATATTACAAGTCATGTAAATGGTAAATGTATAGTCATGAAGAAAAAAAGTCACTGTGTATTAGTCCCATTGTGATATAAATAGTTGTCTATAATGAAGTGGCGCCATCTGCTGGGTGAATTCACACAGACTGACACACACACAGGATTGCCTAGTGTGCCAATGTTTCCTCTTCTTGTGCAGAAAATGTACTTGCCACAGAAATCCCCTCCCTTGTACAGATGTAAATATGCGTCCAGAGGTCCAGAATACACCCCTGTATTGATGTCCTGGGCATGATCCTTTTGTGTGTCACTAACACACTTACATTTGTCAGACATCTGTTCACAGTATTTACATCTGTACAAGACAGTTCTGCCCTCTATGTGGATCAATTAATGTTCTGCACATTAAGAGGAAAGGTATTGGCACATCTAGTGTCCCATAACACACACACAATTAATATAGTATACTGCATGTCCTAGATTGGTCTAGTCACTAGTTAATAATGAGACAACAGAGAGACACAGAGTAATTAATGTAGTATGTGCTAGATTGGTCTATTCACTAGTTAAAGGGGAACCTCAACAAAAAACAAAGCTGATTTATTTTAGATTAGATTAGATTCACATGTATTGTCATTGCACAAGTACAACAAAATTAAGTTGACATCTAGCCAGAGTGCAAAGGAGCTGTGAAATGTAATAGTATATAATATAAAAAATAGGGAAACAATGTCCAGGCACGCACTCCAGGTTTTTCCAAATTTATTGGCAGCCTGTAATCATGACGTTTCGGTGTGAACACACCTTCTTCAGAATGGCTTGCATGAAGCATGAAGGGTAAGTGACCCTAGTAAATACAAGTCAAACAGGAAGTGACAACACAGGAAGTGACAACACATTCCCACAAGAGATTGCAAAAAATACAAAATACCACTTACAAGCACAACCTTTTCAGAATTATGTAAATCAAAAAGAAAGCATGTTGTCACTTCCTGTGTTGTCACTTCCTGTTTGACTTGTATTTACTAGGGTCACTTACCCTTCATGCTTCATGCAAGCCATTCTGAAGAAGGTGTGTTCACACCGAAACGTCATGATTACAGGCTGCCAATAAATTTGGAAAAACCTGGAGTGCGTGCCTGGACATTGTTTCCCTATTTTTTATGTATGATATCAGAGGTTACAGCACCCAGTGTCAAGTCTAGTGAGGTGAGCGCGTTCTACTACTTTTTTCAATAGTATATAATATAACATGTGAATATGTGGAGTATAAATTACTACTAATAAATATACTAAGCTAATGTATGTACAGTATTATACATACATATATATACAATATACATATATATATATACAAGTATGAATACACTATGGTAATAAACCAGACTAGTAGCCAGTGGTATAACTAATAACAGTAGGTATATTGTTTATTGTTGTTTATTGTTTAACTTTAAAAGGATCCCCATTAGCTGCCACCTAAGTGGCGAGCTAGTCTTCCTGGGGTCCACACAGAAAGACAACAAAAAACACAAAACATAACAATACATGAGATACATATGACAATCACAATTCACTTAATTAACAATGATAATCTAAAAACAGTAAAACATTGTAAACATCATTATAAACATCAGAATATTTTGCTCACATATTTAAGTAGTGCATTCTCAGGTGGTATTTGAAAGACACTTTGCTATTCAATTTACTTATGTTCAGTGGGCAGTTATTCCAATGATTGATGGCACGATAAACAACCGTCCTCTTTAACACTTTAATCGCCGTTGACGCTGGAACACGTCTTTCCCCGCCATGCTCATTCTGCCGATGACGCTGGACAGCGTCTTTGATATCAATATTTCAAAAATCTGTGATCGAAATCATATTTATCCCCCGGAGACATGAGATGTACTGGTGAGCCCCTATCAACTCTCTAGCGGTTCAAGAGCGCCATCTGGTGGCCGATCGGTGGATCGCCCAGGGAAGAAACAGGAAGTGGAAGCTGGTGCTCATTTCAATTTGGTCCGATCACTCGGTAATAGTCCCAGGACTCGAGCTGATCACGACGGATAGTGATCCGTTACCAATAACTCGATAAACAACATGATTTGGACGTATATACTATTATACAACCTGGAAATGGATCGGATATTTCGACATCCCATAATAGAAAAAATTCTGTTCCACGCTCATCTCCCAACGGCGAGAGGAAGCTACGGTGAGTTTCAGCGTTATTTTGTAATGTCTTCTATACTAACTGCTCTAATGATCATATCACCCACACTAGATGAATGATATAACGTTGCCCACGGAATTATAAACGACCCCCCCCCCCCCATCCGGTCATCATCAGATCATACGTAGTAACTTCTAGAAGTACGTCCATTTGATTTTTTTTATATCTCGCACAGATTCCTACCAAACTGTATTTGATCATCAATATAATGCATTTAGGGCTATAAATCAAGTTCTGGAGAAAGCTGCAGAAAACGATAAAAACATACTTATACTTTAGACCGTATTTTAGTATGAATATGTGAATGAAAAAGTATAACGTTGCTACACCCTGAACAATAGATATAATACGTTGAATGGGCCATAGTAATGTCAATTTAGCAATAAAATTAAAAAAGTTATAGCCCTGCAAAGAAGGGGAACTTCTCCATGTTAAATAGGGCTGGCGAGGGATGGTAAATTATGAATTTAACCCCGGCAATCAAAGTGTTTGATTTTGGACGTGGTAACATAATCTGTCCATCATCGGCTGACCTAGTAAAATAAGAATGAACCTGACTGCATCTGACAATTTGTTTGTATAAGAAAACAGGTTGAGATGAAAAGACAGTGTTCCTGAAAAATGTAACCGTGTTGAAAACCAGCCTATTCTCTACCGTTAACCATGAGAGTTGACAGTGCATAGTGATAGTGTTTGTTCTCATGGAACAATGTAAGACTAACCTTGCAGCTCTGTTCTGGGCAGTTTGCCATTTATTTAGTTGACCTTTGGATGCAGAGGACCATACTGGTGCACAATAATCCAGGTGACATAAAATTAAAGATTTCGCCACCTGTCCAACAAATGTATGTAGGGACATAAGAAAGACATTTCCTCACCATGGAGATACCACTCCCCATCTTCTTCACTATGGTATCAATGTGTTCTGCCCATGACAGCTGGCTATCAATTATTATGCCCAGTAATTTTACTTTATTTACTTGTTCTATGGGTTCCTGAGACAAGTTCAAACTCATTTTTGGTATCGATGACAGTTTATGACTCGAACCAGTGGCGGCTCTACCACTAGGGGCGCTAGGGCGCCGACCCACCTGCTGGCCAGCTGCTGTTAAATCAGAGAAGAAGACAATAAAACTTTTTCGTTTTTGTGTTTTATAGCCCTATAAATAATATAAACATGTTTAAAATTAATAATATTTACTCATTTTAAGTATGTTTGTATTTCCAATGCACAATATAACGTTATTATCTAAATTAAAAAAAACATCGTTTTCCAGAGCAGGAAGTGACATCACGTTTTTTTTTTTTTTTTTAATTTCTCGGCCGGGCTATACGCGATAGCGCTCTGAGTGCGCGTCACAGTTTGATCGCTGTCTCCGTCACAGCCAATCAGTGCATACGGCGTTGTGCGTTGAAATATGACTATTATGTTGGAATCCAAGCGCGATTTGAAGCGGTCTAGAAAGCAGCGTGAACTTCCGTGAGAATTTCCATAGCCGCATTTCGCGGAGACGCTCTCTGATTGGCCGACGCCAGTATTTTTTTCATGGCAGAATTTCACAGAGACGATCTCTGATTGGCCGAATCCAATTTCTAATGTTCCAATTCTAGCTTCTAGCTTGGTTCCTGGTACTAGGACTGTTGTTTGTCTTAGAGCGTGCCGTGCCGTGACTGCAAGTTATTTAGACTGTTAAGCTTAGGCACTCTTTCAAAGTTGGTTAAGGTTAGAGTTTGTCTTAGAGCAGGGCGATAGAACGCCAGGTAGTTTGCAGGCTGTTCGAGCGGAAATGGACAAAGGAATGTACTTGTTGAGTGTTGTGCTAACGTCGACGAGCTCAGCTGAGCTAACACTTGGCTAACAAGCTATATGGCGGATCAAGCTCTCCTGCCCTGGACGTTTCAACTAAACAGTGAGTCTCTCTCTCTCTCTCTCTCTCTAACGTTAGTAGTACTAGGCTGGTGCGGGCTAACTGGCTATCGTTCTGGCAGCTAACGTTAGTAGTACTAGGCTGGTGCGGGCTAACTGGCTATCGTTCTGGCAGCTAACGTTAGTAGTACTAGACTGGTGCGGGCTAACTGGCTATCGTTCTGGGAGCTAACGTTAGTAGTACTAGACTGGTGCGGGCTAACTGGCTATCGTTCTGGCAGCTAACGTTAGTAGTACTAGACTGGTGCGGGCTAACTGGCTATCGTTCTGGCAGCTAACGTTAGTAGTACTAGACTGGTGCGGGCTAACTGGCTATCGTTCTGGCAGCTAACGTTAGTAGTACTAGACTGGTGCGGGCTAACTGGCTATCGTTCTGGGAGCTAACGTTAGTAGTACTAGGCTATCGTTCCGTGATTTGTTTACTTGGTAACACGGGTTGCTAAGGAATTTAGGTTCGAGGTTGAAGAAATCTCTCTCTCTCTCTCTCTCTCTCTCTCTCTCTCTCTCTCTCTCTCTCTGCTTAACGTTAACGTTTGTAAATAGTTTTTTTAGGAGCAGTACTACTGCTGGCCATTCATGAAGCGAGACATTGCTGATTGTTTATTTATCGATGGCTCATTGATTTAACTACTGCAGCTCTCTCGGATTGAAAATACGTGGATTATGGCTTGTTCAATATCGTCTATGTTTGAATGAATGAGAACTTTATTAACAGATTGCAGAATGGGTACAATACAGTACGGCTCAATACACACAATTGTTAAGGGGATGCAGACCAGAGAAAGACGTTTGTCTTGTTTACATCAGGGTCCCAGATTTTCGATTCATATCGATAGTTTAATAGCTAGCCTTGGCTCGTTTAACAATATGCAAAATATGTGTACAGCCCTGTACTCATACTGAAGTTATTCTTGGTATATAATAGGTCTGATTGTGTAACGAATCGATTCCACGTCGCGCTGTGTGTGAGAGAGAGAAGGAGAGAGGGAGAGATCTGCCTGTGTTTGTAGACGGGCGAGTTTTGTTTCTAACTTTTCTATTTATATATTGTGTTTCAAGTTGTGAATTAGAGTCTAGACTATACTTTATTTGACTGGTTGTGTGTTGTTGTAGTAACAGCTGAGCGACTCGTTCATAAGAGCCGATTCATTGCCGTGAGCGTGAGTCGAATCGCTCACGTCTTGCCATGAGTGTTGCGTGGTACTGTACTGTACATGTTTGCATTTTGCAAAATGTTTGGTATAGCGCCCCTAGTGGCGAAGTACCCACCGGCCGCCACTGACTCGAACCCAAGATAATCGATTTGGTTTTCGAGATGTTTAGTACCAACTTATTCCGTTTTATCCAATCAAACACCATATTTAACTCAGCTGATAAAACATTGTCCAGTTCACTGTTTTTGCAGCATAGTACAATGTGGAATCATCTGCATAGATTTGTACAGTTGCTTTACACAGAACTGATGGTAAGTAGTTTGTGAAGATAACGTATAGGAGTGGTCCTAGGCAGCTCCCTTGCAGGACCCCGCAGTCTAAGACCTTAGAGTGAGACCAGAGCCAGTGTAATAAACCCTTTGTGTCCTACTTGTGAGATAACTCTTCATAAATATGATGGCTGTTGGACAAAACCCATAGCATTCTAGTTTACCGATGAGCAGATCATGGTCTATGACATCGAATGCAGCACTAAAATCAAGTAATACTGCACCAGTCATCTTTGAGTTATCAATTTCCTTGAGCCAATCATCTGTCATTACTGTAAGGGTGGAACAAGTTGAATGGTTAGGTTTGTAAGCATGTTGAAAACTTGTGTTCAAGCCGTTACAGTCAAAGTAATCCTGTATTTGTGAGTGGACTATTCTCTCCATCAGTTTACTGAGAACTGGGAGAATAGCGTAATAGAATAGTAATAGAATAGACAGTGGGATAAACACCTTTCATTAAGCATGCATTTAATATATGACATATCGGACCATAAACATAGTCAACTGCCAGACCAAGTACCTTACTGTCTAGCTGCGGGTCAGCAACCTTTTCTATCAAAAGAGCCACTTTTCCCCCGTCCCACAAAATAAAATGCTCAGGGAGCCGCACAACCTATTTACCCTTAAAATGGAGATAACACAGTGTATAACGTTTTATATATCCCCAAGCATACCCCACATTTAGCATAAAACGCCTGACAATTGCATACCCAAAGTAATTTGCGATTTATTATACTTTATACTTATAGCACACAGTTTGTTGCATTAATGGGATTATAAAGCAACAAAAAGAAAAATGTTGACTTTTTATTGCTGTTTTTACCTGTTATAACAAAGGAAAACCTCAAACTCTTATGAAGAGGAGAAAAAATACTGGCTGTGTAGACCTATTTTTAAATAAAACACAGAAGAGGAGACAAAACACTGGTGTCTGTAGACTGACTTTGAAATAAAACTCTGAACTATTCAGGTATATTTGAGTCCTTCCCTTATTTGTGGAACATTTATAAAATAAAAAGTAGTCCACTTTGAAAAAAGACTACCATGTTTAGACCTACTTTGAAATAAAACACAGAAAAGGAGAAAAAACACTGGCATCTGTAGACCGGAAATCAAATTTTCGCACCACATATCAGGCATACAGGTAAGCCTTTTGTTGACTAAATATCTTAGTTGATGAAATATTTTTTCATTTCAGTGTCACATGACATCGATCTCCAAAATAATTTTTTTTATTATTTTTTATTTTGGGCCAGGGAGCCGCAGCTGATTGGCTAAAGAGCGACATGCAGCCTTAGAGCCGCAGGTTGCCGACCCCACTGGGCCCTCATTTATCAACGTTGCGTAGAAAGTGTTCTATTTCCGTTCCTACGCACAGAATTTAGAATGTGTGTACGCACAGAAATATCGAGATTTATCAACCGTGCGTACACGGGTCCTACGCACACTCTGTATTGATAAATACCATTTGTTCTTACCGTCAATGCTCGTGCATGATTATCCATATATGGTAATGAAACACCCCCCATGGGATGTGCAATAATGGACTAATCTGAGCGAACTCTGAGAAACTCCACGAGCGAGATTGTTCACGGAGGCGCTGTCGAACCAAGAAGACACAACCCGTGTTATGGGATAAATAAAAGGCTGGCGGACTTGTACACGCTGGTGATGTCAGATATCAACGACTCCCTAAGACTATTGCTGCAATTCTGCCTGGACAGCTCGAAATACTAATAAAGACCGTTAACCACTGTTTGGCGTTGGTGTGTCATTATAACCATGCTGGAATATGAATGCCTTTATTAGTTTCGTTCGATTGGCTACCGGGTATAATATGATTTGTAGAGGCATTCAATCTATTTTGTTGTCGGTATTAGGTAGCCTATATGAATTACATATAATAGCAGCCATAGCCTACATTATGCAACAGTAACTTGCGCATATATAATAGCACATGGCACAGCCCTGCGAAGCCTGCACGTGCACAGTAAACTAACTTGATTGTTAATCTAGCTGTTGTATCTTTACGCTTATGAAAACATTAAATAATATGTATAGGCTATAGGCTGTCGTTTTGCATTAATAGCCTATATTCTCAAATGGCATTTAATGACTATCCGCTGTCATGGTCTAAATCTCCTCGCTGACGGACCAGTATACCTTTATATCATATCATATTCCTATATGTCTCCCAGGAATCGTGGGGCTCTGGGGAATAAAGGTTGGGAATACCCTGCTATTATAGCCTATCCTTTATAATGTTATAGGCTATTTCATTTACAGTTTACTCTATCAGCCTACCCAGCATGTAATACGTTCTTTGTTAGAACTCAACTCGTTATTATTTTGCGCATAGATTGCAGAAATACGGGAACGTTTTGATTTATATTTAAAAGGCTTTGACATTGTAAAACGAAATAAGTGGAATTTCGAAGTTATGTAAGCAGAATACAAGTCATATCACCCACACGATATATGCTACCTGTTACTGTATATCCAGAGCATGTATGCTTTTCATTCATTGAAGACACATTTATTGCAGGGGTTTTGTAATACACATAAACTCAACAAATAACCTCTGTTCTCGTTGCAATGCGTTTTTAATTCTTTCTTATACAGTAGGAAGGGGGAAGAACACTATATTGTGCGTGTTCTATGACTTGTATTCTGCTTACAGCTTCGAAATTCCACTTATTTCGTTTAACAATGGCAAAGCCTTTTAAATATAATCAAAACGTTCCCGTATTTCTGCAATCTATGCGCAAAATAATAACAAGTTGAGTTACGCGGAGCGCAGTCAGTACACCCCGTATATTCCGTTAACGCTATATATAAACCATGCTGCATTCATTCAGAAAGAAAGACCTATTCCAAATGCTATTTATAGGGTTTGACAATAATTACACTACTGTCGCTATTTTACAATTAACTATAATGAATTACGGGGGTCATACAGAACACGTCAGTCAAACTAATGAACAAAAGCTTATTTCCATGTGGAAACTAATGCATGAAACTGATGAAAGCATATGCCGTCCGTCTGCAGTATCCATATTCTACCGCTGGGCGCCAGGTACGCACGGTCAGAGCTGAGCGTAGATATACGCACAAAGTCAAGCACACGTTCAAATTGATAAGTCCCACACTTTGCTTATGTAGAAGAGGGATTATCCCTGCTTGTGGGAGTAGTAGTACACAGACACTGGGTAGTAGGATACTATAGAATTGGACCTATATGTACCCCCGTCTTTGGCCCGGAATGTCGTTCTGGAGGGCTTGCAGCAGGAGTGGATGGGGCCCAGGATTTACTAACCTGGGGACTGGTACTCTGGTCTCCCTCGCCTTCCAAGGCGGTCAGCAGTAGCTCCCCACACACTCTCACTTCCCCCAGTACCTCCGACAGCCCTCCCACACCCAGTGACTGTCAGTTCAATAGTATTATTGGGCTTCCCTTTAAGCAGTACCCTTCCTTGACCACCTGTATAGACCCTTCAAATGCTATTCTGTGAATGGGGTGTAAGGGTTAAATAATTATGCAGTCACAATATTTACCCAGGGGTTAGATTAGCAAATGGAAGAAACAGACACACACACAGTGCTCCCAATTCTCTACTTGCACAACCTGAAAGTAGGCACTTCCGGCTGACTTCCGGTTGCCAATGGTACTTCCTGTCCCATCCAAATACAGTACATTGGTTTTAGCTACTTTTCTCCCCTTATTTAAACAACTTTGTCGTCACAGAGAGGCAATGAAACGTTTGTATTATTATAGTATAGAATGTATTTAATAAGCAAACGTTTGTCAGCAGGGTTTTTGGGCTGTATTTCATGTAAAAATGTTTACTGTTAGTTTCCTTGCTCAGCCAGCATTAGCCTTCATTAGCTAACAGAAGCTAGTGGTTAAACAGGCCGGATTAGCTTTGAGCTAACTATCTTTCCCGACCCATGTATTCATTCCATTCTAAACATAACGTTAGTTTACAAAACATGACCTATCTATATAACGTTGAGGAACAAATTATAAGTGTGTGGGTGTGTGTTTTGGTGAACATTGGACTGCAAACAGAAAATGCATCACAGTTACAGACAGTAGCTACTGTTAGCTGCACTCAGGCTGGCTGCACTCAGGCGGCGCGATCAGCCTGTTGGACAGGGAATGAATATCTCCAGCGAACACTTCATTGCCTCGGATTATGTTGTTGGGGGTGGAAGGTTTGTCCAGAAGACCACTAATCAGCTGAAGCCTGATGCGGTTCCCTCGGTCTTCGACAGACAGACCGGCGCAGGCTCCCGGGAGCGATGGCTAGCTAGTTAGCACCAGTCGGGGACCGGCGTTAGCTGCCGGGAGCGATGGCTAGCTAGTGATTCTGATTACTTATGGGCCTATACAGTCTCTATCCTTCGCAGCGCAGATCCTTTCCTTCTTTATGGATAACAGATAGCTTCCATCTATGTTTTGGGATGGCTTTCCTCAGTTAAAAAATGTATAATTCATAGAGTCCCTTGTGACTTATTTCTTAATTGTTCTATAACTACCATTGTTTCTCTTTCTTGTATACCATAGGCCCTAGGGGCATTGTCAAAAGACCCACCGACATAACACATCACTTTTTGCATTATATCCTACCATGGTCTTGGTGGCCAAAGTAAAACAAACACACACACACACACACGCATGCATGCACGCACGCACGCACGCACACACACACACACACACACGCATTGTAACAAGTCTCTGCATCCTTCACTTATTAGACTGGTGAGTTGCATCACATGTTCCTATTCAGAATATAAATGTGAGGATCTATATGGGCCAAAATTAAATATGGCCAGGTAAATAGTTGTCTTACTCCAATATTTGGGCTAAGGATAAGTAGAACAAATGGGACAATCATAAAGATCCAATCTTCAAGAGGCAGTTGAAAATTAGATGTATTATTCCAAGTTTCCAACAGACTGAATGTAGAATACAAATGTTTAGACTATTTATTCAAAAGCCACGTAGCCTTTAAAACTATGAAATGGAACCAACACATTTGAGGTCTAAAAAATGATTTTTCAGCATAGAAATGAGCAATCTGCTATGATGAAAACAAGGCCACCAATGCCCAACCAAAGAAGCCGCAGTTTACTTACAAGTAGCCCAATACAGTGAAGAGGAAGTCTCTATGATGTGTGTGTGTGTGTGTGCGCGCATATTGGGTGGTGATGGTACTTATCTCCCTTTTCTCAGAATTCAATATCTATACAGTGGAACAAAACTGGTCTTAAATTGCTACAATATCCTTCTCACTATGCTCAAGTAGAGTTTTTAGAACATAGAACTCAGAATTAGAAGGGGAAAAAAATACAGAAAATGCTATTTGACATCAAATGTAAGCACATACAAAAAATGTATTTCCATTATTTGGTTTGGTTGCTTTATTGTGAAATAGGTGAATGATGAATTACTTTCAGAGTTCTAATACTAGCAGTGTCTGATAGGTGGGGAAATAAATCACGTGGTCAAAAACGACCAATCGGCGTGCAGTGTTGGCTTTAGACGGAGACGCGATGCGTGATTTTTCTTAACGTAGCCTATGTGTGCGAAGACACTCTCTGATTGGCTAGCCGCGTACAGCGAATACCCTCTGATTGGTTTAGCGCCGAAGGGTCTCTTCCGTCTAACCATAACCCTAACCTTAACCCTAACTCTAAGCATAACCCACTTCGAAAGATGGCCAAAGCATAACCACTACTTTGAAGCAGAGAATAATATACAAGGCGGAAGAGACCCTTCGGCGCTAAACCAATCAGAGAGGGTCTTCGCTGTATGCGGCTAGCCAATCAGAGAGCGTCTTCGCACACATAGGCTACGGAAAAAAACACGCAGACGACGCGATACCGTCTACATAACAAGCAGAAAGCTTAGCTTCCTTTTCTGTTTGAGCCTATTCGTTTGCGCTAAGTCGTAACTTACTCAGTAAGCCTTACTGCAACCCCACTTAATGCACGAGCTAGAGAACTATTAATAATATAGTTGCATTTTGCATAATAATAACAGCACGCTGCCTCGTTTGCACTCAAAGAAAGCTCCTCGCCAGACGAGCGACACCACGCCCTCGCAGCAGGACGTCCGTGAGGTCAAAGGAGAGCGCTGTTCATTCCGTTTGTTTGGTACATTTTGTAATTCAGTGTTTAGCCGTTTTAGCTAACTTCGTTTAATATACTTCATATACACCAATGGCCTATCCGGGATACGGCGCTCCAGCACAGGGCGGATATCCAGGAGGACATCCAGGAGGACAAGGAGGGGTAAGAAGAAGAACACTGAAATAAATCGCTGTCGTCTCAGACAGACTCATGAAAGTATGTTTATCCCGGAAGTGAGTTGTCATCGGACTGAACTAACGTTAGCTTCTTTAGCTGTCTGTTTCTCCTAAGTGTTTTATTACCAGTTACTACCGGCTTTCTAGGATACTGTGGTATTAAAGGAACCTGGAGCCATTGCCATTTCCTGCAAACTCATTCTCTGGATAGGTTAGATTACAAGCCTACTTTAGCCTCGTTTGGCTTAATAATTCCACTGTACTAGTGGAATAGTTTGCACCACTGAGTGTGTGTGTGTGCTCGTGTGTGTGTGTGTGCGCGCGCACGGGATGTAGTGAGTAAAGGAAGGGTGTGGGTCTGATCTATGGAGCTTTGGAACAGAGCCAGTGCATTCTTGGCCTACAAAAGTTGTGCTTCACCAGAACCCACCACAACCCAGTTCCATCCACACTATGTAAACTGTAGTCTCGTATCAATTAAAATCCACCTATTCATAATATTAGATTGCATCTTGGTCAGCAAATAGTTACAGTATAATTACAATAGCCTAAATGATAACTGGGCAATGAGCAGTGGCATTTTGTGGCATCAACCCAAGTGTCATCTTTTCTGGACTCTTTGTATCACAAACAGTACTGTATTTGCAAATCTGGTATGTCATAAATGTATAGATGTGTAGCAGTACTGTATGTCATATGTTATGATTAATTGAAAATGGGGGACCCTGATGTAAACAAGATGAAAGTCTTTCTCTGGTCTGCATCCCCTTAACAATTGTACCGGTATGTATTGAGCTGTACTGTACACATTCTATTATCTGTTAATAAAGTTATCAATCAATCATCCACACATCATGACTGATGATAACACTTATCAATCGCACATGGGACTGAAGAAAATGCCTATTTAATTTTATATATAAATATATAAAAAAAATAACATTTTATTAATGACCTTTCCCCCTTTTGTGTGTGTGCGTGGCCATCCATCCATCTTAGGAGGAGTGCACAGTCCAATGTGCAGTGTTTGATAGAATCAGCTTATCTCAAGTAAACGGTAAAAGCTGTAACTGTCAGTCAACATTATGAATGTCTCATGAAATAAATCATGTAGGCAATAGGCATGTCGGCCACACCTAGGGCAACCAGGACAGTCCCACAGATTAGCCCTTTGTCCCGCAACAGAAGAGAATCTCCCGCATTTCAATGAACTCATATATAAAATTGTATGTAATGCAAAACATGTTGTTCACTCCTTTGTTTTATTCATGACCATGAATGGAATTTTGATTTGTTGTTTTGTCAAGTTATTAATCACCAGCCATACACCAAAGCCCCGCAAGTAGCCTAGACTAAACAAACACCAGTGTCTCCCTACTTGCCACAGTGCCATGTCACTCTGGTTACTGCGAGTGTGTTGTTTGATTGAATTGATTGATTGAAAACTAACTTTAATTAACAGATTGCAGAATGGGTACATTACAGTACAACTCAATACACACAATTGTTAAGGGGATGCAGACCAGAGAAAGACTTTCATCTTGTTTACATCAGGGTCCCCCATTTTCAATTCATAATGACATTTATGACATACAGATATAATCATCTAATATTGT
This sequence comes from Notolepis coatsorum, assembly GCF_963971535.1. Classification (NCBI taxonomy): domain Eukaryota; kingdom Metazoa; phylum Chordata; class Actinopteri; order Aulopiformes; family Paralepididae; genus Notolepis; species Notolepis coatsorum. The sequence continues at coordinate 27,041,021 of NC_140183.1, forward strand.
CATCTAATCTAATCTAACTATGACATTTATGACATACAGATATACAGTACTATTACATTTGTGTCACATGCAGTTTGAGTAGATTTACAGCACTGTGTTACAAACAATGCATGGATGGACCAGATCAATTGATAGAGCTTGGATCTCGTGAAGAGTGAGATTCAAGTCAAAGCAAATTTTATAAACATGCTCTTCATCAGAAGGCTCAAAGCAGTGTGGTCCACTAAGAAGTATTCATTAATCAAAAGGCCTACTACTGTAGATTGTACAGTAGAGTCCACTGCACTCTCCATGGTGCTGAAACCTTAGTCTTGGATTTACCATTATGTTTTTGGAGAGGTAGCCTAACATTAAGGCGCTCGGTAACAACTAAGACGTAACTCATCAGCCTACAATTTTATGTTCTTCTGTTTTACAGTGTTTCTGCTACATATCTCTTATATCACTGATCATTGTTAATTACATCTCATGAGACATATCTGCCCAAAGTTAAAGGTCCGTCTAACCATTAATACATAAAAAACATAGAATAATTAAATTAGTAGTTAATATTGTAGTAGTTCTCTCATCACCATTCGTACAATTATAAATAGGCTAAGTGAATTACAGCAATGTTGATGGAGCAGTGAAGAATGGTTGGATCTGGTCTGTCAGGTACTTCCAGTGGGCACTGAAGAATGGTTGGATCTGGTCTGTCAGGTACTTTCCAAATGTCCCACAAAATCGGCATGCTGTCCTGCATTTGGATGATTTAAGATAAGACATTCCTTTATTGATCCCCTTGGGACAATTCAGGCATCATAGCCGCATGGAGGGGTAACGGTAGAAAGACATAAATACAGGCAATACAAATTATAGTACAGTAGAAAAGTTAAAATAGGCAGTGAAAACAATATAATTAACTCTGAATATATGCATATGATATGAGCAAATAGGCAGTGTGATCAAAGGTGCAGATGAGGGTCAGTAGTATGCCCCATCAGTTATATTATAATAAATATATGGTTATAACAAACACTAGAATCTAAATATATATAGTAGGCTACCATGTCCATGAGTAAGTAAAGTATGAGTGATTTGGATTTGTAGGCCAGAGCTTTTCAATCATTTTCCAATTTTCTTTTCTTCTTGTGACTACAAACTCATATCACAGGATATTGTCTCGGCTCACCTTAAAACAGGAATGTCATCCATTTACTTTATGTTCTTACTGTGCCCCAGGACGCTTGAAGCCTTTCTCCAACGCGTTTTTTGTTTCCGCATCTCTGATTGGCCAGGTCATGTGACATGTACGCCCAATCGTGGGACCCCAAGTTTCTACACTGGTTAAGCTTAGGCGCTCTTTCGAAGTTGGTTAAGGTTAGAGTTTGTCTTTTTCGCATGGCGATAGAACGCCTGCCCTGATTCCAAACCCTAACCAACTTCGAAAGAGTCGCCTAAGCTTAACCAGTGATAAACTAGGCGTTAGGTAGTTTGCAGGCTGTTCGACCTGGAAATAGGCGCAGAACTTGCCGTCCCACGATTGGCGCACATGTCACATGACCTGGCCAATCAGAGCGCAAAACGGGAACCCGGAAACACGGATGCGTTGGAGAAAAGCTACACGCCCCCAGGACAGTTCAGTCAGTATTTGTGAACACGCACCACTCTCACCTAAAGCTAGAAAATCAGTGACGTAACTGAGATGTAAATTGGGGCTCTGAATTTACGAGGCTATAAAATGTGGTTTATATTCTAGCACTGCTAGAAGGTCTGAACTAGAATTAAAACATTTGTGTTTTCTGGTTCATCTCCATGCAAGCCACCTTTGGCTCCTGATCACTGTGGTAGGGTGAAGAGGAATGTTGATTGTGTTCTTGTTTTGTATTCCGTCTGTCCCTCCCTCCCTCCCTCTCTCCCTATTGATTGTCTTCTTTCTTTGTATTCCCCCCCCCCCCCCCCCCCCCCCATCTCTCTCTCTTTCTCTCTTAGCCGTATGGCGGAGCTCCAGGGGCCCCAGGCTATGGAGGATTCCCTGGCCAAGGCCAACAACAGGACCCGCTCTGGGGATATTTTTCTGCTGTGGCTGGGCAGGTAAAAGGCCATCACATCACATCATTACAGTATAGCCTACAGTGTTTTAGGGGCCTTAAGTTTCACCCATATTACAAACACACTATTTTGTCCTTGTTGGTTCCCTGGCTCTATATGTAATGCTAATGTCATATTACAACCGAGCACAAAAAAGAAAGAAAAAAAAGGAACTTCAATGGAGAGTCTGGGGGCAGACGTGTTAAATTAGTTATTTTCACTCAAAAGTCACGTTTGATTCAACCCGTCAGCCCCCAGAAAGCAGGCAAACTTGGGGGTAAGTTTTCAGCAAATAAGTGGCCCGGATTTCATTATTTAGGTAACATAGAATTAAGGCTGTCCTGATTGCCATTTTTGGGCTTCGAAGCTTCCGTAGTAGTTATCGAATAATCAAAGCATAATTGATTATTATTATACACAGAAGATGGGTTTTCTCAAAGTTTATATGATGTTATTGATGTTCAAACTGAATGTTTGATTATTATTTCTATCAGTAATTTATTTTGTTGTTGTAGGCACACCTTTTGGAGGGGTAAAAAAAAAAGAAGAAATACACAGATGACAACCAAAAACAAAGAATACAATGAATGAATGAATGAATGACCTTTATTTATAGAGCACCCTTCACAGCACGAATGCACAGGGTGCTTTACACTACAGCTTAATATAAAAACACAATAAAAACAAAATCAGAAATAAATGACAACAGACAAACAGCAGTTAAAAACAGTGAAACCAGATAGAAAAAGTAGAATAAAAGAATTTGGATAAAATCATGAGTCACTAATTAAAACAACACTATAGAACAGAAAAAGGCGCCTATGTGTGATTAAAAGCCTGCCTGAACAAATGTTCAAAGCATTGGAATAGTGATTCTCTTTATGTTCATTCGCCCGGCTCTGATATGTAGTGAGCAGAGCATAGAGTATACAGGGAACTAGCTAATTTTGTCCTTGTCTTCAGTGTAATTGATCTCCTAATTCACAAATTCTCCTAGATTTTCAATGTTGATTTAAAGTTAATTCTGTGTTTGTTTATACTTATTTTCTTTAATTTAAAGACAAAAAAGTCAGTCATTGTTCAATGTATTATATATATATATATATATATATATATATATATATTTTTTTTTAAAGTATGTAGATAATTTATTATTTATATATCAGTAACGGTAGATATTTATAGTTTTCATAATTATGTTTTCTTAATGATTCTTTATCTGGATGGGTCGTATCCACGTAAACCATCTGGTTGTACACATCACATGTATGAAACAAGTATAATTCATGTTCATTCAAGTTTATTAAAAGTTTCCCTCTACAAAGTTGCATTGAAAATAAATTCTGATAGATGGTCGGAGAGAGAAGCAAGGTAGGCGACGGAAGTACTGGAGAGGTACTGAGAATCCAAGCGTGAGAGAAGGGCAGTCGCACACTCGTAGTAGACTGAGAGAGAAGAAAACCTTGTAGACCACTCCTTTTTATGTGAGTTTTGAGACACTATAAACTGTGTGTTTTCCTGTCTGACAGGATGGACAGATCTCTGCGGAGGAACTGCAGACCTGCCTCACACAGGCCAACTTCTCTGGCGGTTACAAACGTAAGCACAAGGTGGGGGGTGGGGGGGGGTGAGTCATTCTACAGAAACGCACACTTTTGGAATAGCAACATGTCTTAAAATGTAGTTAATTTTCCTACATTTAAACTTAAGTTACAATATTGGTTAACCCTTTGACTTTATGAATCCACATAAATGAGAGCTTAATGATTAAAAAATATATATTTACTTTGACTTAAAGAATGCTTGTGCCATCTTTTTGTCACTGGTGTTACCTCATGCCTTTAACAATATTAAAGTCTTTTTAGAAATGTTTTTTTTCACAATCTATTCTGCACATATAGTCAGAGGCACAGTAGGATAATGATAATGCAAAACATGTGGAGATTATGTATTTATTTATTTTAATCAGGTTTGTGAAAAGTGTGATTGTGTGACGTTTGCTTATTAACACCATCATATCTTTGCTATAATAATAACAATATTTGAAGCGCGCGACACTGTCCTGATATGAGGCGGCGTGTGTCCGAGTGTGTCTGTGTGTTACCTGGAAGCACACGTGGGGGGGGCAAAGCAGCCTGCGATTCTTGACCAATAAAAAGTGTTTAGGGGCGGGACTCGGCCGCGTAATCGCTCAACTAGAGACACAGCGAGCGAATATCTGAGGGGTGGACGACATCGCTGCTCAGTTCGCTGTCGCTCGCGGCAGGTCAGGATAGTCTGATTGAAACTAGGGCTGGGCGATATGGAAAAAAATCATATCGCGATAACGATATGATAATTTTATTTTATTTCTCGATATCGATAATTATCGAATTGTTATAAGTATAAATTTTTTTTTTTATTTTTTTTTTTTTTTTTTTTAACAACAGATGTATGTTTATTTAAATTTTGCAGCAATTCTTTGTCATTGCCGCCATTTTTAGTGTTACATCCCCTCACACTCCAGTTCTCAGGCTGCAGCTGGTTTAAAAGCTAAAGTAAACCGGCTTCTCTGCTGGCTGTGGCTCCAGAGGAGTTGAACAGTTCTGGCTCTGCTAGTTTATTTTCGATCTTTTGGCGCTTTTTTGGTGGACAAACCACCGCACATGTGCACTGTGACTCGTGACTGGAGTCTAGTTCTGCTAGCACACATAGCCTACTGTGTACAGACGGTTTCAAAATGTATTTTAAATTAGAAAGCAAACAAAATAAATGGACAAGAGAAAAAGAAATCTGAATTTGGTCAGTATTGTCATTTGGACAAGCAAAGCCATTCCTTTAAGTTGCAGGCAAGAAAGACAAGTCTGTCCACTGTCTCTGGTTTTAAAACTGCCCCGTTGCAGGTAAAAAAAAAAAAAAAAAAACGATTTTTCGATTTTTTTGTTCGATATCGATTATTAAAATATATCGCGATATTTATCGTTATCGTTATATCGCCCAGCCCTAATTGAAACTAATACATTTTAATCATTTTCGCAATCACGCTCGCTCGCGTCGCTGCCTGTCGGGAAGGGGTGTAACACCAGTGACACAATAAAACACCAGTGACACAAAGAACACTAAAGATTGTTTTATTCAATATCAATTAATTATTTGCGATAGAAAATGGTGTATTTAGTACAAAACCAAAGATTATCACTGACATTAAGTCAAATAACTTTAGTTATTTATATATATTTATTTTATATATATATTATATATATTTTTATTTATATAATTTATATTTATATTTAGTTGTGATCATGAAATGGGTACTAATGAGTTATATTGTATGCATAACAACTTCTTTAAAAGCTTTTACTAAAGCTTATTTACACAAGATAGTCACTGGTGTTACTGGTCGTCACTGGTGTTACCATGAAGAGCAGTAACACCAATGACTATTTTCATGAAATCTGTATTTTACAAAATGGCAGCTACAGTACCTCAAACCACATGTTGCTAATCATGCTAAACTCACTAAAATATGTAATTTAATCAATTTGTATTGATTATTGAGTATTGATATCTTCTTAAAAAATAGGCCATACCAGTGACTCTAGCTAAATGTCTCGTATGAAATTATGAGATAAATGAGAACATTTCCAACATTTGAAAAAAGACAGCAGACTGACTATGTACCTTTCTTCACAGTTCTTCAGGAAGTAGCACGTAGGAAGTGATGTCACAAGTCTTTGGATTTTTTCAGAATAGGGATTTTTGTTAAGCGGTAACACCAGTGACATGACACCAGGGGACAGCTATTTCCATTATATTATTTATAATATTTAGTTTTTTTTTTTTTTTTTTTATGTTAGCCACTTCATACATGTGATAGTGGTGTATACATTCTTGCATTTAAAATGGGAGAGAAATATATTTGTAAACTTAAATATGCCCCTAAACCGCAATACATGACATTGGGGACAAGCACTTTTCTTGTACTTGGAATTTCATATAATTGATTAAAAACAAATATTGCCCAATTCTTGCCTCAAATAGGTATAATTGTTCAAAGAACATTTTTTTTTTTTTGATCCACTTTTTCTCCCATTTTTTCCATATTTTTCTCCCATCCCAATTTCGTATCATCCAATTCAACCCTCCCCTGTCACGAACGCTGTTTCTTGCCTCCCACAAGCCGGCTGCAGTGAGGACTAAGTCATACATAGCACAAGTCCCCTCCGGTACTTGAGGTAACAGCAGTCGCATCTTTTCACCTGCGCAGCTCGATCTCTCAGTGTCAAGGAGTAACGCGTGGGAGGCTCACGCTGCCCCAGACACTTCCTGATTCTACTGCGCAGGCGCACCAACCGACTTGTAGGAGTCGCTTGTTCACAACGTTCGATCCCCACCCTTCAGTTATCCCTCCCCGTAATACGGCCAATGTGTATTACTGCGGACGACCAGCCAAACTGAAAAACAATGTGGAGAGCTGGATTCGAACACGCGAATCCTAGCGTCTCCACACTGGTAGCGAGTGCCTTGTCCACTACACCACCTAGCCGCCCTTGTTCAAAGAACATTTTACATTATTCAAATATATAAATTAAATGTGACTACAAAGTCTGTTTTAAAGTGTATGCTTTCTGCAAAGGCTGGGGACAGAAAAGTGTGCGTTTCTGTAGAATGACTCGGGTAAATTTTTACACATTGACCCTATAAAACAAGTACAAAATACTCTCAAAAATGTGAATTAACCATTTAACTGTTAAGAATATCCAGTTAATTTTAAAACATCCTTTGTCGCGATATAATAGACATTAAGTCATTTGGCCATTTCCACTGTGACAGAATATGTCTACAATCACCTGTACTTACCCTAGTCTGTGGCACAAGGGATAATTGCATCGTATTCCGTCTTTTGGTAAATATGGAAAACAAATTATTATTACTCAAGAACTGAGAATTATTTCATATTGTGAATTGTACATTTTGTTTTCACAGAATAATTTCAGAAATATTTGAGTGTTTGATTTTCACTTTCCATTACCCTGCAGTTGAATATGATGCATTTTTCAATTGGACTATTTCCATACCCAAGCAGATATGTTGATATTATCTACATCAGTATCAGGAAAAGGCCCTTCTGAATATCTTGTTTTTTTCTATATCACAAGGTGTTTTATTTTTGTATGCCTCTGTTCACCAACAGCCTTTAACCTGGAGACCTGTCGGCTGATGATCAACATGCTGGATGTATCCTTCACTTAACCAGTCGGTCAAGTCAGGGAAGCCTGCAGGTTCCACAGACGAGTCAAGTCATGCACTGAAATGGCAACGAATAGGCAGAAAACTTTTCTCTTGTCATTTGGTGGACAGTCTTTTAGTATGTCCTAAAAAAAAGAGTTAACCTGATGCTTGTTAATCCGGCTGCGTTTCAAGTGGCAAAAGTGGCTCAGGGGGTAGAGCAAATCGTCTGGAAATCAGAAGGTTCCCAGTTCGATTCCGGCTCCTCACGGCAGTGTGTAGGAAGTGTCCTTGAGCAAGACACTTAACCCCACTTGCCCCAGGACAAGGTTCTAATTTGTGTTTAGCAATGCTAGAATATAAAACTGATTTGGGTGTAAGCACTCGCACAAACCTTCTATGGCCTCATATAAAGTCAGAGCCCTGTTCATTGTCCCAGATTTTCATCCCAGTGACCAATTGGAGGCTTCTCTCAGATTTTTGCTTTAGAGCGAGTTTTCACAAATACAGACTGAAACAGAACTCAGTGTAGATGGTGTTGCATGTCGTGAAACAGAACTCTGTGTTGCATGTGGTTTTAGACGGTGTTGCATGTGGTTTTTAGACGGTGTTGCATGTGGTTTTAGACTGTGTTGCATGTGGTTTTAGACTGTGTTGCATGTGGTTTTAGACGGTGTTGCATGTGGTTTTAGACGGTGTTGCATGTGGTTTTAGACTGTGTTGCATGTGGTTTTAGACGGTGTTGCATGTGGTTTTAGACGGTGTTGCATGTGGTTTTAGACGTGTTGCATGTGGTTTTTAGACTGTGTTGCATGTGGTTTTAGACTGTGTTGCATGTGGTTTTTAGACTGTGTTGCATGTGGTTTTAGACTGTTGCATGTGGTTTTTAGACTGTGTTGTATGTGGTTTTAGACTGTTGCATGTGGTTTTTAGACTGTGTTGCATGTGGTTTTAGACGGTGTTGCATGTGGTTTTTCAGACGAGATGGTTTCAATTCTCATTTGCTTTTAATATCTCATCAACCAAAACCCTTGATCGTATCACTTTTAGGCTATAACATTAGCACTAAGCTAAGTACAGAACTATTGGACTGTACTTCCCAATGTAAAGCCTGCCGGTCTGTGTGAAGAATCCACACACCGTAGTTGGTATAACCTACAGTAGGGTCAGTGTTGGTCTTCTTTAACTGTCTCTCAGAGAGACATGTCCTGCACCATGGGCTTCAATGAGTTCAAGGAGCTGTGGACAGTGCTCAACGGCTGGAAGCAGCACTTCATGTCCATCGACCGGGACCACAGCGGGACGGTGGACGGCCAGGAGATGCACCAGGCAGTGAGCTCAATGGGTAAGAACGCCTTGCTTTAGTGCACTGAATCAAATCCAATGTATTTGTAAAGCCTGAAATCACAAGGTAGTGTCCATGGGCTGGACAAGCTTCTTCTTTAAACAAGTCAAGAACAAAATCCACCATAAAATCCAACTATGCAACATTCCCCAGCGAAGGTAAGGAAAAACTCACTAAAAACCTAGCAACAGGAAAAAAGCACCACAGGTGATGTGGAGGAGAGAAACCTTAGAAGGGCCGTTCAAAGGGGGATCCCCCAACTTGGATGTCGGTGATAATAGTGTTGCTATGGATGACCGATGGGTGGAAAATAAAACGGGCGAATAGTTGGTATGTATGTACATATACAGTACGTGTTAATAGTGATGTATGTACGCTGGTTCTAAGTGATACACATTAGACTGCAAACCAGCATTTCATAACACATTGTCTCTGGGAGCCCCATCCGAGACCATTTGTTATTAGAAGTGATTAGGCTATGTTCAGAATTCCATAACTGTCTATAATGTAGTTGATGGCAATGAAGAGAGTGAAACCTATGATCAGAATAGTCATTCTTATATATTATTTTATTGGGATGACTTCTAGTTAGTGAAATCAAACCGTTCCCAATTTTGTAGTTTTGGAACCCCGTCAAGGACCCCACGTTGAGAATCGTTGCTTTTAAGGGCGCTTTCACATATAGTTTTGGTGGACTCGGTGCGGTTCGAGGGGGGGAGTTGCAACATTGTTGCATTCTTCATTTGGTTCGTCTGCATTCACATTGCAATTTGTCAAGTGCACCAAACTTTCGGAACAATGTCACACGGTCGAAACGGGCGCTCGTCTATTGGACACAATAGCGAGTGGAAATGTGTGTGTGTGTTTGCGAGCCCTAACATGTGTGTGCGCGCGTGTGTGTGACTGCGAGCCCCGCGTCCCGCATATTGAGAGGATGTCCCTCTTTTCGAAGCAAAAAAAAACATGGGTCAAAACTCAAAAGCCCCTCCCTACAGTAAACGTAGCAACCCGCCTCTTGTCCACACACATTGCTCTGCTCGTGACGCTACCTCATATCGCAGATCTGATTGGTTAGGTAGTAATTTAGCGCTCTGCTCGTGAGAGGTGACTCACTTCCTATATTTGGTCCACGTTTTGTCCGATGAAGCGAACCGAGACCTACATTTTCAGGCGGACCAGAGTTTGCGTGTTTGGTCCGCACCAGAGTTCGACTGAGCATTCACACCGCCCCAAAAAAAGCTGACTATCCGAGAAAACAAACTCTGGTCCGATAGTCCGGACCAAACAGCTCTGGTGTGAAAGCACCCTAAATGTGCTTTGTGTGCACAAGAGGGCGGGGATGCGTATCCTGCGGTCCTTTGGAGCGTGCTTTGTGCATGTCCTCAGAAAATAATGCTACACGTGCACAAGATGCAATGAAGCGCATCAACAGTGTGGATATGACGGGCTAAACAGTAAAACTCCATATAGAAAGCTAAATGGAAACGGGTCCGGGAACTTTTTCTGCCGTGATCTTAACATAACCTCAGAGTGTCGCCATGTTTTCCTTTTACGTTGCAAATCCGGATAGTGGATGGTTCACAAGGAAGATATTCTTCTATATTCTATGTGTCGGACAGGGAGGCTTCTGCCTTCATCTGCCCTCTAGACAGAGCATATGTGTCAAACTCGAGGCCCGCAGGCCAAATGTGGCCCGCCATGTAAATCTGTATGACGGCCGGCCAAGCCGGAAGCAACGCTGACAGCTGGATTCGATACCAGTGTCTCTTGCGTTGGTGACGAGTGCCTTGTCCGCTGCGCCACCCAACCGCCCTCAAAATCAGACATTTCTAAGAAGCTACGCTTCATATGTTAATAGGGGAATTCAGACATGGCTACAAAAAAATGCAAACCTACAATTTCTAACAGGAAACAAGCTTCCTTTGTTGCCCTGGCAACGGGCAGTTTTATCGTTGCAATGATGGTAGGTACTAGGTGGACAGAGCAGTGAGGGGTGCTCATCCAACAACCTCCTGCTCAACACCTCCAAAACCATGGAAATTGCCATAGATTTCAGGACTTAAAAAAAAAAAAATAACCCCAATAACCATCTCAGACCAACCCATAACCCTAACTGAATCATTCAAGTTCCTCGGCACCCACATCAGCAATAAACTCAAATCGGACATTAACACCACTGCCATCATCAAAAAGGCCCAGCAGCGCCTGTACTTCCTCAGGCAACTGCGGAAGTACAGAGTCCAACAACGCCTGCTGGTCCAATTCTACACTGCCATAATCCAAAGCATCCTCACCTCATCCATCACAGTCTGGTACGGTTCCACTGATAAACACACCAAACACAAACTCTAACGCATCACCAAGACAGCCTCCAAAATAATTGGCTGCCCCCTCCCCTCTCTGGACTCCATCTACACTTCACGCACAGTCACCCGCTCTGGTAAAATAGTCAACAATCCCTCCCACCCAGCACACCACTTATTCCAGCGCATGCCCTCAGGTCGCTACAGGTCAATTTCAACCAGACACACACGCTTCACAAACAGCTTTTTCCCCACAGCAGTCCAAACACTAAACACAGACGGGCAAGCATCCAAACTGAAATTAACATGAACTGAACTGAACTGACACTTGTTATATGTGACTGTCCTGTATGTATTTATGTATTTATTGTGGGATTGGGAGATGGGAGGGGGGCGTTTGATGTTCCATGTTGATGTCCCAGTGCTTAAATAACATGCTGTACCGCAAACGATTACCACCAACCATAGTTGTGTGGCATTAAAGTATCTTGTATCTTGTACACAGTATGATATACATGTTTGACATATAGCAGGATGTGTGGGGGACTGAAAGTAACACCTGTGGTCTCCTTGCATCTTTACGAAGAAATATAGAACAGAAAAACGTAGGCAATTTCCACAAAAGTGCATTGTTGACATTTTATGAGCAGGGTTAAAGAGCAAATGCAAAAATTAAGATTTTCCTACCACAATATGTAATATTTGTAACTTGAAGTAATAAATACAGAAAGTTATTTAACTATGTAAAGGAGTAGTTTATTTTACATTACATTTATACTGTCTTTGGCCCTTTGAGGGTAACTATAATGCTGACGTGGCCCTCTGTGAAAATTAGTTTGACACCCCTGCTCTAGAGGATAGACTTTTCAATCCTCCAGTTACATGCAAAATACACAAGTATGGGGTGCCCGAGTGGCGCACCACATTACTGCCTCGCAGACCTACGCGGCCGACCCGGGTTCACCTCCCGCTCCCGGACGGATTTGCAGCATGTCCTCTCCCACATCTGCTCCCGTTCTCCCTCTCCTCTGTCGGTCATGTCTGACCAATAAAGCTGTACTAAAAAAAAAAATACACACAAGTATGTGATCAATGCCACTCACAACGCAGCTGCTTGTCCACTCATGCGCATGGTTAAAAGCAAGTATACTGAGACCCTTGGTGTACGATTAGAGTGCACTTACAGGAAGTATGCAAGAAGTATGGGGTCAAAACAACAACCAAACGGCAGTCCACGGCGGTTGCATTTACAGATTTACAGTCCTAGACGGTGCCCTTGTGAACTTTTGGCACCCTGTGTAAATATGAACAAAAAAGGCTGTGAAAATTCATTGAGTCATTATGTTCACTGTCCCTGGGTTATCCCAGTTCCCCACATCCATCTCGGCAAACGTATGAATATACATACCGTAGGTGGGTGTGTTAATGCAATACACACATAAGATTACTATTTCCATATTCATTACAATCATGTAGTCAATATAACAGAATATACACAGTATACATACAAAATATACATAAATCATTACTATACTATTGCACATGGGAGGGAAGTTGCGTCTGTGGTAAGCACAGAAGGTAAGTGCGACCTTGCAACATTTTAGTTTGGACAATTTCTGTACCATTTCCTATCTTCTGATCTGCACAGCTTCAATATGTGGCTTTTCCACTGAAACAGACATACAGTCACTTCAGGTGGTTCACCTTACTGTTAATAATAAAAATAAAAAAATCCATTAGCTTTTACTTTTGGGAAGAATAAATAAAAACTCCTAACTGTTGGTAAAAACAACAGACACAATCAGATCCTCCTTATCATAGCTTCCTTCTCGATCTACAAGTAGGTCTAAGAAAACTAGGAAAGTCTAGTGAGAAGGCAATTTTATGTGAAAATGTGTATATTTCTTTCTTTGTTTATGTGTAGGCTATCGGCTGAGCCCTAATGCCCTGAACTGCATTGTGAAGCGCTACAGCACACAGGGCAGGATCAGCTTCGACGATTACGTGGCTTGCTGTGTCAGACTCAGGAGCCTCACTGGTGAGTAGGCCAGGTTACATTTATTTAAACATTTTAATTGTTGTATATCACAATTCTGTTTAGTTATGGAAAATCAATCCATGTTCATCATATTGGAGTGCATGGTAATGGAGAGTGTGATAAAAGTTTTACTGAAACTGTAATTTTCCACTGCCATTCAATTGGCCCTACATGGTTCTCATGCAGGCCACACCCACAGTATTTGTTTCTCTCCAGAACCTCAGCAGCTTGGGTGATGTTGCATTGTCACTCAGTGTGGCATTTCAACCCACGACAACGGCACGTTGTACTTAGGGTTGGGTACCGTTTACATTTGAATCGATACCGGTACCCGGTGGTACCTTTTTTCTGTACTTTCATTATAACAACATTTTTATTTCTGTTGTAAAACTAAACTAAAGTCTAAACTTCTCAATTTCAACATTGTTATCAGACCACACAAACTAAAACCCCTCCCTCTCCCAAACCGTTCCTACAACAATTTTTTAATGTTGCATGATCATGTATACATTTATTATGTATTCTTTTTTAAGTTTAAATATCCAAAATGATCTGGCCATCATCAGTAAATACTATCAAACTCCTCTGACCTCATCTGGTCTTTCCAAAGGCCAGAGATGGGACGTGCGCACACACACACACACCACACACACACACACACACAGAAAGGGAGAATGGCTTATAGCAGACTTGATGATTTTAGAATATTTCGGCATGAACGACATACTGATTCTCATTTATTCGGAGGAAACAGTCTCTCAAAATCTTGGTTATTTGGAGGACCCCCGATATCCTCTCGAGATGGGCCCCTTAATGCATTTCTCCTTTATGAGTCAGCTGTTGGAGAGGAAACTAGAGCGCTGGTCTCGGATCAGCATGCTGGTTCCCCCGACCTGATGCAGCCACTAGCAGCTACTCCATGGCCCGTTCCAGGGTCTCTTCCAGGGTCTCGGTCGGTTATGCCTCAGGTGATTCTGTCTCTGCCGCTCCATCCACTACCACCTGATGTCATCAGAACCATTGGGAGCGTGCCTGCTCCATCCACTACCACCTGACGTCATCAGAACCATTGGGAGCGCCTGCTCCATCCACTACCACCTGACGTCATCAGAACCATTGGGAGCGCCTGCTCCATCCACTACCACCTGACGTCATCAGAACCATTGGGAGCGCCTGCTCCATCCACTACCACCTGACGTCATCAGAACCATTGGGAGCGCCTGCTCCATCCACTACCACCTGACGTCATCAGAACCATTGGGAGCGCCTGCTCCATCCACTACCACCTGACGTCATCAGAACCATTGGGAGCGTGCCTGCTCCATCCACTACCACCTGACGTCATCAGAACCATTGGGAGCGCCTGCTCCATCCACTACCACCTGACGTCATCAGAACCATTGGGAGCGTGCCTGCTCCATCCACTACCACTGTTTACGCCGTGAAATGGTTGTCATTCCATAACTGCTGTGAGGCTAGGTCGCTGAGACGGCTTTCTCTTTTGGCCATCTCATCTGCCGAGCCATGCTTTGTGCTTTGTCAGTCCAACCAGAATCTGGCCCATCAGCGGCGATCGTAGCGGTGCCATTCTGCCTAATCCTGCCTTTGTTCCTAAACATCAAGAGCTCATTCAGCTCGTTCCGCCCGACACATCACAAATTGCCTCTGTCATCCTTTGTGCCAGTAGCCATTAGGCTCCACAATCATGGGCAAGGACTGACTTGGCCAATGGCTGGACAACTGTTAGAACTGTTAGAACTGTTTGACTCACAACTACTGAGGCCTGTACTTATTCTCCATCTAAAGGTCAAACCCTTTGTTACAAGTCCGACTCTTAATTACAACTCAAAACTCTCAGCATATGATACCCAATGTTTTAGATGGTCAAATGAGTTGAGAATTGAAGCGTCTTGTGTGTTGATGCACTCACAATGTTTCTTTGATGGATGTGTGTTTCAGATTTGTTCAGGAAGAGGGACACAGCTTCACAAGGATCTGCCTCATTTCAATACGATGATGTAGGTGTCCTTTCCTCCCAAATAACCTCAGCATTGTGCTAGAAAGTATCGGATGATGAGGCTTTAATCTCTCTCTCTCCCTCTCCCTCCAGTTCATCCAGTGTACCATGACCACATGAAGAGGTTGAAGAGCAGAGACAGTGGCCTCTAAAGTCTTCTCACAACAATAGGCATACTTTCTTTTTTTTTCTTTTAACGGTGTGCACTGTATGTATTTTTATACTCAATTATGTCTTTTCTTTACTTTTATATATTTAGTATTACATAAAAACCAGGGTTTCTGTTAGTCGGTATTTACCGGCCAATGGCCGTCTAGAATTGACTGGCAAATATACATCTTGTTTTATATAAGAAAAGAAAGAGGTTTCATACATAGTCGAGTGAATATATGCATTGGTGTGTGGCAGCTGTGGCTTACTGAATGCATAGTAGACTAACGCCCCGGCGAGTGCTTTTTCTGCCAATGACATCACCTTTTGGCGACACATTCGCAAGTTCACAGAGCCCTCCGTTGCAGTGGGCTCCAGTAATTGTGAAACAAGAGATTCCCCCCAGTACTAACGTTAAGAACTGTTAGTGGAAACATGTGGAAAGTAAAATAAAAACGGAAAACAAACTAATATTTTCAGCAGCGAGGCAACAAATATGAAGTACACAGGACGAGCTACACCATGCTTGCTAATTATGTTAACGGTGTTCACTTGAGATGGTCCGAAGCCAAGGAGGCGTCTGCCAGCAGAGTTGCATCAGAGAACAAATGTATTCACAAAATGGATCACCATTCAACATTATTGAAGACTGCTGTGACCGATAAGTCCTTAGGATTTACTTCCCCTAACCATGTTTTCATGCATTTCTTTATGACCGCACATGTATTACATGATATGGCCGTTAAGTTTTACATTTGGCTGCTAAATTAGAATCTGCCTGGCTAGCGGAAACCCTGATAAAATCATGATTAACACTTCATTGTCACATTCCATTTTAACAGTGTATATAATGGGAATAAATTCTGCCCTACAAATGCAAAAAGCAGTAACTTCCACTACTACTTTTTGCCTCTGTACACCAGAGTACCCCCATTTCATGTGTATTTGTACCACTTATCTGTATCCCTCTACATGTGTATGAATACTACATCTGTATCCCTCTAAATGTGTATGTACTAATACTACTATATGAGATCAGTACTGCCCTACAAAGGCTAACTGTAGTTAAGGCCTTTGTAGGGCAGAATTAATTAATGGTAATATATCTACTGTGGCAACCTTGGAGCAACCAAATAATAACCACTAGTATGCCTATGTATTGGAAGACATAATCTGTATGTTTTGAAAAACAGATGTGACTAACTTTAACTCATCCCCAGTTCAGTTGTCATGCTAACCCAAAGAGTGCCACTGGATGACGTACACTTTATGAATAAAAAAGAAAAGAGTATACATGTATGAAGGGAATAAACATGTAACATCTCGCATAATTAGTATTTGGCTTTTATTCCACTCATAATGGAATTTGTCATAGATTTGTACTTTAATTTCCTGCTATGATTTGTAGTCTTGTACACAGTAGGGGTGCCTCTACCAAATCAAATGGACTTTAGTGGTTTATTGATAGTCTGCCACAGTCTAATTGTACTTTATGGTCTAACCAAGTTTATGGCAGCATTCTCCATATTGAGGAGGTACAGGGTCTGTATTCACAAATCCACCCAAAGTGTGAGTACTGGTTTAGAGTCAGCTCCAGTCTGTTGGTTTGAATAAGCTCAATAGAAACAATAGTGTTTCTCGTCACTGACCCCACATCCGCACCTAATCTGGGAAGCTTGGTGAATTTAGTAATTTAGCTGACTCTTATCAAAAGCTACTTACAAGTGAACAAGTCAACAGGATGGGTACATCTCTGGCAGCCAAGGTTAAGTGACATTGTTGGTCAAACGGTGTCAAGCTTGAGGTTAAGTGCATAGTACTATAGACAATATACCATAATTCCTCTAATAGTAACCGGGTCTCAAATACAAGCCGGGTCTCTATTAATGGCCGGGTGCGCTCTTGAGCTAAGCAATTATAAGCCGGCCTCCTAATACAAGCCGGGTTACTAATATACTGAGCTGCATACTGAGCTAGTTACTTGATTTCACTTTGAAAACGTTGAAATGACCAGTGACCACCTGTAATTGCACGGTTTACTATTTCATACAGTACTTGGTTTCAATAAATGAACCCAGTACATTTTACTGGGTTCAAACTGACACAAAATGTTGATTTATTCATTATGATCCGTTTGAAAATTTGAAATATAGGCCTCCCTCTTATACAGGCCTCCTCCTAATACAAGCCTGGTACCCGCTACAGTTGAAACAAATACAAGCCGGGGGTTACTATTAGAGGAATTACGGTAGTCATACTACATTAGCATGATAGGTAGTAGTATAAGTATAGTAACATAGTAGTGGTAACAATGGTAAAAGACGGTACAAAGCTGTGTTCTATATGAGTTCAAGAGCCTTGGTGGCACAAGCTGGCTAGTCGAGGTGAGACATGACTTTATTGCAGGAGGAGTTTGGTGGCTTCTTTTGTCAGGAAGGGGCGGATCCGTTTCACGTTGCTCAGGAGGAATCTACAGGTTGTGGTTGTTGAGGCGATGTGAGCAGAGAAGTTCAGCCGGTCGTCAAGGACCACACCTAGGTTTTTGGCGGTCGGGGACGGAGCCACAGCTACATTCTCCACTTTTTTGCCAGCTATTGTGCAAGGTTCAAGCCCCAGGCGTCCATTTATTATAATTTTTCTCTGCTCCCATCCCCCAATTTAGTTGTTATGCCAATTGCCTTCCTGTTCATTCTACAACTGTACAAGCAAAACTGTACATTGGGATATTGACAACCATACTGGGTAATTTACATTGGGGGGGGGGGGGGGCACTGTACAAACAAGCAAAACTACAACTGTACAAGCAAAACTGTACATTGGGATATTGACAACCATACTGGGTAATTTACATTGGGGGGGGAGGCACTGTACAAACAAGCAAAACTACATTGGAATATTGACAACTTTTACTAGGTAAATTACAGTACATTGGAGGGGGTTGGGTTAGGACATTTACAGGGTCCAGTTTCGAATTGCAGTCTCCCGTAGGTGTTCTTTGAAAGTGGGTAGTGATTCACATTCCTTTACAGCTTTGGGTAGGGCGTTCCACATTGATGTGGCATAATTGCGAAACGTGTTTAGTCCCTTGTTTGAGCCGAATCTGGGTTTAACATGATTTGTGGAGCTCCCTCTGGTGTTGTGATCGTGGTATTTACTGACCTTTGGGAAGTATTTTGACATGTACATGGGTACCTTGGTCGTGTAGTGTATCTTGTAGACCAGGCCCATTGCAAGTTGCTGTACTCTCGTCTACTCTAAGCCATCCTAGGTTGTCAAAGTGGGCAGGGGTGAGGTGGGTTCTAGGAGTAAGGTCAAGCAGTAGTCTGACCAGTTTGTTTTGAGATGTTTGTAATTTTGTTTTTAGCGCCTTTGAGGTGCTTTGGTACCATGAGGTGCAAGCATAGTCGTAGTACCCTTGAATGAGTGCTCCTGCCACAGAGTCTTCAGGGTATTCCTGTTTACCAGAGAGGAGATCCGGTACAAGAATCGAGTTCGTTGATTGACTTTTTTTTATTACATTGGATGCCATTTGGTCATAGGAGAGATTAGCCTCTAGGATGGAACCCAGGTAGGTAATTTCATCTTTCCTTGTGACAATATTGTCACCCACTGTAACTGAGAAGCCGTCGGTCTTGCTGAGTTTGTTATTTGAACCGAAGAGAATGGACTCTGTTTTGCCCATGTGTAATGATAGTTTGTTATCAGCGAGCCATATGCAGATTCTGCCTAGTTCCGAGCTGAGGGTTTTTTCAACCTGTAACTTGTTCTTGTCAGAGACCAGCAGGGCTGAGTCGTCCGCAAACAGGAACAAGTTGCAGTCACAAGGTGACGACATGTCATTTGCATAAATTAGGAACAGTAGCGGTCCTAGTATGCTTCCTTGTGGAACACCACAGCTCACTGTGAGGGGGGGGATAGGGTACCGTTTACCTCCACCATCTGTTCCCTCCCCTCAAGGTAGGATTGCATCCAGCTCACTGATAGACCAAAGATCAAAACCAATTGCTTTTAGCTTGTCAATCAGAATGGAGTGATTGACAGCGTCGAAGGCCTTTTTCGACACTGGTTTGGTACTCTTGACATGTGTGGCTCTTATGTCAATATATCTAAGGGTGCTTAAATATATTGCAATATTTTAGGTATTTTCTTGCTTATGATGCGATTGCTTTCACACCTCAAACAAACCACTCCAGGGTTGACTTTGAAGTGGATCGAGATCACCTCAAACCGGTGGACCAGGGTGCGCTTGTTTGGTGTGGACCTGAGTTCGATTCCAGTGTTCACACCAACCCAAAACGATTGCCTTTCAGTTCAGAGTCAAGAGGGCACCCTGACCAAAGACAACAGATGGGGAAGAGAATCTAGTGGAATTATGAGCCTGGGGTACTTACTTGTTTGTAGTCCAGGGCCCATATATTTATCACACGCATGTCAACTTCCATAGTTGTATATTCATGGGATGTTTATGATTTACATGGCCATGGGGCAAGAAAGTGCCACTAGGGGGTCTAGGGGCATGCAACCCTGGGAAGAAATATTTTCACAAACTGCTCTGGAATACTTATTTCCTTTGATAAATATATCTGACAAATTGGTTTTGCTGTAGCCTACTTTAAACCGGTGTACTGGGGCCCATTCAAATTAAATTATACTTGCGTGAGCACAAATTCCAATAAATTTTTTTGAGATGATGCAATTAATCTACACATAAACCTGGGGCTCCCAGAGTCTGTGGTGGTCTAGGTCCCCTGGCCCAACATGCCTGCTCAGTAATCCAGGCATGGTCCTGTAATGCACTAATTCACTGAAATCAGTAGGGCTGGGCTCTGAGTATTACTTTTTATTTTTTTAATGTGCAACCAGCAGCTCTATAGATTGCTCTATCAGTCTGTTCACAAAATTCCCCACCCTCTAGTGGCCACAGTTTTCACCCTAGGAGGCTGAAACTAAAATAGGTTGTGTGTGTGTGTGTGTTCATGCCAATTAGCTAAAAGTGGTTGTGGCAATGGGAGTGGTCTACTGCAAAAAGGCATATAACTTCCAAATGGACTCTCAGACTTGAACAATATTTTGTGGAAAGGTTGGTCATGAGCCAAAGGACAGCTGACTCTGTATGCCGATCGGCAAACAAAGGGGAGTGGCAGTGGGAGTGGACTGTAATGAAAAGACACGTAGTGTGTGTGTATGAAAGCATGCATGTATGCAGTTGCAGCTATTGCAAATTCACGCTTGTTACTAATACTGTACATGCTGAATGACTTATTTCCAATAAATTAAACATATCTCTGGTGAACATGAGATTTAAAGAGGTTCTTTTACATGATTCTATGAGGAGAAACTCAATTAGTCAATTCAATCAACTAATCGACAAGGTTGACAAAAATCTATATGCCTGTTGAAGAACTTCTTTAGTGGAGAACAGGCCGTGAAAACAGTCTAGCCTTTAATTAGTACAACTACTCTGGCAATGTTACCTGCATTGAAAGGACCATAGAAATCAAAGCTACAGAGTGGACACTAGACCTTCCTATAGTCTATAATAAACAGCTAAACGGCTGCTCTTAGTATCCAGTGCTGATTTTCTTGAGCAATAAGCCCATACTTGTTTTACCACAATTTCCTTCCTGAAGACGTCCAGGGTAGCTTGATATGCCAGCTTTATACAATAGGCCCTTAATGAGAACCTGATGTTGAGTTTAATAAAGTTGTGTTTCAGTCTCCTCATACTCCACTCCCACAGTAGATATATCAACATAAACACAGTACAAAACAGAAATCCTGAGTCTTTAACACATTGACCGCCAGCAGCAGGGGGCGCTCAGACTATTGCTTGACCTGACTCCTAGAACCCACCTCACCCCTGCTCACTTTGACAACCTAGGATGGCTTAGAGTAGACGACAGAGTACAGCAACTTGCAATGGGCCTGGTCTACAAGATACACTACGCGACCAAGGTACCCATGTACATGTCAAAATACTTCCCAAAGGTCAGTGAATACCACGATCACAACACCAGAGGGAGCTCCACAAATCATGTTAAACCCAGATTCGGCTCAAACAAGGGACTAAACACGTTTCGCAATTATGCCACATCAATGTGGAACGCCGTACCCAAAGCTGTAAAGGAATGTGAATCACTACCCACTTTCAAAAGCACTCTGAAAGAACACCTACGGGAGACTGCAATTCAAAACTGGCCCCTACAAATGTCCTAACCCAGTTGTACAGTAAATTACCAAGTATGGCTTTGTCAGTATTCCAATGTACAGTGTACAGTGTCCCCCTCCCCCCTACCCAACCCCCCCCCCCCCCACCTCCAATGTACAGCCCCCACCCACCCACCCAACCCCACCCCACCCCACCCCACCCACCCAACCTCCTCCAATGTACAGTTTCTACGTCAAATGTATATACACTCTTTTTCTGGTAACTTTTTGTATCACAAACAGTACTGTATTTGCAAATCTGATATGTCATAAATGTATAGATGTAGCAGTACTGTCTATCTGTATGTCATGTATGTCATATATGTTATGATGAATTGAAAATGGGGGACCCTGATGTAAACAAGACGAAAGTCTTTCTCTGGTCTGCATCCCCTTAACAATTGTGTGTATTGAGCTGTACTGTATTGTACCCATTCTGCATTCTGCATCTCGATATGTGGAGTGAAACTGTGGAACAGTCTAAATGTGGTGCTAAAGAAATGTCCAAACATGAGACAATTCAAACTGATATAAGGAAATGATGTTCACAAGGTACAGGGATGAGGAAGGGACTTGATATTCACGGGTGTTTACATTTTTACTTTATTTCTTTCATGTTTTACATGTATAGTTTTTGTTTTTTTGTTTTGCATATATATATATTTCTTTCTTTTATTTTGTATGTTTTAAAATAGTACACTCATTTGAGTAGTGGAAAAGGGGTAGGATTAAATAAGTGTATACTTCTTCCTACTCCTTTTCGAATATGTAGATTGAGTTGTGTTTTGCTTTTGTTATTGTTTGTTTGTATTCATTGCATGTTCGAAATAAAGATTTCAAATCAAATCAAAAAATCAAAATAAAGTTTTCAATCAATCAATCAATCAATCAATCAATCACAGCCCGTCTGCTAGCTTAGCCCCTGTAGCTAGCCAGGCCGCCACAGCTAGTACAGCCCTGTCTGCTAGCTTAGCCCCTGCAGCTAGCCAGGCCTCCACAGCTAATACAACCCTGTCTGCTAGCTCAGCCCCTGCAGCTAGCCAGGCCTCCACAGCTAGTACAGCCCCATCTGCTAGCTCAGCCCCTGCAGCTAGCCAGGCCTCCACAGCTAGTACAGCCCCATCTGCTAGCTCAGCCCCTGCAGCTAGCCAGGCCTCCACAGCTAGTACAGCCCCATCTGCTAGCTCAGCCCCTGCAGCTAGCCAGGCCTCCACAGCTAGTACAGCCCCATCTGCTAGCTTAGCCCCTGCAGCTAGCCAGGCCTCCACAGCTAGTACAGCCCCATCTGCTAGCTCAGCCCCTGCAGCTAGCCAGGCCTCCACAGCTAGTACAGCCCCGTCTGCTAGCTCAGCCCCTGCAGCTAGCCAGGCCTCCACAGCTAGTACAGCCCCATCTGCTAGCTCAGCCCCTGCAGCTAGCCAGGCCTCCACAGCTAGTACAGCCCCATCTGCTAGCTCAGCCCCTGCAGCTAGCCAGGCCTCCACAGCTAGTACAGCCCTGTCTGCTAGCTCAGCCCCTGCAGCTAGCCAGGCCTCCACAGCTAGTACAGCCCCGTCTGCTAGCTTAGCCCCTGCAGCTAGCCAGGCCTCCACAGCTACCTATTCCAAATGCTATTTTATAGGGTTTGACACTTGTGTCTCTATTTTACAATTAACTATAATTAATTATGAGTCATACCGAACACGTCGGTGTTGGAACTCTAATGCATGAAACCTTATTCCGTCTGCAGTCTTCCTATTCTACCGCTTGGTGCCATGTACGCACGGTCAAGCACACGTTCATATTGATAAATCCCACACTTTGCTTAGAAATTATCGTACGCACGGTTTACGCTCATATCTGTGCGTACGCAGCATTGATAAATGAGGGCCATGGTGTCTAATTAGGGTATAACTTTTTGTTTGTTTATTGTGTAATAAAGAACATATAATTTCTAGTTTTTGTCTAATTGATACAAAGTATGGCTTATATTATGTCTTAGTGTACCGGAAAATAAAGTGATACAATTTCCATTCTGGTGACGTCTAAGGCAGACAGCCAGCTTTATACAAAAGGCCCTTAATCAGACCCTGATGTCGGCTTGTTGTTCTCAGTCTCCTCATACCACACCCCCAACACACTGGTACACACAGCAGAGCTTCTGCATTTCCCAAACAGAGATTACGAGTGCTGAAGCCATGAAGCTTTGGATCTTGCTGGTTTTGCGACAACTACTGTCTCTTCAGACGGCCCATAGCAAACAAGGTGGGGAATTAGCCTGCCGGCCAGTGACGGTGGACTTCTGTCAAGATGTGGGACACAACACCATCTTCCAGCCGACCAGGGCTCGAGGCTACAGCCTGAGGCAGCTTCATCAGATTGTGGAGACTGGCTGTTCACCAGACATCACCATCTTCATGTGCGGAGTTGTTGACCCGGAGTGTGTCTCAGAAGGAAACCACAATGTAACGCCATGTAGAGCTTTTTGTGAGAGAGTGAAGCGGGACTGTGATCCTGTCCTAAAAGAGAAACGTATAGATTGGCCGGCGAAAATTCAATGTTCAACTTTACCGGAACATGACTGTGCAAATGTAAGTATAAACAGATCTAGAAGTGTGGCATTACCAAGGCTAAAGAAGC
Source organism: Notolepis coatsorum (assembly GCF_963971535.1). Lineage (NCBI taxonomy): Eukaryota > Metazoa > Chordata > Actinopteri > Aulopiformes > Paralepididae > Notolepis > Notolepis coatsorum. The sequence goes on from NC_140183.1 coordinate 27,064,978, forward strand.
GGTTAACATAATGCTTTACGTGTATTTTTGTGACACATTTCCTGTTCCTGCTTTTTGACCCATTATGTCACAATGTGTTTTTGTCCTAATAACACCCCTGCCTCTTTTTAGCCAAAACCTTTATTAAACTCAATTAATTTATTTTATTGTTGATTCTCTTAGGGACAGGATAGCACTCCCCCAACAAGCCCCCCTGGAACATGTGAGCCAATCACTGTCCCTCTCTGTGAAGACCTACCTTACAAGGAAACTGTCATGCCCAACATTCTGGGCCACATCAACCAGGAGGAAGCAGGCCTCCATGTGCACCAGTTTTTCCCACTTGTGAAAGTGCAATGCTCTCCTCACCTGAAGACCTTCCTCTGTGCACTGCACACTCCTAGGTGCTTGTCAGGGAGAGCGGCCACTCCCTGCAGATGGCTTTGTGAACAAGCAAGGTTGGGCTGCGAACAACTTATGGCCAGGTTTGGCTTTGCGTGGCCAGATCAGATGAATTGTACCAGATTTCCAACTGAATCATGCCAAGATGTGAGTCTACATCTATGATTTTGTAAAGACTTTCACCAAATACAATTCTAAACATTAGTTGATTGAATGATAAACATGTCATATTGTGCTCTATAACAAAGTACACTCATAGATCTAGACTATGTTTAGAGAGTTAGGATTAAATAATATGCGTCTATATAATATGTTTTGCTGTGTATAGTATAACGTGACCAGTGCGGGGAGGACGTGTGAAGACATCACAGTGCCCATGTGCAGAGGGCTCTCATACAACCAGACGGTTATGCCAAACATCCTGGAACACCAGACTCAAGGAGAAGCTGCCATCAAGATCGCTCCCTTCAACCCTCTGGTTGAAAGCCAGTGCTCAGTTGATATACGCTTCTTCTTGTGTTCAGTCTACGCCCCCCAGTGCGTGGGAGGGGAAATGCAGCGTCCCTGCAGGTCCCTCTGTGAGAGAGCCAAGCTGGGCTGCGAGAGGTTGATGAGTGATCTTGGGGTGACAACACTGAGCTGTGACTCCTTTCCAGAGGAGGGGTGTGTGAGCGTAAGTAACAGAACCATTGTTTATATACATATATAATATCCTACAAATTAAATGTATAAATAGAAGTGGACTAACTTTGAGTAAATCAATAGTGAGCGCTCACAAATAAACACATCAAGTTTGAAACTTTACCTTTGTAAATTGTTTATCTCAACGCCTTCAGTGTCTTTGGTCAGTTAAGTTTATCACCTGTACATCTTTAGATATATCCTCCACATTCAAGTCACAATTGCCCACTGGTGACCTTCACCCTTCCTCTCTTTGACTTTGACTTCTTGACTTTCTATTTTATACTTATTATACTTATTTATACTATCTTGTTATTATCTAGCACACTCACAGGAGCAAAACAGAAAGAAACATTTCATGCAAAGTATTCTGTATTTCTGTATGACAAATAATAAAGAAACTTGAAACTTTGTCCTCCTCCATCTCTTTCACTGGTGACCTCCGCCCTTCCTCTCTTTGTCCTCCTCCATCTCCTTCACTGGTGACCTTCACCCTTCCTCTCTTTGTCCTCCTCCATCTCTTTCACTGGTGACCTTCACTCTTCCTCTCTTTGTCCTCCTCCATCTCTTTCACTGGTGACCTTCACTCTTCCTCTCTTTGTCCTCCTCCATCTCTTTCACTGGTGACCTTCACCCTTCCTCTCTTTGTCCTCCTCCATCTCTTTCACAGGAAGACAGTCATCCCAAGGTGTGTTACAACAAATAATTTCCCAAACCTGACATTAAAACTGATACAGTATCACCTCCCTCAAAAGACCTTGACTTATCAATTTTAAACACAAAGTGTTCATGTTAATTATAAGAAAATAGAACAATTTACGCTCTGTTGTATTTGCTATGAGTTTGCTCAACTTTACAAGAACATGACTCTGGAAATGTAAGTATAAACAGATCTAGAAGTGTGGCATTACCAAGGCTAAAGAGGTTAACAGAATGCTTTAAGTGTATTATTGTGACACATTTCCTGTTTCCCTGCTCTTTGACCCATTATGTCACAATGTGTTTTTGTCCTAATAACACCCCTGCCTCCTTTTTAGCCAAAACCTTTATTAAACTTAATTTATTTATTTGATTGTTGATTCTCTCAGGGACAGGAGAGCACTCCCCCAACAAGCCCCCCTGGAACATGTGAGCCAATCACTGTCCCTCTCTGTGAAGACCTACCTTACAAGGAAACTGTCATGCCCAACATTCTGGGCCACATCAACCAGGAGGAAGCAGGCCTCCATGTGCACCAGTTTTTCCCACTTGTGAAAGTGCAATGCTCTCCTCACCTGAAGACCTTCCTCTGTGCACTGCACACTCCTAGGTGCTTGTCAGGGAGAGCGGCCACTCCTTGCAGATGGCTTTGTGAACAAGCAAGGTTGGGCTGCGAACAACTTATGGCCAGGTTTGGCTTTGCGTGGCCAGATCAGATGAATTGTACCAGATTTCCAACTGAATCATGCCAAGATGTGAGTCTACATCTATGATTTTGTAAAGACTTTCACCAAATACAATTCTAAACATTAGTTGATTGAATGATAAACATGTCATATTGTGCTCTATAACAAAGTACACTCATAGATCTAGAAGACTATGTTTAGAGAGTTAGGATTAAATAATATGCGTCTATATAATATGTTTTGCTGTGTATAGTATAATGTGACCAGTGCGGGGAGGACGTGTCAAGACATCACAGTGCCCATGTGCAGAGGGCTCTCATACAACCAGACGGTTATGCCAAACATCCTGGAACACCAGACTCAAGGAGAAGCGACCATCAAGATCGCTCCCTTCAACCCTCTGGTTGAAAGCCAGTGCTCAGTTGATATACGCTTCTTCTTGTGTTCAGTCTACGCCCCCCAGTGCGTGGGAGGGGAAATGCAGCGTCCCTGCAGGTCCCTCTGTGAGAGAGCCAAGCTGGGCTGCGAGAGGTTGATGAGTGATCTTGGGGTGACACTGAGCTGTGACTCCTTTCCAGAGGAGGGGTGTGTGAGCGTAAGTAACAGAACCATTGTTTATATACATATATAATATCCTACAAATTAAATGTATAAATAGAAGTGGAATAACTTTGAGTAAATCAATAGTGAGCGCTCACAAATAAACACATCAAGTTTGAAACTTTACCTTTGTAAATTGTTTATCTCAACGTCTTACATGTCTTTGGTCAGTTAAGTTTATCACCTGTACATCTTTAGATATATCCTCCACATTCAAGTCACAATTGCCCACTGGTGACCTTCACCCTTCCTCTCTTTGACTTTGACTTCTTGACTTTCTATTTTATACTTATTATACTTATTTATACTATCTTGTTATTATCTAGCACACTCGCAGGAGCAAAACAGAAAGAAACATTTCATGCAAAGTATTCTGTATTTCTGTATGACAAATAATAAATAAACTTGAAACTTTGTCCTCCTCCATCTCTTTCACTGGTGACCTTCACTCTTCCTCTCTTTGTCCTCCATCTCTTTCACTGGTGACCTTCACTCTTCCTCTCTTTGTCCTCCTCCATCTCTTTCACAGGAAGACAGTCATCCCAAGGTGCGTTACAACAAATAATTTCCCAAACCTGATATTAAAACTGATACAGTATCACCTCCCTCAAAAGACCTTGACTTATCAATTTTAAACACACAGTGTTCATGTTATTTATAAGAAAATAGAACAATTTACGCTGTGTTGTATTTGCTATGAGTTTGCCGGCAAAGATTCATTACTCAACTTTACCAGAACATGACTCTGGAAATGTAAGTATAAACAGATCTAGAAGTGTGGCATTACCAAGGCTAAAGAGAATGTTAATAGAATGCTTTAAGTGTATTTTTGTGACACATTTCCTGTTTTCCTGCTCTTTGACCCATTGTCACAATTAGTGCTGTCAGGCGATTAAAAAAAATTATCTAATTAATTACAGTATTTGTAATTAATTAATCTAATTAATCACATTTTAATCGCATAACCTTTTTAGGCCTGATATTCTATAATCATATTTCAAATGGCATGTGTCCGGATGGCAGAATTCAGTACTGTATCTACAAAACCTTCTGTTTAATCATCTTCCATGTATTCATTTGCTTAGATTTTTCAGGTCTGGTCAATTTTAGCATGGTGTTATTCACAGTCAAAGATTTTTTTTTAATTGATATTCTCATTTGGTTCATTACAATTTACAATTTGAGTTAATTTTCATAACGTGATAATTTGCTGTGTAATTAATTAATCTAATTAACCCAATAAACTGACAGCCCTAGTCACAATGTGTTTTTGCTCTAATAACACCCTGCATCTTTTTAGCCTAAACCTTTATTATACTTAATAAATGTATTTATTGTTGATTCTCTCAGGGACAGGAGAGCACTCCCCCAACAAGCCCCCCTGGAACATGTGAGCCAATCACTGTCCGTCTCTGTGAAGACCTACCTTACAAGGAAACTGTCATGCCCAACATTCTGGGCCACATCAACCAGGAGGAAGCAGGCCTCCATGTGCACCAGTTTTTCCCACTTGTGAAAGTACAATGCTCTCCTCACCTGAAGACCTTCCTCTGTGCACTGCACACTCCTAGGTGCTTGTCAGGGAGAGCGGCCACTCCTTGCAGATGGCTTTGTGAACAAGCAAGGTTGGGCTGCGAACAACTTATGGCCATGTTTGGTTTTCCATGGCCAGATCGGATGAATTGTACCAGATTTCCAACTGAATCATGCCAAGATGTGAGTCTACATCTATGATTTTGTAAAGACTTTCACCAAATTCAAAAATGTTTTGGGGTGGCACTCTACCTCTTAGTCATACATGTATACATGTCATTTTACAACGAGACACACTGACTCACTACATTTGTGTCTTATGTTATTCATTTTATGTCATTTTTAATTATATAAATGTTCTCTTTTCAGTACATCCAAACAACCATAATGTGAGACCAAACGTCTTCATCATCACCATGAAGGAAATGTTTAACTGGGTTTGATGGGATGACGGGAAATACTTCTCATCTGAGAAGTTAAAGGTGCTATAGATAACATTTGTATGTAGAATAATCATGAAAAAAAATAAAACATCCAAAGAGCTTTTAGAAAGGTGCGTAATAAAAGTATTGCTTTACCCCCCAAAAGAATGATTGATTAATGAATTTATCATTTAAAAAATGTATGTAGTTGTTTACATGTTGCGTGCATGTATCCCCTCCCTACTTCCCATTTCCCCACGTGGAATGCACCTGATTGTATAAATTACATGCTGGTGCTCTAGTGCGACATCTACTGTAGTGGCTGCATGTTATCTATAGCACCTTTAACTGAATGCTGAACAAAACACAATATGGCTTTGGACCGTTATTCAAATATTTTATTTTCACTTATAGTTGTCATTTTTAGTTTAGTTTAATTTTTGTAAACGTTCACTGTTTAGCTCTATTTAGTTTTAGATATAATTGTTACTTTTTAATGGTCGTGGCTATATGGCTATATGGTGTATGTTAAATCCTGAAGATGGGCTCTCAACTCTTGTTTAACCCTCCCAAAATAATTGTATTTGGAATAGGGCTGTCAGTTTATCGCGTTAATTAGATTAATTAATTACACAGCTAATTATCGCATTATGAAAATTAACTAAAAATGCATTCCTGTGAGTCTGTTTATATCACTATTAAGTGTTTATATACATTATATAGCGATATATATATATGCATAAGTATATTGTTATTATGCATTTATGTTGGTGTTACTTTGTCAGCTTATGTCGCTGTCCTTTGTTCTATTGCAGGGTGTCCTCATCCTTGTCATTAAATACTGAAACTGAAACATCAAGGAGTGTATTTCTTCACATATGATCAATTCCTCAACCATTTTCATTGAAGGAAATGAGAATCACATCTCCCCTATTCAGATATAACTAAATCTTGCTGTCACTCATTCATCTAAATTGTATAATGAACTGTACTAATATTATAAATGTATTGATTGAGGATATAACAAGAAAATCCATGAGTTAGAGACAGCGCTGTTTGTTTATCCTGTGATGTAAGATATATAGGTACACATTTTCTTTATGTATAAATGTTTTATTTTATCGCCAGTCTTTTTCTTGCCTGCTTTATTATGCAAGTTTTGAAAATATGTTCTAATCTGTTTGTACAGTAAATATACCAATAATGAGTATGTCTTTGGGAATGGTCATACAAATTGTTGTCATAAATCCTTAAGCCATTCTGCTGTTTTCAGTCCAAACAAAACTGTCTCCAAAACATTCCTGAAGTAGACTTGATCTACATATTATGAGCCCATGACTGAGCATTTATAAACGTCTAACCTCACATGTTCGGTCTACAGTAAAGGGATAGTTCTTTTAGTAAATCTTTGGAACCGTAGCCCTACTTCCTACTTACATGTACGTATCAATGATTATGCTGATTGGTCTCAGCACAATCCATGCGTCATACTAACCCCATCTAGTTAGCCACAAACTAATTGCAAAGTCAATGGGGTCAAGCTCCCATCTGTACATGCTGACTGAGGCTAGTGAAATCTACTTTGTGTGCACTGTGGAGTCAATTTCAACGAGCTTCAGTCAGCTTGTACGGACAGCAGCTTGTTGACATTGACTTTGGATTGTGGCTAACTGGCCAGAACTAGTATGAGGACCAGCATGGATTGTGCTGAGAAAGAACTCTACCACTCAACAACATCACTGGTGAGTAGGAAATAGGGCTTAGAGGTCCAATAATCAGAACCTTTCACACTACACAAGGTAACTCCGCTGTAATTATGCTACTCACCAGAAGATGGAGACACAGTCTTACTATTGATCTTGATAATAACTGCACATATATTGCCACAATATTATAGGGGGTTGTTCAGCTATATAAATCCAATCCATTATTATTATTATTATTATTATTATTATTATTATTATTATTATTATTATTATTATTATTATTATTATTATTATTATTATTATTATTATTATTATTATTATTATTATTATTATTATTATTATTATTATTATTATTATTATTATTATTATTATTATTATTATCATTATTATCATGTTAATGCATTTTTCTTTATTCATTTACAAGCTGCTTTTAGGCAGTTAAAATAAACACATTTTTATATACAGTATTTGGTCTTATTAATATGCAGTTTTGTGTGTGTGTGTGCGTGTGCGTGTGCGTGTGTGTGTGCATGCGATTTATACCATCATCATTGGTCTTAGTCAAACATAATATATGAGGTCAGGAACACTCGCTACCATGATTGAGAGAATGACCGAGCTGTACAGGAAACATACTGTATATATTGTATTTACCTCACTGTAAGTACCACTAAGACATTCAATATCCTGACCTCGTGTGTTTAGCCTTAGTCTTGAGAAAGTGTGTATACACATATGTATGAGTGTGTGTTTCAGACATCAGCTCTCTGTAATAAAGTGGTATTTGAGAAGCTGCATCTGAAACCAACCCTAATCCTTATTGGCTCTGCCTCTCCCCCAATCACAGGGCACGTTCACTGTCATAAATGTCCATCAGGATGGTGTAACAATGCACTTTAACCACATATCTCCGGCGCAGTCCTGTTAAAACCTTGTAACTTGGTGTTCTTCCTTGAATTGAGTGTTTGCTTATTTTTTTATTTTTTTTTATAATTACAAATAATAATAATAATAATAATAATAATAATAATAATAATAATAATAATAATAATAATAATAATAATAATAATAATAATAATAATAATAACAATTGAACATTTGCTTGGTCCCCGCCCACAAAGGCTGCTCAAAATCCATTGTATTATTTGTAAATTGTATTATATTTTTTAAAGTCTGGAGCCATCGGAACAGAAAACAAAAAAAACATGAAACATGACTTCGACCAAGAAGGGTTTAGATGTTAGTGCAGGCGTACAGGATGTCACTGTCCTCCGACCGCTTAGTTTCTGAACAGTTGTTTAGGAGAACTTCTGAGAAGAAATCAAATATATATATATACACGTATATTCTTTGAGTAATTTCAGTTAGCCTGTTGGTCAAGGGAAGGATTGTTCTGGTGAGGTAATCCATCCGATAAGAATTAACGAGTGTCGTTGTTAACAAACGTAATTGGAAAATTACACTCTACTGGAGTGGTTATTCCACTCGCTGATTGATTGGCCGGATCGGTGGTTCTGCGTGTGGTTGTTGTCATGTATGCACAGAGGGGATGTGTGTGGGGAATGCACGTCTAACATGTGTACAAACACAGTTAGTCATTAACAGGCAGGTCATCTTGGATTACCCCACGCCTTCATTTGTTTTATTTGAAGTAAATAGTCCCCTGTATTTTACTACCCCGTGCTTCTCAACCACTCTCCTCTTATTCCCCACTCTCTCTCCCCCCTTGCCCAATATGACTATGTGATTAGAGGCGGTGGCTGTTTGCACAGTTTCTCCACTCGGAGATGGGCAAGCGATGATAGGGCCTGCGACATTGTTTGCTTCTCACCTTTCTTATCATGCATTCTGCCTTGAGAGCCAGCGCCCTGCTCTCCCTTGTTTTCCTTTTCCTTGCTCTCTTTCTTGTTCTCATAGCTGTAACTATTCAGTACATACTAAATGTGTCAACTTGTCATACAAATTTGTCAACTTGCCTGTTAAATCAATGTATTTTAATCCAAACAGAGTTCTATCATATTTTTTTTTTATCCACTTTTTCTCCCATTTTTCTATATTTTCTCCCATCCCAATTTCATATCATCCAATTCAACCCTCCCCTGTCACGAACGCTGTTTCTTGCCTCCCACAAGCCGGCTGCAATGTGGACTAAGTCATACATAGCACAAGTCCCCTCCGGTACTTGAGGTAACAGCAGTCGCATCTTTTCACCTGCGCAGCTCGATCTCTCAGTGTCGAGGAGTAACGCGTGGGAGGCTCACGCTGCCCCCGACACTTCCTGATTCTACTGCGCAGGCGCACCAACCGACTTGTAGGAGTCGCTTGTTCACAACGTTCGATCCCCACCCTTCAGTTTTCCCTCCCCGTAATACGGCCAATGTGTATTACTGCGGACGACCAGCTAAACTGAAAACAATGCGCGAATCCTAGCGTCTCCACACTGGTGGTGAGTGCCTTGCCCACTACACCACCTAGCCGCCCAGAGTTCTATCATACTTAAGGACAGTCAACCGGGTGGTGTCAGTAAAAAACTGATCCACGACTCTTCCTATAAAAATGCAAAATAATTCAAAGTAGCATGTCATCAGCATACATAAAACCTTTACAATTTAATCTATCACCGGCTTTGTTATCTCTTAACACTTTGATTGCCCAACCCGAGTTTTCTCGGGTTTACCCCCCGCGGGTTGAATGCCCACTCACGAGAATTCTCGTATTTTCTCGTTTATTTTTTTATTAGCAATCTGAAATCATATTTCATCAACCAAGTCTACCGTTGGAAAATCAGCCACTCCAGGCGCTCAGATGTGAAAAAAGCACCCCCTATCGTCTCCCAGATGGTAATTCACCCTTTTGGATGGGATTCAATAAAAATGAATGAGAAAAAAGAATCCGGACTCCACATTTTACTTCTCACTCACGCAGCCGGGGTCGATCAGCTTCGAATGGCGATCAGGAATTGGAATAATCCATTTGGATACCATCTAATCTCAGGTAAGGAATCTATGTTACCAGTCATAGGATAATCAGACCCGTTTTCACGGAGATATAAGCTTTTATGTGATTATGTGATATGGCTGTTTGACTCTAAGAGTGATCAGGAACTGAGAGAATCGATTTTCAGCGTGCGGCACTAGCGTGCACACGTACACATATACTATCGATAATCTAGCGTTTATTTGAAAACGATTCATAAATAGGCCGCAAAATGACAACGTTCTAGAATATTCCAGTAAAGGGGGATTATTATAGAATGTCTTCTTTTTTCAGTGAAACCGAGTGCTTTTCAAAATGCTATCAAATGGAAATGAACCGATAAAAAAACAATCTGCTTCGACAATGTTGACTGGAAATAGGTCATTGATAATGCGACGGGCAGATTAGACACATAGCCATAATTTAAAACATAGATTAGGCAATATTAACGTTAACATTGGAGTGGATGTGGGCATTCAAGCACTAAATCGTGCGCCCCTGCTGGCACTGAAAGTGTTAGCCTAGCTTAGCACAATGAATGGAAGCGGACATGACCGGTTAGCCTTCGGGAGAGGTGTTAGTTGGACAATGTCTAGGCTAACCGGTCATGTCCGCTTCCATTCAAGCTAGGCTAACATGCAGCCAGATAGCTTTACTGAATGCACAGAAAGGAAACTGGTATCTATCTTATTGTCTCTCTCTGGAGAAGACGGTAAGCTAATTTCCCAATGATGGCCGTGATCAACCTAGAGGTCACAATAGGTCTTTTTATGTTTCAAGAAGTGGTGTCACTGAGAGTGCAAGAGCTGAGTACTCACAATATCTAGACCTTTTCCAGGTAAGCTAGCATGACGTGGTTGGTATCTATCTATAGATTCCTTAAGGACTCATGGTTTCATAATGATACCTTCTTTGCTCTACTGTAGTACACCCTCTGAAAGATAGTAAGCCAAAATATTTTGGTCCGCCAAAGGGGGGCCTGACAGAAAAAGTTTGAGAAGCACTGGCCTACCCTAACAGTGCTGATGCGTGTCTGCTGGTAATGAGTGAGGGGACACTGCTTCATGTAAATATTGTTGATGCCGTCTTCTCTCTGTCTCTTCATTGCTGTGGCCCACAGGTCACAGGTCAGCAGGCACGCTCAATCCCACCCCGTGTCCTCCTCAGCCATGACTCCCATCTCTCTCTCTCTCTCTCTCTCTCTCTCTCTCTCTCTCTCTCTCTCTCTCTCTCTCTCTCTCTCTCTCTCTATTTCTCCTCCATCTGCCATCCGTCGTTCATCACATCTCTTTCTCTTTCTATATCCCCTCCTCTCCCCTTCCCTCTTTCCCTGTCGTCGCTGAGACCCCATGGTCCCCTCTGACCTTCCAGAGCCACCTTAAAGACTATACCACACACACACACACACACACACACACACACACACACACACACACACACACACACACACACACACACACACACACACACACACACACACACACACACACACACACACACACACACACACACACACACACACACACACACACACACACACACACACACACACACACACACACACACACACACACACATTTTTAGAGGCTATCGGTGCCATCGCAGTTCTCCATCACCAGCTTCATTCATCAAAGGCAGAAACAGAGACAAGAGCTTCTCTCCGCCAATCGGGAGTCCTGGTTCAGTAGGTGTCCCGCCTTTTTTGGTCTCTTTACATATATCACATCTCTGCACTGTGTGTACTTGTGCCCCTGCAAGTTTGCCTATAGCAAATAGATATCTCAAATAACGTGATCATTTTAATATCACTTTAAAAATAAATGCCATTCGTTAATAACACATCATTAGAACGCCAAAATGTATGTTGTCATGATGACAATTGTGCAGAGATTTTGCAATAGTTTCACAGTAGGACATACAGTAACATGTAAGTTCAATCAAGGGAATAGTATAACAAACAGTAGATAATATAACACGCTTTATCATACATTTAGTTTCATGTAGCCTATACATCAGCAGCAGCGGTGTGCATGGGAACTTGAATTGGAGTCATATATGCAGTATTTATTTATATGTGCCTGTTAGGGCTTGGAGGTATACAGAATATGAAGGTATACCATCATGGATCCTTGCAAAGATATGGATTTTTACAATATCATCATTCAGAATATATTACACATAGTGAAAAATATATATTGTAAAAAAGGTTGTTGCAGCATTAAAAAAGTAAAAGAAAATAGATTTGTACTGGAAAACTAAATATGTCAAATACACCGCTATGGGAAATATTGTGATATGATATTTTGGCCATATCGGCCAGTCCTACATTTTCTTCGTATGTTTTAAAATTAATGGACGTTTCAATCATTATACTGATGTTGTTTTTGCTGCAGATAATAACAGTAGACCTACTTCAGTGCGTGTGTATTTTACAGTATATTGCATCACTGTAAACGACTGTGTGTGTGTCTGTGTGTCTGTGTGCGTGCAACTGGTACAAATGTACAGCCCGTAAAATATGTAAATAAAGTACTAATCAACCACAGGAAATGAGGTGCATAAGTAATATATTTCCGTATTGGAAATGTACAATGTGTACGTATTACAAGTAAGTACATACTACATTATTCAAACAATGTCAAATTGAAAAACTTTCAGAAAATGTATATGTTTTCATGCCAGGAATTAAACCCAGGGCACTACATTGGTAGGCGAGTGCTTTTACCTCGACACTACCAAGATGTACTTTTCTGACAGCCTCACCCAAACCATAACCACACTGTTACCTTAAACTAACTGTAACTGAGGGGTACAATTCCCTGACTGTATTAATCAAGTACTGATATCATTGAATCACTACCGACTTGTACATTGCTGGCCAACACCGTACAAAGGTATTCTAGATGACGACACTCGCACAATAACAGGTTTTCCACACAAAATACTAGGTTAGAATATTTATTACATAAAAGGGAGATATTAGATTACATCACTTTGGTCAATTGCGCTTATAAGGCAAATAGAATGTGCATAGGTAATCAATAGTGCATATTAAGGATTATCTCTATGGTGCTCTGGGAAAGGGGGGTACTACCGGTTGTAAGCCAGCAGAGGGAGGCAAAGCTCTAGGCAAGTCAATAGTTCACGGGGGCGATGTCCCTTGGAGCAGCGGGGAAACAGTGGTGATCCCAGGGTGCGCTCCGCGCAGATGAGAGCCGTCGAGCCTCTGTTACGACAGAGACAGGCTTGAGTGATGGTCTCACGGGCAGGTGTAGTTCCCACAGTAGCAGTGGGGTAGACGGTTCTGCTCCAGCAGCTTGATCAAAGCAATGAAGAAGAATAATCCTTGCCCGGAGAGTGGCACCGCTGGCGGGGTGTAAGTCCTCCGTGGTGCTGCTGCTCCGGTGTAGATATCCTCTCCGGTGCGGTAGTGCACGGCTGAACTGGTCGTTACTGTACTATTAGCACGCGGCAATAAGTGCTCTATTATAGACACACAATTGCCCACTTCACGTGGTCTTTGACTCGTAATGAAGGTTTACTAATATATAGAGAACGATACGACAAACAGGCGTATTTAGGATACCACGAGACTATATTGAGGCAATGCGAGCCCTGCTATACCGCACGTTGCGTAGTGGGTAAGGCTTTACTCTGTAACTGAACCAGACTGAACTGAAGGCGAACTGAACGGGAACTGCAAGGGGGAACTGCAAGCGGGGTTCTGTATTCTTGCGCCATATTTATATCCACGGTGGACAAATAGTGCCTATCTCATTTCTGTCGCCTCTAGGTCTCGTAGCCGTGGGCGAAAAGCGGGCATGTTCAGACATATCTCGTCGGTACCTTTCAAGTCAGCTCGAGGGGGCAAGGCTTTACTCGGTACCTGGCGCCATGGGATCGCTTCCAATAGAGGAATGAATATTATGGTCTGTCCTGCTAGACTAAAGGGATATTCAGTGCATATTGTACAAGGAATATACAGGGGATATCAAACGACATACAAATATTATACATGGGATCTCAGGCAATAAATATATATATTCGGTTTAATCTGACCCTTTGTAACAGCCGCCCCCTAATTAGTCCCACCTAATTAGCTAAGCAGGGACAGATTAACCGCACTGTCCACCACTCAATGTCTGTGAGGGGTCGGTCAGTTCACAAAGTCAGGGGTCATGGTCGTCATTAGGCAAGTCGGGGAGCCTTGGCGGCTCGATCAGCCTCGCCACGGGTCGGTTGTAGATCCGCCCTTGGCCGAGCACTTCTGCCACTCTGACCTTTCCGTCGGTACCAGTGGTCACTTTGCTTACGCGGCCGGCCGGCCACGCAACTCGGGGTGGTGACTGGTCTATGGTCATGACGACTGGACGGGATGAAGGGGGGCTTAGGAGGAAGCGGGCCTGAGACTGCTTTGATCTTGGCTTGGCTGTGCTTTCTCCTCCTCCGTCTGTTTCTCTTGTTCGCTCTGTACCCCGTGTGAGGAGGGGCCGGTCCCGGCCGCCCCGTCAAGGAGTCGCTTGGGGTGCTGGGTTCGAGGTCAGCTACGCCTGGAGCGCAGCTGAGGGGGGTGGAGTTCCGAACTCCCTCTGGTACCCACGGTTCTCTCACGGGCCTCTCGCTTAATGTCAATAGCCTCTGCTGTATGGGGAAGAGGCCGGTGTCTTCTTCTGTGTGTAGGCAGCTAGTGGCTGCTGTTTGGCTGAGAGATTTAGCGAGGGGGCCTTGGAGGGTCCACCCTAGGCGGGTCTCGACTGCTGCAGGACAGCCTCGGGTTCCGGTATGGACCCGGTCTATCGGGACGATGAGGTCTGCATGGTCGGAGCCTGTCAACAGGGTCGGGGTCGCGCCGTCTATGAGCGGGATAGGTAGTTGACGCAGGTGCGCACACTTATCCATCAGCTGTGGGATGGGGTAGGTGTACTGTGATAGTCCTATTTCTTGGCTGGTGAAAGCATTTGTGATCTTGTACCGTCGCTCTGGCTGCCCGCTTGTTGCGATAGTGAAGGAGACATTCTCGCCCTTTATCGTCTTTAAATCTCTCCTTATTGTCCGAATCGTCATTTGGTTCTCGCTCCCCCGCAGTCCCAGCTGGGCCGCAGCGGACGCGAGCAGAAGGGTCTTCTCTGACCCGTCATCAAGGACGGCGTAAGTGTCCATGACTTTGTCCCCGTGGCTCAGGAGCACCCTGACCACTTTGAGGAGCACTCGGGGGGTCTCGCTGTGCTGGTCAATGTGGAGCACTCCTGTCTCGGGTGGTGACGTAGACTCTATATGGTACAAGTCGCACCTTGTCCGCCAGTGTCTGCCGTAGCAGTCGGGACAGAAGGGAGCGGTCTGGTGGAGCTTTGGTTCTGGTGCCACCGCCTCGGCGTGGTACATGACCGCGACGGGCCCACTCTGTTGTCCTGGGTGACGCTTGTTGATGTCGTGCAGGACCTCCAGGTGGGTGCCACCGCACCTGCTGCACTTTTTCTTCAGGTGGCACTCAGCTGCTAGGTGGCTGCGCGCGCAGCGGAAGCAGCGGCGGTGGTCCTTGACCCACTGGCTCACATCATCCGTGGTCAGCTTCTTGAAATCCTCGCACTGGTGGAGCCGATGTTCTCCCCCACAGTACTGGCACTCAATCTTCCACTGGTCCTCTTTCGTCGAGGGGGTGTTGTGGTTGGAGTGCTGCGGTACTGCTTCGGCTTGGTGCATAACAGTCACCGATCTTCTTCCATCATTTATTCTCCTGGTTCCTTCTCTGGAGCCAGGGGTGCTCCGTCCGAATGTATCTAGCCGCAAGCTGCTGACTTCTCTCGCCAGGAAGTCGGCTAGATCGAGGAGGTTCGGTTCGGGGCCATTAGGGTCTCGGTGGTCTCTCTGCCGCCTAAAGCGCTCCTGTCGGGCGGGTGGCAGCTTCTCCAAGATCCTCTCTACATTTGAGTTGGCGTATAGTTCATGCCTACCCTTTTCCCTCTGTGCTCCCAGCATCCCTACCAGGGACTGCACTCTGATGGACAGGTCGTCCAGTGCTCGATTGTCTGTGGCTGGGGGTAGGCGGTCAATATGCCTTATCTCTTCTATCACGTAATCCCATATACGTCCATATCTCTGGTCCAGCGCTGCAAGGGCCGCTGTGTATGGTGTCGAAGAGGAGGCGTAGGCCAGCGCTATATTGTGCGCTCGCGGTACTTTCAGGTGCTTCAGTAATATTGCATACTTGTGGCGTTCATCAGCGACATCCACCATCATTGTCTCTAGGCACATCCGGAGCTCCGTGTACTGTGCTCGATTCTCATAGACGAAGTCTGGGATTGACGGCGTGGCAATGTATGACGCTGTGGGTGACTGATACATCGGTGAGCGTTGGGGGAGAGGCCTCCTAGGCGAGTCTCCTCTTGCGTGTCGTCTTGGGCTGGTACTTGGTGGGTACCGAAGGTCGGGTACCCAGGTGCTGTTCCTCGGGGCTGGCGGTGCGTCAAACTCACCCGTGAGTTGAGTCGGGGGTTTGTAGCGCAGGGCCTCGGGGCTGACTTCTGGGCTGTACTGGACCTCCTGGTCCTGAGTACGTGGCTGCGGGTCAAGGCTGTACTGGGCCTCCTGGGCCAGAGCACGTTGCTGCTGGTCGGCTTGACACCCCTCCTCTTCCTCCTCCTCTTCCTCTGCTAGGACCTGGAGTCGTCTGCTCAGTCTCTCGGCGTGGTCCGGTTCCGTTACCCGGTTGCTGGGTCTCGTATGGACCGGCTGGGGAGGGGGTTCGGGGACGTGGACAGGCTCCTCCTGTAGGCGGGGTGAAGGGGGGCTTCGTCGGGTAGGGGAATGTGTCCTAGACCCATGTCTCGACGATCTCTGGGAGCTCCGTGCGGAGTGAGGGGGTGTCGCCATGGCAACTAGTTTGTCCATCAGCTCCGCCTGCATCCGGTCGCGCTCTGCCTCGCGCCGGGCATGGGCTGCGTCGCGCGCGGCTTCGCGCTGGGCATTGGCGATGTCGCGCTGCGCATTGGCGCTGGCCTGGGCAGCGTCGCGCTGTGCGTTGGCGACGTCGCGCTGGGCACTGGCGCTGGCATGGGCGGCGTGGAGCTGTGCATTTGCGGCGTCGGCGCGGCTTCGCTCGATGTTCTCTTCTGTCTGGAGGCGTCTGGTCTCCAGTCTTATTCGGTCGTCCTCGCTCCTTTGTTGCGCCTGGAAGCGCTCTCGCTCGCCTGCGTAATGTTCGCGCTCGCACGTCTGTTGCGCTTGAAGTCGATCACGTTCGGTGGAGGCTGCCAGGGTGGCGATGAGTGCCTGCGCCAGCATCTTGTCCGCCTCGCTGGGGGAAGACGCCGTTCGGGGCGATCGGCTCCCGGCAGTACTGGTTGGAGATCCGTTCTCCGGTTGCGTACCGCGGAGATCCGTCTCCTGGGTGCGCGTCTCTTTAGGGTTGTCTTCCTCCCGGGGCTGGTCGGGGACTACTTCTTGGGTATTGTCTGGGGGTAAAGTCATGTCAGTTCCCTCCTGGTCCCCACCGTGAGCTTGGTCAGTTACTTTAGAACCCACTAGGGCCTCTGTTGGCGGGGTAACCTGGTTGTTAGGGTCGGACATAATTTTACTTTCTACTTTTTCCGCGTTTAACTTCCCTTTAAAGCTAGGTATTGGACTGACAGAGTATGCCTCTAGGTAGGGAGGTGGCTGTCGTCTGCGCTGCGGGCGATCTAGCTTAGGAGAACCGTTTGTGGAGTGTTCGTCATCGGCCAATTCCATATTAATATTATATTAATATTACGCTAATTATTATCCGGCTCGAAGGACCAATTGTAACTGAGGGGTACAATTCCCTGACTGTATTAATCAAGTACTGATATCATTGAATCACTACCGACTTGTACATTGCTGGCCAACACCGTACAAAGGTATTCTAGATGACGACACTCGCACAATAACAGGTTTTCCACACAAAATACTAGGTTAGAATATTTATTACATAAAAGGGAGATATTAGATTACATCACTTTGGTCAATTGCGCTTATAAGGCAAATAGAATGTGCATAGGTAATCAATAGTGCATATTAAGGATTATCTCTATGGTGCTCTGGGAAAGGGGGGTACTACCGGTTGTAAGCCAGCAGAGGGAGGCAAAGCTCTAGGCAAGTCAATAGTTCACGGGGGCGATGTCCCTTGGAGCAGCGGGGAAACAGTGGTGATCCCAGGGTGCGCTCCGCGCAGATGAGAGCCGTCGAGCCTCTGTTACGACAGAGACAGGCTTGAGTGATGGTCTCACGGGCAGGTGTAGTTCCCACAGTAGCAGTGGGGTAGACGGTTCTGCTCCAGCAGCTTGATCAAAGCAATGAAGAAGAATAATCCTTGCCCGGAGAGTGGCACCGCTGGCGGGGTGTAAGTCCTCCGTGGTGCTGCTGCTCCGGTGTAGATATCCTCTCCGGTGCGGTAGTGCACGGCTGAACTGGTCGTTACTGTACTATTAGCACGCGGCAATAAGTGCTCTATTATAGACACACAATTGCCCACTTCACGTGGTCTTTGACTCGTAATGAAGGTTTACTAATATATAGAGAACGATACGACAAACAGACGTATTTAGGATACCACGAGACTATATTGAGGCAATGCGAGCCCTGCTATACCGCACGTTGCGTAGTGGGTAAGGCTTTACTCGGTAACTGAACCAGACTGAACTGAAGGCGAACTGAACGGGAACTGCAAGGGGGAACTGCAAGCGGGGTTCTGTATTCTTGCGCCATATTTATATCCACGGTGGACAAATAGTGCCTATCTCATTTCTGTCGCCTCTAGGTCTCGTAGCCGTGGGCGAAAAGCGGGCATGTTCAGACATATCTCGTCGGTACCTTTCAAGTCAGCTCGAGGGGGCAAGGCTTTACTCGGTACCTGGCGCCATGGGATCGCTTCCAATAGAGGAATGAATATTATGGTCTGTCCTGCTAGACTAAAGGGATATTCAGTGCATATTGTACAAGGAATATACAGGGGATATCAAACGACATACAAATATTATACATGGGATCTCAGGCAATAAATATATATATTCGGTTTAATCTGACCCTTTGTAACAGCCGCCCCCTAATTAGTCCCACCTAATTAGCTAAGCAGGGACAGATTAACCGCACTGTCCACCACTCAATGTCTGTGAGGGGTCGGTCAGTTCACAAAGTCAGGGGTCATGGTCGTCATTAGGCAAGTCGGGGAGCCTTGGCGGCTCGATCAGCCTCGCCACGGGTCGGTTGTAGATCCGCCCTTGGCCGAGCACTTCTGCCACTCTGACCTTTCCGTCGGTACCAGTGGTCACTTTGCTTACGCGGCCGGCCGGCCACGCAACTCGGGGTGGTGACTGGTCTATGGTCATGACGACTGGACGGGATGAAGGGGGGCTTAGGAGGAAGCGGGCCTGAGACTGCTTTGATCTTGGCTTGGCTGTGCTTTCTCCTCCTCCGTCTGTTTCTCTTGTTCGCTCTGTACCCCGTGTGAGGAGGGGCCGGTCCCGGCCGCCCCGTCAAGGAGTCGCTTGGGGTGCTGGGTTCGAGGTCAGCTACGCCTGGAGCGCAGCTGAGGGGGGTGGAGTTCCGAACTCCCTCTGGTACCCACGGTTCTCTCACGGGCCTCTCGCTTAATGTCAATAGCCTCTGCTGTATGGGGGAGAGGCCGGTGTCTTCTTCTGTGTGTAGGCAGCTAGTGGCTGCTGTTCGGCTGAGAGATTTAGCGAGGGGGCCTTGGAGGGTCCACCCTAGGCGGGTCTCGACTGCTGCAGGACAGCCTCGGGTTCCGGTATGGACCCGGTCTATCGGGACGATGAGGTCTGCATGGTCGGAGCCTATCAACAGGGTCGGGGTCACGCCGTCTATGAGCGGGATAGGTAGTTGACGCAGGTGCGCACACTTATCCATCAGCTGTGGGATGGGGTAGGTGTACTGTGATAGTCCTATTTCTTGGCTGGTGAAAGCATTTGTGATCTTGTACCGTCGCTCTGGCTGCCCGCTTGCTGCGATAGTGAAGGAGACATTCTCGCCCTTTATCGTCTTTAAATCTCTCCTTATTGTCCGAATCATCATTTGGTTCTCGCTCCCCCGCAGTCCCAGCTGGGCCGCAGCGGACGCGAGCAGAAGGGTCTTCTCTGACCCGTCATCAAGGACGGCGTAAGTGTCCATGACTTTGTCCCCGTGGCTCAGGAGCACCCTGACCACTTTGAGGAGCACTCGGGGGGTCTCGCTGTGCTGGTCAATGTGGAGCACTCCTGTCTCGGGTGGTGACGTAGACTCTATATGGTACAAGTCGCACCTTGTCCGCCAGTGTCTGCCGTAGCAGTCGGGACAGAAGGGAGCGGTCTGGTGGAGCTTTGGTTCTGGTGCCACCGCCTCGGCGTGGTACATGACCGCGACGGGCCCACTCTGTTGTCCTGGGTGACGCTTGTTGATGTCGTGCAGGACCTCCAGGTGGGTGCCACCGCACCTGCTGCACTTTTTCTTCAGGTGGCACTCAGCTGCTAGGTGGCTGCGCGCGCAGCGGAAGCAGCGGCGGTGGTCCTTGACCCACTGGCTCACATCATCCGTGGTCAGCTTCTTGAAATCCTCGCACTGGTGGAGCCGATGTTCTCCCCCACAGTACTGGCACTCAATCTTCCACTGGTCCTCTTTCGTCGAGGGGGTGTTGTGGTTGGAGTGCTGCGGTACTGCTTCGGCTTGGTGCATAACAGTCACCGATCTTCTTCCATCATTTATTCTCCTGGTTCCTTCTCTGGAGCCAGGGGTGCTCCGTCCGAATGTATCTAGCCGTAAGCTGCTGACTTCTCTCGCCAGGAAGTCGGCTAGATCGAGGAGGTTCGGTTCGGGGCCATTAGGGTCTCGGTGGTCTCTCTGCCGCCTAAAGCGCTCCTGTCGGGCGGGTGGCAGCTTCTCCAAGATCCTCTCTACATTTGAGTTGGCGTATAGTTCATGCCTACCCTTTTCCCTCTGTGCTCCCAGCATCCCTACCAGGGACTGCACTCTGATGGACAGGTCGTCCAGTGCTCGATTGTCTGTGGCTGGGGGTAGGCGGTCAATATGCCTTATCTCTTCTATCACGTAATCCCATATACGTCCATATCTCTGGTCCAGCGCTGCAAGGGCCGCTGTGTATGGTGTCGAAGAGGAGGCGTAGGCCAGTGCTATATTGTGCGCTCGCGGTACTTTCAGGTGCTTCAGTAATATTGCATACTTGTGGCGTTCATCAGCGACATCCACCATCATTGTCTCTAGGCACATCCGGAGCTCCGTGTACTGTGCTCGATTCTCATAGACGAAGTCTGGGATTGACGGCGTGGCAATGTATGACGCTGTGGGTGACTGATACATCGGTGAGCGTTGGGGGAGAGGCCTCCTAGGCGAGTCTCCTCTTGCGTGTCGTCTTGGGCTGGTACTTGGTGGGTACCGAAGGTCGGGTACCCAGGTGCTGTTCCTCGGGGCTGGCGGTGCGTCAAACTCACCCGTGAGTTGAGTCGGGGGTTTGTAGCGCAGGGCCTCGGGGCTGACTTCTGGGCTGTACTGGACCTCCTGGTCCTGAGTACGTGGCTGCGGGTCAAGACTGTACTGGGCCTCCTGGGCCAGAGCACGTTGCTGCTGGTCGGCTTGACACCCCTCCTCTTCCTCCTCCTCTTCCTCTGCTAGGACCTGGAGTCGTCTGCTCAGTCTCTCGGCGTGGTCCGGTTCCGTTACCCGGTTGCTGGGTCTCGTATGGACCGGCTGGGGAGGGGGTTCGGGGACGTGGACAGGCTCCTCCTGTAGGCGGGGTGAAGGGGGGCTTCGTCGGGTAGGGGAATGTGTCCTAGACCCATGTCTCGACGATCTCTGGGAGCTCCGTGCGGAGTGAGGGGGTGTCGCCATGGCAACTAGTTTGTCCATCAGCTCCGCCTGCATCCGGTCGCGCTCTGCCTCGCGCCGGGCATGGGCTGCGTCGCGCGCGGCTTCGCGCTGGGCATTGGCGATGTCGCGCTGCGCATTGGCGCTGGCCTGGGCAGCGTCGCGCTGTGCGTTGGCGACGTCGCGCTGGGCACTGGCGCTGGCATGGGCGGCGTGGAGCTGTGCATTTGCGGCTTCGGCGCGGCTTCGCTCGATGTTCTCTTCTGTCTGGAGGCGTCTGGTCACCAGTCTTATTCGGTCGTCCTCGCTCCTTTGTTGCGCCTGGAAGCGCTCTCGCTCGCCTGCGTAATGTTCGCGCTCGCACGTCTGTTGCGCTTGAAGTCGATCGCGTTCGGTGGAGGCTGCCAGGGTGGCGATGAGTGCCTGCGCCAGCATCTTGTCCGCCTCGCTGGGGGAAGACGCCGTTCGGGGCGATCGGCTCCCGGCAGTACTGGTTGGAGATCCGTTCTCCGGTTGCGTACCGCGGAGATCCGTCTCCTGGGTGCGCGTCTCTTTAGGGTTGTCTTCCTCCCGGGGCTGGTCGGGGACTACTTCTTGGGTATTGTCTGGGGGTAAAGTCATGTCAGTTCCCTCCTGGTCCCCACCGTGAGCTTGGTCAGTTACTTTAGAACCCACTAGGGCCTCTGTTGGCGGGGTAACCTGGTTGTTAGGGTCGGACATAATTTTACTTTCTACTTTTTCCGCGTTTAACTTCCCTTTAAAGCTAGGTATTGGACTGACAGAGTATGCCTCTAGGTAGGGAGGTGGCTGTCGTCTGCGCTGCGGGCGATCTAGCTTAGGAGAACCGTTTGTGGAGTGTTCGTCATCGGCCAATTCCATATTAATATTATATTAATATTACGCTAATTATTATCCGGCTCGAAGGACCAATTGTAACTGAGGGGTACAATTCCCTGACTGTATTAATCAAGTACTGATATCATTGAATCACTACCGACTTGTACATTGCTGGCCAACACCGTACAAAGGTATTCTAGATGACGACACTCGCACAATAACAGGTTTTCCACACAAAATACTAGGTTAGAATATTTATTACATAAAAGGGAGATATTAGATTACATCACTTTGGTCAATTGCGCTTATAAGGCAAATAGAATGTGCATAGGTAATCAATAGTGCATATTAAGGATTATCTCTATGGTGCTCTGGGAAAGGGGGGTACTACCGGTTGTAAGCCAGCAGAGGGAGGCAAAGCTCTAGGCAAGTCAATAGTTCACGGGGGCGATGTCCCTTGGAGCAGCGGGGAAACAGTGGTGATCCCAGGGTGCGCTCCGCGCAGATGAGAGCCGTCGAGCCTCTGTTACGACAGAGACAGGCTTGAGTGATGGTCTCACGGGCAGGTGTAGTTCCCACAGTAGCAGTGGGGTAGACGGTTCTGCTCCAGCAGCTTGATCAAAGCAATGAAGAAGAATAATCCTTGCCCGGAGAGTGGCACCGCTGGCGGGGTGTAAGTCCTCCGTGGTGCTGCTGCTCCGGTGTAGATATCCTCTCCGGTGCGGTAGTGCACGGCTGAACTGGTCGTTACTGTACTATTAGCACGCGGCAATAAGTGCTCTATTATAGACACACAATTGCCCACTTCACGTGGTCTTTGACTCGTAATGAAGGTTTACTAATATATAGAGAACGATACGACAAACAGACGTATTTAGGATACCACGAGACTATATTGAGGCAATGCGAGCCCTGCTATACCGCACGTTGCGTAGTGGGTAAGGCTTTACTCGGTAACTGAACCAGACTGAACTGAAGGCGAACTGAACGGGAACTGCAAGGGGGAACTGCAAGCGGGGTTCTGTATTCTTGCGCCATATTTATATCCACGGTGGACAAATAGTGCCTATCTCATTTCTGTCGCCTCTAGGTCTCGTAGCCGTGGGCGAAAAGCGGGCATGTTCAGACATATCTCGTCGGTACCTTTCAAGTCAGCTCGAGGGGGCAAGGCTTTACTCGGTACCTGGCGCCATGGGATCGCTTCCAATAGAGGAATGAATATTATGGTCTGTCCTGCTAGACTAAAGGGATATTCAGTGCATATTGTACAAGGAATATACAGGGGATATCAAACGACATACAAATATTATACATGGGATCTCAGGCAATAAATATATATATTCGGTTTAATCTGACCCTTTGTAACACTAACCATAACCCTTACGTGAACCTTAACCCTAACCATAACCCTTAACCTAACCATTATTAAAACCTAACTTTATATCCTAACCAAACCTTAAAACTAACCTTAACTCTAACCATAACCAAAGCATGGATGTGTTTGGGCAATGTAGTGGTTAAAACACCCATTACTGCAATAGTTGTTGGTTCAACTCCCAGTTGTGGTGTTCATTTAATTTTTGTTTTGTATCTTTTGCAGATACAATATGTAAATATATTACTTATACAATGTGTAAATATATTACTTTATATGCATAACATACATTAGGTACATACAAATTCCTGTGATTGATTAGTACTTTATTTACCTTTTCTGATGAGACCATCTTGCGGCATATAAATGTGTGTCTGTTTACGCATGCACACTTATGTGTGTGTATGTATGTGTACGTGTGTGTACTGTACGTGCGTATGTGCGTGCGTACCAGTGGCGTCGTTAGCCCTGGGCTAAAGCCCCGGATGTTTTTCTCCTAGCCCCGGATCTAAAAAAAATATTGTTTACATTTTTTATTTATTTTTTTGATGGCAGCATCCCCATTGTCTGTGCTGAATGTTTGTTAGTGTTTGGTATTTTTCTTTGGTTTTTAGTACTTTTAAACATCGATTTTTAGCAAGTAGTAGTTTTCATTTGATCCTATATAATTTTTTCATTCACCGATTTGTGGACTTTTTTTTTAGTGTCTTGAAAGGCGCATTATAAATCAAATGCATTATTATTATTATTATCATCCAGGAGGGAAAAGACACTTTGGATAGTAGGGACTGCATCTCTGCCTGTCCTGGTCAGGAAACACTTTGCAACTGTGATCTCCTCTGGCAGTAGTTGGATATTGTAATGTGTGGGCGAGGGGTTGCAGCAATTCCACTGAGAGAAACTGGTCTGAGGCTGGATAACATGCCTGTATGCCTCTCATACGTTGTTCTCCAACTCATGAGAACCTGCTCTCAAGCTCTTGCAGCATTCTGTCGAGGACTCAATAGAACAGTCTCTGTCTCAGCTGATCTCCATGAGGTCTGAGCTTGTGCCACAAGATGACTCAACTACATACTCGTCCATCCTTTTCTGCTTCCTCCTTTGGCTGGTAGTATGTTCCTCAATCCCAAGGCCATTACATATGGCCTTTGTCCTGTCATACATGTCCACTGCCATCTCTGAGGTGCAATAACCTTTGAGTGTGTCCTGCACTGTGCTTTTAAATAGTACAGATTGAAGATGTGCACTTTAACGCAGCAGCACCTGGAGCCATCCATACCCATGTCCAGTGTCCACTGACAAAGACATGCTCATGATACTGTGATAAACTATAATAAGCTTTATCATCGAACCCTGGTTCATTTCCTCGGATAGTCCGGTTGGTTTGGAGTGGTGTGAAAGCTCATTCACTTTTGCAAGTGAACCCTGCTGCGGTTCATTTGAGATGTGAATGCAAAGCGGACCAAAGGCAGGAAAATACCCCAAAATCGATTTTTTTTATGAGAAGACTAAAACACTACACACAATTAGCACAACCACACACACAATTATCAGAACACCTCAGATTCTTTGAAAATTAAACACAAACTATACACTAATTTATAAAAACTACATTTTGTTACCATATGAAACACGTTTCATATGACTTAATTCTGTTTGAACCAGTTACACACTGCTGTGCTTAACCTAAAACACATTTAGCAATTCTACTTCTCAGTGATTAGAGTACACAGTTAGTGAAGTACACAGAGAATGTGCAAATATACAATAAATTCACCAAACACTACACAAGACCAATGCTGTAGACTGATGAAAATATTATTAATTTCTCTCCATATACCCAAATCAATGATGCAGACTGACAAAAATATAAATTTTCTCTCCATATAACCAAATCAGTCAACATTTCAACATGGAGAATCACAACAAAACATGTCCCAGTTTTCATGCTACTACAGTGTGCATAACACAGTAAGCTCAGCAAATATCAGACAAACATAAAATACTGTATCCAGTACAGGTTAAAATTACAGTAAAACAAAAACAAAAATAGAAAACATTTAAATAGAGTACAGAAAATACTAGACATGATCTCTTTGCCTAGCTGGATCTGGCAAGATATTATTTTGTTGCGATTCTCCATGTTGACATGTTGACTGATTTGGGTATATGGAGAGAACATTTATATTTTCATCAGTCTGCATCATTGGTTGTCTTGTGTAGTGTTTGGTGAATGTATTGTATATTTTCACGTTCTCTGTGTACAGTACTTCACTCTCCTTCCGTTTTGGTTGAAGGCAGGTGAACTCACCTGCTGCATTTTTATAGTGCTTAAACCTGATTGGTGTATCTACAATTAAGCAATGGTGTGTTTGTGCATCTGATTGCTGTGTTTAACCAATTGGCTCATATGTGTGGTAATTTGACATTCTATGTGTAATGTAATGCAAGTGTGTTTAGTGTTTTGCAAATCACTGTGTGTATTGTTTTGCAAAAAGTGTGAGGCTGACTTTGTGCTTATAGGGGTGCAAATCTGGGCCTATGTTTTGCTCCTTGAGTGTAAGGTTTTGATAATTGTGTAATACTTTTGATTTGAGTGTTTATGCAATTGAAGAAAACTGTAAAGACTATAGATTAACTGTTTATTTCTTTTGTACATAGGCGGTGCATAATGTTTGTTTGTTTATTTGCTTATGTGTATGATTCTTAACTGTGTTTTTATTTTGTTATTGGTGTATATGTGTGTAATGTATGTATATATATATATATGTATGTATGTATGTATGTATGTATGTATGTATGTATGTATGTATGTATGTATGTATGTATGTATGTATGTATGTATGTATGTATGTATGTATGTATGTATGTATGTATGTATGTATGTATGTATGTATGTATGTATGTATGTATGTATGTATGTATGTATATGTGTATATATGTATATTTGTACCCTCATTGGGGCCTCTTGGACCATATCAATGTTTTATCTGGCTAAATAAAGGTTAAATAAATAAATAAGAAACTGATGATTTGGTCCTGTTAACTTTTAATTTTCTATGGGGACTGCCCATATCCCTCTTATGGACCTGGACCTCACTTTAAAAAACTCGAATCTAGTTCTAGTATTCGTCTCTAATTACTCTAAAATTGCGTATTTCTGTGTGAAAAAAAAAAAAAACCTGGGCTGAAGCCCCCAATGTTTTCTAACCCTAAAAACGCGTACATGCTCCAGACACAAAAGCATGTCTTCCCCACAACAGACTGCTGGGAGCCAGAGTGGAGAGAAGAACAAGGTAGTAAATTAGGTGGCCTAATACCTCATCAAGCTGTCAAATATATACGGAGACAAAACACGCACACCACTCACTCCATTACGAAAGAAAGGACAGACAGAGAGAAAGAGAGAGAGAGAGAGGCTATACTTAAAAGTGCCGGATATGAACCGTCATCTAGGATTACTCAATATATGCAAGACCTGTACACACTGTACTGTCCGAGTGTGTTTGTGTATGTGAGTGTGTGTTTGTGTATGTGAGTGTGTCTGTGTGTGTGAGAGAGAGAGAGAGAGAGAGATTGTGAAAAAGTGTGTACATGTGTGTATAAAGAAGCTGTCTTATGCTAAAGGT